>NC_067239.1:14939739-15277239 GCF_019924925.1 Ctenopharyngodon idella | reverse complement strand
CATTACATTCTCCAAGCATGTGTTTTGGTGGACCAACAGTCTTTCATCCATGCAAATGCACACTAAGTCAACGTGCCTCCATGACGTATGTTTATACCGTAAATTACATTTTTCAAACGAGATAAAGAAAATACACAGCCACAAAAAAACATCCTCTAAGGCATCCTGGTTACATGCAGTATATTGTAGACTCATCAGACACACTCAGAAGAAGAGTGTCACCTTTTATCATATCACTGAGCATTCTTATAGAGATCATACAAACATCCTGTTTCTCTGGATCCACACAGGACAAGGAAATCAACTTTCCTTCCTCCACAATCTATTCACAAGCGGTCCACCATCACAGACGCTAACACACGAGCACAAATAAACATCGGAAGAAAAACTTCTCATTCTTGTGCACGCACATGTTACTAACTCTTCAGCCAGTAAAAAGACATTTCTTTTCACATAAATTGCAGGGTTACAGTCTATAGATGTCTAATTTTTCTTGAAATCTCCGTAGCCCTTTTTCTTGTCATAAACAATTGACTTGTTCATCCATAACAAAGCTAATCCAAAGAAATCAGTATAACAGTCTCACACTCGCTTCATATTCAAATTCCTAGTTGTCACATCCTGCTTTGCAAATGCAGAACAAAAAAAAAATCTTATTGTTTCCAGTCCATTCATGCTCAAATAGAGTCAGTTTCTGTACTCACAACTCACACAAATGTCTTTCTCAAACAATAAGCTCTTTTTTGTCTGCTAACAGTTAACCCACATATGTGATTAGTCTTAATGACAAATAAATTGTACTTGGCAGCGATTACCTCACCAACAACTTTCACACACTGACAATGGTCTCACAATGCCAGGCCATGACTAACACGCAGAAAAAGCTTACATACACAAATCAGAAATGAGTTTTCATGTCTGTTCACTGTCTAATGCCTAGTAAAATCAGTGGATCTAAATAAAACAAGGGAATTTACTCAATTGTCCACACACAGAAGGTCAAAAGAGTGTGTATGCGTATAAGCGGAGCTGTGGGGGAGGGCTATTGTCTCTTCATTAGTTTGCTTGTCTTTTCCGTTCAAGATTGTTTTTCTCAAACACAGCTGTGGATGAGTGGAATGTGACGTGGGAGACTCACACTCGTGGAATTGACAACCTGAGAGCTACCACTTCCTGTACAGCTGGAGAGGCACTGCACAAGCACTCAATACTCACACACACACACACAGGTATAAGCTCCATTCACTATGTCCGTTTGTCCTCAGGGAGAGACTGACTGTTCATTTATGAATTAAAAACAAACATCCTGAAATCCAACAACTCTCTCCAGATCCTTAAAACCTTATTCAGATGTATGACATCATATTCAAGATTTGAATCTTATCACTGACGAGTCTTATCACTCCCTACAGACCTCCTCGAACCAGCTGTGGCAACACACTCCCGAAGCCGAGAGAGAGAGGACACATCCTGTCCAACTCGCTGCACTTACTGTAACCTGTGGATTTGTATTGTATGTGGAGCATAATTGCATCAGTCTGATTGAGGTAATCCCTAGATCGCAGCTGCTGATAGTTGGAATAACACGAATTGTTTATAGAGAACCTAATTAGTTCAGTGTTGTGACAGATATTCAATGTGATGTCATTGTGTTTACTATAGGCTATAAAGGAGATCTGAAATCAAAATCTGGCCATTTTTATTTGAGGTACACAATGTATTGGACGGCAGCTGATAAGTTATTTATTAATAATTGTCTTCTAATTTATCAGCAAATAAGAAAGCAGACATTTTGAGGTCACTTATATGAATCGTAAAGTCCAGATTATAAGATTAAATGACACCGATATTTTTTTCCAGGATGACAATGTCAAGATTCATCAGGCTCAAACTGTGAAAGAATGGTTGGGCGGGAGCATGAAGAATTATTTTCACAAATGAATTGGCACCTCTGAGTCCAGACCTTAAATTTATTGAAAGTTTTTGGGATGTGCTGGAGGAGACTTTACAGAGTGCTCACCTCTTGCATTGTCAATACAAGATCTTGACCAAAAATTGCTAACCTCTTGATGGAAATAAATGTTGTGATGTTATTTCTATCAGGAGGTGCATCAATTTTTGGTCAAGATCTTGTATTGACAATGCAAGAGGTGAGCACTCTGTAAAGTCTCCTCCAGCACATCCCAAAAACTTTCAATAAATTTAAGGTCTGGATTCAGAGGTGCCAATTCATGTGTGAAAATGATTCTTCATGCTCTCTGAACCATTTTTTCACAGTTTTAACCCTGATGAATATTAGCATTGTCATCCTGGATTATGGCCATGATACATATTCCAACATGGTTGTTTAAGAAATGAAAAGCTACACACTCCATCTTTTAGGGTTAAAAGAACCGTTGCCAAACATAAAAAATGCTAGAAACATAATAATCACTGTAATAATGATCGCTTCATAGATTCTTAAGTATTTGCCTATTAAAATCCAAACAGTGACCTTTTTTTTTGGCGGGGCAGTGTGTATGAGTTATATGTTTTTGTTTTTTTATTTGAAGTGGTGGTTCATTATGATTTCACTTTTTTTAACTTTAGTTAGTGTGTAATGTTGCTGTTTGAGCATAAACAACATCTGCAAAGTTACGACGCTCAAAGTTCAATGCAAAGGAAGATATTTTCTTTTAGAGAATTCGCTGTTTAAGGACTACAACAAACAGCTGGTAGGGACTACAACGAGCTTCTTCCTGGGTTGGTGGCATCACTAACCCTAAAATTTACATAAACCCTGCCCCTGAGAACACACAACAAAGGGGATGAGGCCATGTTGGGCTGCTTTAGAGAAGAGGTAGAGTTGTTGTAGTAGAGTGTTGTTGCCATGCCGTCATTTTACGCCGGACTACTTCACAAACTGGTACATTGCTCAACTGGATGGATCCCATTGGGATTATTATGATTCAGGCAGCTATCATAAAGCACTGTTCGCTGTTGGCCAGAGGAGAACTGGCCCCCCGACTGAGCCTGGTTTCTCCCAAGGTTTTTTTCTCCATTTTAACACCTGTTTGCCACCTGTTTGCCACCTGATGTCATCTGTTGGAGTTTGGGTTCCTTGCCACTGTCGCCTTTGGCTTGCTTAGTTGGGGACACTTGACATTTGATATTCAACAGTGTTTTGATCTGCCTGCACTGACACCATTGTATGCGAACTGAACTGAGCTGGATGATGACATCACTGTTTACTCCAGTGATGATATAGATAAATTAACTAAATTAATAACTATTGATTCTTACATCGGAATGAGTCAATACTGAATTTACTTAAGATGGATAATGACACCATTTTCTTTAAGAGCTGCTGTGCAGCCAAAATTATATACCAGTTATCACTGTAAAGCTGCTTTGACACAATCTGCATTGTTAAAAGCGCTATATAAATAAAGGTGACTTGACTTGACAAACGAGGGTCAATTCAACACTGGATTTGCACAAAAGATTAACATGACGGCACATGCTAGTCGATGAGTTGAATCAACTCCACAGCAACTACATAAATTTATCCACTAACCATTCAGAAACATCCAGTTGAATTCTAAAAGTTGACTCTTCCTGAGTCTCTCCATCAGTGTCTGACTCCGGTTTGAACAATGTAAGGCTGAACACTGTTATTGACGATTGTCAAAAGGGGCATTATAGGTCCCCTTTAAAACCATGCCACTTTTGAAACTGAAGTGTGTACAGAGGGTAAAGTCCCAATCATACATAATTAAAAACATCACCAAAACATCCCAATGAGTAATAGCCCATTAAAAGATAAAACCCTGTATTTATCTGAAACCATCTGTCCATTGCTCCATGTTGCATTCCCAATTTAATATCTTTTCCAATTTAGCTTTTGGGACTTATTCAATTATCGTGTGATTCATGCAGTCCTAACAAACATTAATGTCAGGATGTCATTTGAAATGTATCTTCTTTGCATCATGTCTTCAGCTAAAAGATTGTTACTACTGAGATACTGTTTCTGCTTTTTTTTCCATCATACAAATTAATATTTCCATATCAGTGACTGATTATTTTAATTTGACATGATGGATGGAACGTATTCCTTTTACATCTGCTAGTTTTAAAGGTTTTGCTCAAGCAAAAACAAGCATTTTCACTTACCAACATAACAGGGAGGCTATGGAATAAAAAAGTGAGTAGTACTTTGCTGGTCATGCGAACATGGTGCTCCATTAAAAAAAATAAACAGCTTTTATTAAGCTATATTATAACGGGAGTTATATGATGTGACATTAAATATTTTCAAAAACACTTCATTTCTTCGTGTGTAATACTAAATGCAGCTCGAAATTCCATTTGTGGGTGAAAAAAGCAGATTAAAAGATGGAATATTTTTCAGTTTCCTCCACAATGTGGTTTTGACTATAAAGAAGCCGACGGAGTGATTTCCATCTTAAACTCTTCAAAACATCACCTTTTTACACTAGGCTGCATTCTAAACTCTAAACAGACCATCACAATGTGGAACCATAACACAACTGAGTCAAGGTGCAGTTTCTGGATGATACCTCGAGCTTCACATACAAAGTGAAGAATTCAGGAATATTTTAAAGGGGTTTAGGTCCTGTTAATGTACAAATATTACTTTGGAATGGAATTTAATTTGCATGCTTTTATGTTAATATGGCTGAACAAGGGAAGCCTCTAATAATTCATGGTGATAATCATCTGCAGTCTTGCCTGTTTCAGAGTTTAAACTGGTGAGCCACTGTTGGATTAAAGCTTTAAATTGTGTCTGTTTCTGTCTACATATTTCCCAGATAGTTTTACAGATGGTCCTCATGGCAGATCAGTCTCTTAAAGTGGATAAAAAGAATATTGCTTTGGGCAAATTTTTTAAAAATGATTTATATCGTAATGCATGTAAACGTTTCTGTTCTTGATGTGAAAAACAATCCAAGAACAAGTCTGCTTATGCAAAACATTAAAGCTCAACATAATTCACATATCCTCTTGTGTGTTCTATAGTGTCTTACAAAATTTGCCTAAAGGTCTTGGTGTGTCATCTTCTGTGCTAATGTAATACTCATATCTGAAAAAATTAGGAGCAAGACTAGCTCTCCATGCACAGCATTTCACTGGAGTAAAGAAGCCTGCTGTGGAAAGTGAGATACAAACTCCCCCTAAAGGCTGCAGAATGTTTGGCTGCTGCTCAGGCTGAGCTCCGCATCCATCTTGGCATCTCTCACCACCTTCTTTTCATTTTTTTATTGTTTATCTTCATAAACTTTCTATGACTACTTTAATCTTGTCCATATAGGTGTGCATTAACACAACTATTATCCAACATATACTTTTAAATTACACAGGGCTGATAACAGGTTGAGCGTGTATGTGTGCATACATGGACCACCCAGCATAATTACACATTACACATGTCCCTATCTGCTTTCATTCATTCATTCATTTATTCGTTCATTTTCACTATAAAGAATCCGACAGAGTAATACCATCTTAAACTCTTTTAAACATTAATTCATTCGTTCATTCAGATGAAAAGGAAAGTAAGTGAAAGAAAGCAGGATTTGGTCTGATAACAGTGACTTTCATTTTTTGCTCTGAGGCATGTCACGTCAAAGTCTTTTATGTCTTTGCTGTCTTGAATGGAAGAAATGAAATACGTTGACATGAATTACGTAGGAACAAGACTAGTGGCTTCTCTGTTTTTCAACCGACTTGTTTTACATTCCTTACACAACAACAGCAGTGATTTGTTTTATGCCAAAATTGTAACCTGTTATGTTGAGCTCATGAATGATTTATTAAGCTACATTTTAATTTTCAAATTCAAATTAATCATTTTCTTTTATGCCCTTAGTTTAGCAAAAAAAAATTGAAAATTCTGTAATCATTTACTCACCCTCATGTCATTTCAAATGTGTATGACTTACTTTCTTCTGTGTAGCTTTTTTTCATACCATGGATGGATGTCAATGGTCACCAGAATGGTCACCTGATTGCCAACTGTCATATATTCCCCATGTCTTGTCTGGACTTTTGTTGTATTTCCTGTCTTAGTGCCATGTTTGTAGTTCATTGTAGTTTTTTTATTATTATTATTAGTCCAAGTGTATCTTGTTTCCTCGGTAAGCTTGTTTTTTCCTTGTGTATATATAGCCCTTGTGTTTCACTTGTTACTTTGTCAGTTGTTGTACATGTAATGGTTCCTTCTGGTATCCTTGTGGTTTTGTTCTTTTGCTCCTTGAGTTTTTTGTTATCTGTCCACTGTGTTACTTTATTAAAAACACCTGCTTATTACACTGACATTCTTCAAAATGTCTTTTTTTGTGTTCAACAGAAGAGAAATACAGGTTTTGAATGACATGACGTTGTGTAAATTTTCACTTTTAGCTGAACTATCCCTTTAAGGGCATAAATGAATCATTTGATTACAATTCTAAAATGTAGCTTAATAAATCATTCATGACTTCAACACATGGTGAAGCAAGATGTGAAAAGAATGACATTACAAAGTGGCAATGGCAAATGAGTGCCCCTCTGCTGCCATCTACTGGTTATAGTGGTAATTTCTTAATGTCATTTTCATTTTAAAAGTCTTTGTTTTCCACCAGGTGACAGAAATCGTCCACTAAATTAAAGCTTGGCATATTTCCCTTATCTCCATGAATGAAAATGAGAATTGTAGATCTTTAAAGTTAATTTTACAAAATTATTTTATTGTTCTGGGTCCAAACATCAGTGTTTGCGGTTTTCCCACAGAATTGGGCTACTTTAACACTGTTGCCGCAGGTTGTTTTTCATGTCCGCAGGTTAAGGTGACCCCAAATAACATGATATTTATCCCCTGGAATTCAAATTTTGCCAGGGGAACCCTGCCAAAAACGGGACTTTTACCCCAGGAACGTGATTTTTACCGGGGACCCCCGAGACGTGATTGGGCTAGATTTGAGTAACAATTTGGCGGGTTTTGTTGTGAAAACCTGGCAACCTTGCCAAACATCCCAAGTGTGCGCCATAGAGGAACGGCCCCGATTGCGCAGACCTCCGCGATTGAAGATAAAAGAGTTCAGCATTTTAGCATGAAAAGGCAGCTTAATTTGCTGGCATTTTCAGATATCCGAAAAGAAGCAGGTATACTGATGATCTGAGTAATATTACATCTCTGATCTGTTTTAGCCTAGGCTACTCATTTGTAATACAGTGAGTCAATTAATTAATACCTTAAAGTATTATTTTTGGGATAAGGGGCTAAACAGACAGTCTAACTAATGCTAACCTGTGGTAGTTTTGTAACCTGGTTTAAAATTATATCAAATTGACCGATTTCACATAAAAGATCTACAAACAGTTTATCAGTATAAATAAAGATAGTGTATTGTTCTTTTAAATAATTGACAATATTGATTTAAAACATTTACACATTTGTCTACGAAACTTCTGGTATGCAAATGAAATAAATTCTTTGGGCAACATAATAACCTGAAAAATTATTTCAGACCAGAGTTGCACCACTGGTTTAGTTCATCTTAAGCCACCATCAGCTCTGCTAGACCGTCAAGATGATTCAGATACAAACAAACACGTCAACAACATGCCTGTATACCGCAAGGAGTCACAACAGTCCTAGACGCAGTCAGGCCCGCCCTAATTCACAGAAAGTATTATGACTGCCCCTGTGGCCCATATAAGATGAAAATCTTATATGTCCTAAAGCAAAAAACCTTGATAGTGTATTTAGGTTATCAAACACCCATACTGAAATGATATTGAAATGATATAAGTATTTATCTTTGCTTCTCTCCCTCAGCACCACGTCCACCACACGGTATTTTTGTCTCTTCTGTTTTCGTCCTCCATCTTTTTGTAAATATATATTCATAAACTCTCTGGTGGTCAATTTTTTTGTTTTTGTTTTTTGTTTGTTTGTTTGTTTGTTTGTTTCTTTCTTTTTCTTTCTTCTTTCATTGAAATTATTCGAGGCCTGTGTTAGCTCACCAACGATTACTTTTTAGAAAAGTAGGCTAAGAGCGTGGCTAGTGTACTTCCCGCCACGGAACTACTAGGTAGATCATATGTACACTATATTTCATATTAAAACACTTAGTTTATTTATTTATTTAAATGTATTTTTGCTGTTTCGTAGAAGGACTGCTCCTGCCGTCACCCAATGTACCACTTGGTGGCGGCAGAACTTAATTTTCTTTCTTTTCTGTTTTCCTCCTTTTTTAGAACCTGGGTGCATGGATTTATTGCTCCAAGGAAAAAGTGCTTGTGTATATACATAATATATAACAAATAAGATCATCTGATCATATTAGTTGATTATATGGATCACAAATATTAAAGAGGTGGTACAGTTTGTTTTGTAGGAATACCCTATTGTTGTTTTTCAGTTAAACCCTACGTTATGGTGACAAAATGTCCTCACAAAGATGGCAATATCTGATATCCTTGCCCTTGTGGGGACTTTTTTTTTTTTTTTTTGGTCCACATGAGGAACACAGCTAATAAATCATAGGCCTACTTTTTAATCTAAAAATCTATGTTCTTGTATATATGGTTTATGACATGGGTATTACTTCCTTCAAACGGCTTAAAAAACATACTAAACAGTGTTTTTTTATTATTATTATTATTAAAAAAAGAACAATACAGAAGTTTTCTGTGATGGGTATTTAGGGGTAGGGTTAGTGTAGGGGGAAAGAATACAGTTTGTACAGTATAAAAACCATTACACCCATTACAAATATTCAAGTGTGTGTGTGTGTGTGTGTGTGTGTGTATCCACTGCTTTCCACATTACCCACTTGTGCCAGTTTGTGTTTAAAGATATTTCCTGGCATTGCAGATCATTGCAGGACATATCCCCCATTCCAAAGGAAATGAGATTGAGTTCCTGCAGCTAAGAAGGATACACTTTTATCATGAAAGATAAATATATAATGGCAGTTTTTGATCATCCCCAACTATTTCAATAATCTCAAATACAGACTGGTTTTAAAAATGCAATGTTACTTAAAAGAGCAAACATCCATACTGAAATAATATAGGTACTGTATTAGGTACACAGATTTCCTTTATAGCAGCATGTGGAGCCATTTCTAATCTCTAGGTGGTGCTAGTGAGAATATCATAACTAAAACATCTTAACTGTAAAAATGAGTGCTCGCATCATACAGCCTAAATACAGCAGGCTAATGGAAAAGAAATCAGTCTTCTTCTTTTTTTTTTTCTTTTTTTTTTTTTTTTTTTACATATTTGTTTTGTCTCCAAAGATTTTTAACATTTCATTTTTCCATCTTAATTGTGATCATTTTGCTCTGGAACAAAACATGCTTTGTAAGTGTATTTATGTGTGTGTGTGTGTGTGTGTGTGTGTGTGTGTGTGTGTGTGTGTGTGTGTGTGTGTGTGTGTGTATTTCAGGTAAACCCTATGTTTATGAGGACAAAACGTTATACAAAATCCTTGTCCTTGTGGGGACATTTTTGGTCCCAATGAGGAAAACAGCTTTTGTAGCAGTTTGTACAGTATAAAAATCATTATGTCTATGGAAAGTCCCCATAAAACATGAAAACCCAACATGTGTGTGTGCATGGCTCAAGGGCAACCACTGTAAAATCACATGTACTTAAGTGTGCCAGTATTTGGCAGTGGGACTGTGGTTAGTCCTTTGATGTTGAGGTTCTCAGGAGTTGCAGGCACCAGTTAAGAGTAAGTTAATGTAAGCACAGCTTCCTCACACAGTGGGAATCAGAGCAGCTCCAATTCAGTTACACAAACACCAGATATCAAATGCATACAGAGGTTGACAGGGTGTTTTAGGGACATTGAAAATCTAAATAATTCTCATTACAAAATGTACACTGTGAAACATTTCATTTATACCAGGAAATAAAGTTTTAAAATTTTGAATATATATAGAGAGAGAGAGAGAGAGAGAGAGGGATGAATTTAGGTTGAATTCAGGTTGAATGCTCGATTGGATTGAGATCTGGGGAATTTGGAGGCCAAGTCAACACCTCAAACTCGTTGTTGTGCTCCTCAAACCATTCCTGAACCATTTTTGCTTTGTGGCAGGGCGCATTATCCTGATGAAAGAGGCCAAAGCCACCAGGGAATACCATTTCCATGAAAGGGTGTACATGGTCTGCAACAATGCTTAGGTAGGTGGTACGTGTCAAAGTAACATCCACATGGATGGCAGGACCCAAGGCTTCCCAGCAGAACATTGCCCAAAGCATCACATTGCCTCCGCCGGCTTGCCTTCTTCCCATAGTGCATCCTGGTGCCACGTGTTCCCCAGGTAAGCGACGCACACGCACCCGGCCATCCACGTGATGTAAAAGAAAACGTGATTCATCAGACCAGGCCACCTTCTTCCATTGCTCCGTGGTCCAGTTCTGATGCTCACGTGCCCACTGTTGGCGCTTTCGGCGGTGGACAGGGGTCAGCATGGGCACCCTGACTGGTCTGCAGCTATGCAGCCCCATACGCAACAAACTGCGATGCACTGTGTATTCTGACACCTTTCTATGAGGACCAGCATTAACTTCTTGAGCAATTTGAGCTACAGTAGCTCGTCTGTTGGATTGGATCACCTGGGCCAGCCTTCGCTCTCCATGTGCATCAATGAGCCTCGGCCGCCCATGACCCTGTCGCCGGTTCACAATAGCCCTTGTTAAACTCCTTACGCTTGCCCATTTTTCCTGCTTCTAACACATCAATTTTGGGAACAAAATGTTCACTTGCTGCCTAATATATCCCACCCACTAACAGGTGCCGTGATGAAAAGTACACGTGTTATTCACTTCACCTGTCAATGGTCATAATGTTATGCCTGATCTGTGTATATATGTAAATATATATGTGTGTGTGTGTGATAAATGTTGTTTGTGAAATTAAATATATTTTAAATATTTTAAATAATCAGTACTATTACTATTATATACTACTTCTAGGTCACCATTCACATTTGTGACAGCTGGTTATTTGATTCTTTGTACATACAGTAACATGTTCTTGATTTCACTGAGGCTCAATATGCTGTTTTGAATGATCTCAAATCATGCTGGAGTAAACTTTTACATGAAACATTTCACCACCAAATATTATTTGATCAAAAATGTACATTTTTAAAGAAGCATTTTCACTTATATTAATAAGTTTGTTTCCACCAAGGGAGAGGCACATAAATCCAACTGACCTAGGTTTTCATTAACATTAATACAATAATAAATGTAAACAATAGCTGGATGAAAAGTCAGGCCCAAGGCGCAGAGCTCACTGTGCTTTGATGGCCTTGTGCATGCTATTCTGGGCAGCCATTTTGAAACCAGGACTCCTAGGAAAACAACCAAGGCTGCGTGAGCATTGTTTCCTCAGGCCCGATTGTTCACACCCACACATACACAAAAATATAAATGCATGAAACCCAAAATGCAAAGTAAGTCCAGTTCACAGGCTAGCATGCATTGTCCCGTTCTCTCAGACACACAAATAGCGTGGAAAATAACTGGAGATATGCGTGCATTGTCTCATCAGGGTCACTGAGAAACAGATAGAGGAAGAGAGGGTCACAAAAGATCAGCGCACTCTTGTGCATTCAAACACGCACACATAAACAGTGATTTTAACTGGCAAGAGTGTTTATTTTAAAAAACTAATTACATTAATGGACGTGTAACTGAAATAATAATCATAATAGCAAAATACTGGCATTTTTCTTACAAAGACAAAGAAGGCCCTCATTATAAACTGTACAATCAAAAGGCCAACCAAGAAACAAAGCTGAAAAAAAAAAAGAATTCAGACAGACTGTTGCTTGGGGAGAATAAGTCTGGTCACGATTCGTTTAAAGACAATACAAAAGATGAAGACAAAAAATGGAAAACATTCACACACTCAATTGTCTGACATTCCAGTTGCTATTTCCTGTGCAGTAGGAAGAGGGCATGCCTCTGCTCAGGAAGTGGCGTGGACACACTGAGAGACCACTCTTGCTCCGCAGTCTGTGTAAACATGATTGTATTGCTAAGGCTTTCTCACTCTCCAAACTCCCCTGACATTTAGAAGAATAATACTAAAACATACATCTTATCCGCTCCAAAACAGTCTGTTCCAACACAATATATTACATTTATTTCAAAAAATGAGTATGATAAAAGAAACAGTTAACAGTTCCGATGAGTCAGGGATTTCTTTACGCACACAATTACAAACGAAGTGACAACGGTGCACCTTAACTGAAGCTCGAGGGCCAATTAAACTCTTTGTTGGTTTTGGATCATGCAGTCATGTGGTTGCGATACTGGAGTCATTATGAGTAATGGCAGGAAATACCTAATACGGGACGAAAAGTGAGAAGGTTGCTACTCATTTTAGGTAGGGAAACGGCTGCTCTGTGGCATGAGCATGAAAGGAAAGTTCACAAAAAAATAAAATAAAAAAGTAATCATTTGCTCACCTTCATTTTGTATTTTTCCAGGAAACCAAAAAAAAAAAAAAAGCATTTTACTAGACAATGAAAGTGGATGGTGACCAAGGGATGGCAAGCTCCAAAATGAACAAAAACATCGTAAAAATAGCCCATAGGTCTTGTATTACTTTAAAGTTTAGTTTAAAGTTAAAACTTTAAAGGGTTAGTTCAAACAAAAATAAAAATTCTGTCGTTAATTACTCACCCTCATGTCGTTCCAGACCCGTAAGACCTTCGTTCATCTTCGGAACACAAATTAAGGTATTTTTCATAAAATCCAATGCCCCATTGCCAGCAAGACAACTAACACTTTCAATGCCCAGAAAGCTACTAAAGACATATTTAAAACAGTTCATGTGACTACAGTGGTTCAACCTTAATGTTATGAAGCGACGAGAATACTTTTTGTGCACCAAAAAAAACAAAATAACGACTTTATTCAACAATATCTAGCGATAGGCGATTTCAAAACACTGCTTCATGAAGCTTTAAAGTTGACATGAGGGTGAGTAATTAATGACAGAATTTTCTTTTTTGAGTGAACTAACCCTTTAAGTTGTTGTCCTATGATCATGTAGTGGTCACTATTCATTTTCATTGTTCAAGTGCAGCTTGTACATTCTTATAAATAACTCCTTTTGTGTTGCACAGAAGAAAGAAAGTCTTCTGAGGGTGAGAGAATGATGTCTGAATTTTCATTTTTGTCTGAACTATTACATTAAAATTCTGAATAACATAAAGAGGAAGACTGTTTGAAGCTCTATAGATGTTAAACTGGAGGTGCACTATAACGGACCTCTGCACTGAACTTGTCGTTTCTCTTGGGCAGTGGAGGTTTCTTCCGAATGTCTCTCTTCAGGATCATCTCCTCGTTGGCATATATCGGGGCTTCGGCATCATCAGAGTGGTAACCAGACTGATAACCACTGGTCTGATTGGACGATTCAGAAGCTAAAGACTCCTTACTTTTGCATCGCAGTAGTGGGCTGTGGATGAAAGCATGAACATGTTTGCATGACTGTGGAATTGTCCTGATTTGTAACTACTGAGATCAGGATGAATGGTCACCTGAAATTGATTGGTCTTTGCACCTGCCTATCCAAAGCTTTCATCTGCTCACGTGATAAGCCCACTCCACAGTCCATGTGACCATTCTGTAGGAAGGAAGATCATTTAAAATTGACTAAATTGACTGCTTTCATCATTAAAAAAGGATTTCTGGGACGCAAGAATACTCTTTTAATGGATTTTTGACCTAGTAGTACGTAGAGTTTATTTACCATTACAGCAGTGTGCTCCAGGGGAATGTTCACAAAAGTCATCATACTTATTGGCACACCACAACTGTCTAACTGATGTGGGAACCTGTCAGAAGAGACATGGGTGGGACCATTGTTGCATTAGTTTGTCAAAGGAGAGGTTAAGCACGTTATATCCTCAAATGTCAGCTCTTTAGTGTTTTGTGGACACAACAAAAGTCAGATAACTCAGGCAGGGATAAGTATTAGTGCTTGCAAGGATATAATTAAATCTGATTAATTTGATGTCTATGATGCCAACAACAGCACTAAAACACCAGACAGAACAGTTATTTTAACTAACCCCAGAGCTGGAGCATTGTCATAGTGGAGCTGGGCCTCTGTGTTGCCTGCACAGTGTGTTCTTTTAGATGTCACACTGACGTGAGGAGCCCCTGATTCCTCTTCCATCTCTCCGTTTGTCAGTGGGATGTAATCCTTTCCATCCTAAAACACAAGCAACAAATTATAGTTCAATTCAAAGATTTAAATTTGTCACATGAAAAATGTAATCATGTTCCATTATGTGGAAAAGTCACTTTCTTAACTTTCTTAAAAACATTTTTGTCTTGTTTTCCAGTAAAGATATCTAACTGTCCTTAAACGTGAGAAATTTCATAAGATATTATAGTAACACTTTACAATGCTTCATTTGTTAACATTAGTTAAAGGTGGGGTATCCATTTTTTCAACTACACTGTTTGGAAATTAGTCGGGCCGATACCAACAACAAATGTCTAACCAATCAGCGTTAGGGGGCGTATGACGGTCGCGGAGACAGAACGAGCAAGAGGGGGATTTGAAAAAAAAAAAAAAAACACGCAGAAAGAGAAATGATGAGAAACAATACAAAAGACCTCAAAAGAATATCACTGGAATGAAGGTTTATGACAGGGCAAGTGCTTTAGGACCCGCGTTAATATTAGAAAAGCTTTCAAGCGCTGGAGAGAACAAAGTGGGAAGGCCTAAAAACAGACGCAGAGGCTCCTTTGACTCCTTCTCATGTGAGTAACACCGGGTTTGAGTGTCATTGATTGTCTGGAGCTGCTGTGCTGTTGGCAACCAACAACAAACACTGTTTGTATTTACTCTTGTGTACTGTACGTTCATGTTTTGTGCTTCCTTGTCGTTCGTTCATCGACTGCGCTTTATATTTCGTGAAGCATTTTGTTGCGCGTCAGTTGTGATACACAGACATCCACTCTCGTATTGCGTGTGTAACAGTGGCTAGATAGTGAGAGTTGTGCAGGTAAACCACTGCACACTGACGACCGCTAGAGAATGCGGTGTTTAACGTCATTGATAGTGCACTGGTCTCGCATGCCAGCAGTGAACGGGCTGGGGTTCGAGACCGACTCGGAGCAGGGTGGTTAGGATTGGAGTGTAAGTTTTGGAGGCGGAGCAATGAAGAGAGGGGTGGGTTTGTTTGGGTTGATTTCAAATATCAACAATGTCCAACAGCGTAGTTGAAAAAATGGATATCCCACCTTTAACTACATCAGTTAATATGAACTAACAATGAAAAATATTTCTAAAGCATTTATTAATCTCAGTTCATTTTAATCTCAACATTTACTAATACATGATTAAAATCAAAAGTTGTATCTGTTAACATTAGTTAATGAACCTGAACTAACATAAACTAACAACGAACAGTTGCATTTTTATTAAATAATGTTAACAAAGATTATTAAGTACTGTAACAAATGTATTGCTCATTGTTAGTTAATATTAGTTAATGCATTAACTAACCTTGACTAATGGAACCTTATTGTGAAGTGTTACTGTTATTATTTTTTCACAGAACATATCTTTATTTGTACATCTAACTACAAAGGTTTGCAAAGGTTTAAAACTAACTGAAATAAGTTTAAGTTCAAGTACCAAAAGTACTAAAACTAAAATAAAAATAAATATATACATTATATATTTATATATTTAAAGTATAAAAATAATACTAAAATAACTTGCCAAAACAGGAGAAAACCATTTGCCAATGTAGTAAGGAAAATAATAATTCAATTTACAAATTAAAAAGCAAGTATTAATATGTACTTATGTATTATGTATATGTAATATGTACTCAAGTAAATGTATCTTGGTTTAAGGATGTTTAGAGATTTTTTACTGGAAAACAAGATAAAAATACCAATGAAAAAAGTTTTTTTTTTTTTTTTTACTTTGACTGAATACTTAAATTACTGATTACTAAATACTTAAATTACTGATTACTAAAACATAAATTAAAGAAAAAATGTATATACTTGGAGTCAAGTCTAACCTGTTGAGCGCTAGCCTGTAGCAGATTGCCCAGATGCTCAACTAACTGGGTAAATGTTGGCCTGTCTGTAGGTCGATCAAGCCAGCAGTCCAGCATGGTCTGGTACCTGGAAGAATTTCACATTAACATGGAAGAGTTGATTACATATTTTAGCTTTCAACTGGTTGCTACATCTCTGATTTCATTATTAAGAATAGGGCCCAATTGTACAAAAAAATAAAAAAATAAAAACAGTATGAAAATACTTCTGTATTTCCTACAGAATTAAACAAATTTACTTACACCTATTCTCTGTTGGAAACACTATGACTGGCCAGGACTACAAAAACCTAGATTAACTATCGTCAAAGATGATTTTCACAGATTTTACATCAATAGTAAAAATGTGTAGTGTATTTACATCTCAGGTGTGGCGTAATCTGGAGCTCTCATTCTGGTTCCCTCCTTCAGTCGCCTACAGAAAGACTCATCAATGCACACACCTGGGTATGGAGACGCACCTGCACCAAAGTAGATGGGCCATCAGAACATGTCAGCTAACTAGAGTAGGTTTATTCTAGTATCTAGTAAGTGCTGTGATAATATTATGTTTATATCAATATTGTGTTACCAAGTGAGAAGATTTCCCATAGCAGTACGCCAAAAGACCAAACATCACTCTGCGTGGTGTACACGCGGTCAAAAATGGTCTCAGGAGCCATCCACTTGAGAGGAAGACGAGCCTGTAATGATAGAGAGGAAATGCTCAAGTGTAAGTTGGTCTGTTTTGATAAACAATGGAACGAAGTTGTCCATGCTTGTAATAAGAGTCCTCACATCTCCTTTACGGACGTAATCAGGGTCTTTATAAACGTCTCTAGCCAGCCCAAAATCACATATCTTCACCACATTGTTCTCAGAAAGTAGGATGTTTCTGGCTGCCAAGTCCCGGTGGATACACTGCAAACACAAAGTAACATTATGACTGAAGCAATTATCTTTAATGAATAGTAAATGCTCAAGATCAATGTATACACACACAAGTAGACCCTGATTGTGTGTTCAGTTTTACCTTTCGAGAGGCTAGGAACTCCATGCCTTTGGCCACCTGAAAGCTATAGCTGATGAGATCCTCCATTGTCAGGTGATCCCAGTCTGAACTCTCTATACACAAGCAGATGACACATAATATATATAAATCTTAGATCTAGTAAATGTTTTTAATAATCTTTTTGTGTTCATAAATTAAATTAAATAAGTATGTATATATATATATATATATATATATATATATATATATATATATATATATATATATATATTAGTATAAATGAGGGCTTGATTATGGGAGTAAAAATATTCCATACAGTTTTTCAAATAATGAGCTTATTGAAGCTGCTTATTAATTAGAATAATTATTATTAATAATAAAATAATTATCTTGTTTATTTTATTTATTTTTATTATTAATTTATTTGCAGTTATTGCAGTTTGCAGTAATTCTATTTTAATAGTTTTTAATTAATTTACCATGTTACAAATTAATTTTAAAAGTACAAATATTCCATCTATTTTCTCAAACAATATGAGCTCATTAAAGCTAATATTTAATATTTAATATCTATTTAATATATTTAATATTTAATATATATATATATATATATATATATATATATATATATAATATTTAATAATAATAATAATAAATAATGCTGTTTATTTATGTATTTATTTGTTTGTTTGTTTATTTTGGAGTTAATTTTATTTTTCATTTCTTTATTAATTCATTTATTTATTAATTTAAAAGTACAAATTTCCATGTAGTTTCTCAAATAATGAGCTCATTAAAGCTGCTTAGTAATTAGAATAATTATCTATCAATAATAAAATAATTTTCCTGTTTATTTATCTTATCTTTTTTATTTTGCTGTTAAATAAGTTTCAGATGAAATACAGCATCAAACACTCAAATGTATTTCATGTCACTTACAATAAAAAGGTTTTTGTCATGTAACCTAAAAAATGTGCTTCATGTGGTAACATCTGAATGACAAAACTAAATGACAATACTAATTAAAACATTTTACATAGTTTCCATAACTTTACTGCCATCTTTGGCTGTAGTAGCTGTGAGTACATAAACTTACAATAAGTGTCCAAAGAGAGTACAGAGTATCCAACAAACTAATGTACTGTACCTTGTTCATCTTGAAGCTGGGTTGTGGAGGTCTGTTCTCCCATCCTGGTGCACACTGCAGTGCCAGTGCAGATGTCCAGTCGAGTGCTGGTTCCCAGACCCAGATCCCCCTCATGTAAATCCTCTTCCTGTTTTACCTCCCTTTTGCACGGCATCCGTGGCATCCGCTTCTGAGAAACAAGACACGTGTGGATCAGTTTCCGCTGCTGTCAGGGTAGTTTAAGTTAGTAGGGTTGTCAGGGTCAAGTAGTGACACATTCACAACACCTTTAACCTTGAACAACATTTACAGGCCAAGCCAGGTAAGCTCAATATGTCTTACATAAGGCTCTTGAATCAATCTGACCACATCAGAACACACCAGAACATTGTTAAAAGGAAGAACTGAGATCTTCGAAACCACATCACAGCTTGATTTTACAAGATACACTAGGTTATGATGGAATTTACCTTGTAGGGACTGTACTCTCCTCGTTTGCTTTTTAAATAGCTGGAGAGGTTACCGTGTTTACAGTACTCTACAATCACCATCAAGGGTCCTGAAGGAGTAAGAAAGAGAGAGAGGAAGAAGAGAAGAGGCCTTTAATGTTAGCACATTGTGTTTTTCTCAACAATGCACAACAATGCATTGTTGTTTTTCTCAACAATGTTTTTGACACATTTCTTACTATGACTGTACATTTTGTCACCTATAAACATTTACACACTTCCTGAACAGGAAGTTCACAGGAAAGGAAATATTACAGAAGTCATTTCTGTCAATATCTGAGGGTTTTAAAATGGGAACTCACCCCCTGGTTTAGTGCAGGCGCCTAGAAGGTTGACCACATTGAGATGGTGACCAATATGGATGAGGATCTTCAGCTCAGACATCAGAGCACGGTACTCGCTGGAAGTAGCGCCCTCTGTCGGAGATTGAGAATACTGTAGTCAGTTGTGTTATATGAAAGATATCTGAAGTCAGTTTAAGGTCAGTGAACAGATGCTTCATACCCTTGAGCATCTTCACTGCTACTGTTGTACAGGTGGTGGCCTTCTCAATACCATATGCGGTCGCCTCCACAACTTGACCAAATGCTCCTCTGCCCAGAGGCTCTCCTGGAGAACATGGTATACATTTGTGAACACTTGCGTCTCCATGTATGGTAACATTTTTGTACAAAGATTTTAGCTGTTTGCAGAGGTTAAATTGGTACTTTAAAGATGTTGAAAGCCTAAAATCTGATGGTGATTCTAGGCAAGTTATGATATGCTCCCCTCCCCATGTTCCAAAACATTTTGACACCCTGTTATGATACTAAATGCATATATTTGCTTATATGAAAAAATAGAATAAATTATAATTCAAAATTAAATACATGGATATACAGATAAATATAGATAAATAAAAACATATCACTTAAGTCTGTTACATATCTGTATACATTGGTCCAGTGGTAGATTCTTCCTTTTCATGTTAATGTAATGAACTTCAAATATAAACTCATTAAATGAAGACATGAGTGTTTCTAACTGCAGCATGAGAATCATGTTTTTTCTTTTTTAAATCAAAATTACTGAAAAGTCATTCAGGATTGTTCCTGTCCAATTTAATTTCAAGGGTTAGTTCACCCAAAAATGAAAATTCTGTCATTAATTACTCACCCTTATGTCGTTCCAAACCTGTAAGACCTTTAAGATATTTTTGATGAAATCCAAGAGCTCTATGACTCCTCCATAGACAGCAATTTAACCACCACTTTTTGTGCGCAATAACAAAACAAAAATAATGACTTTATTCAACAATATCTTCTCTTCTGTGTCATTCTCGTACACTGTTTACGTTGTAGCACTTCTAGGTTCTACGTCAAATCTCCAGCTCAGTATTGGCCGACGTTGATCATGTGAGCAGCACGACACATGCGTGTGATGCTGACACAGGAGCCGGCCGTAATAAGTCGCCGTTCTGACGTAGAACCTGGAAGCGCTGAACGTAAACAGCATATGAGAAGATATTGTTGAATAAAGTAATTATTTTTGTTTTGTTTTTGCGCACAAAAAGTATTCTCATCGCTTCATAAAATTAAGGTTGAACCACTGTAGTCACATGGACTATTTTAATGATGTCTTTAGTAACTTTATGGACCTTGAAAGTGGTGGTTAAATTGCTGTCAATGGAGACAGACAGCTCTCGGATTTCATCAAAAACATCTTAATTTGTGTTCTGAAGATGAACGAAGGTCTTACGGGTTTGGAACAACATGAGGGTGAGTAATTAATGACAGAATTTTCATTTTTGTGTGAACTAACCCTTTAATTTAATATATTTGGGTTTGTTTTATTTCTCACGTTTAGCCAAGTCTCACCTAGCTTCAGTCTATCACGCGGGAATTCCCACTTGCTTGCATCATAGGTCAGTCTCTCACAGTGCTCATCCATTGGCATATCATCTGAGTCCAGAATGATTGACAGGTAGCCAGTTTTCAGATCTCCATCATTAGGCTGTGAGAGAGGGAAGAGGGAAGGATGGAAAGGGTGAGTGTATGACATAATGGAATGAGGGTCAAAAGGGGAGAAAGAGCTTGTCTGAATGAGACCTCCACCTCTATCCTGCTTGAGTCTCCCAGAATCAAGCCCTCATTATAAAGACACCCACTAATGAGTTTCTGGAAGCCACTATCATACTCGGAGACAGAATTAAGGCTGGGGTACAGTGGGCACTGGGGCCCATGGCTGGCTGGTGTACGTGACGCATTGCAGCAGAATGTGTGCTGAGCATACAATAGAGATGGCATAAGCAAAATGCGGGTGGTCAGATCTGATCAATCAGAGGACAGTGGAGAGTGTGCCTGTGTGTGTAAAAGAGAGAGGGGGAGAAAACAAGAAAAAGGGAAAGAGACGGAATGTTACCCGCTTCCTGTTGCGGATGACAAAGACGATGAGGAGCCAGAGGAACATGGCGATGACCACGGCACCAATAGGCATGATCAATTCCACATTCATCTTTTCTTCTGCACCTATGGGATGGGTCACATGATCAATCAGAAATCACAAAGATGACACACAAAGGCATTTTAAAAAAAAAGATTTAACCCATATAACCTAAATAGAACGAGAGATGGAACGACCCCGATAGATAGATAGATAGATAGATAGATAGATAGATAGATAGATAGACGGGTGGATGGATATTTTAATAAATATTAATACTGAAGATATGACATGAATTGACATATTTGTGTGCTTGTTTGGTACCAATTTGCCAAAAAATAATTAGAAAAATTGTATTTAACCAGATAAATATTTTATTTTGAAGAGGAACTGGAAAAATGCTTCTTCGTTTTATGTTATTAGCAAAGGAAGGCTCAAATTGCCTGGACAAACCTAGTTTACAGGAAATATTTGTTGTTGGGCGTGTATGATGGCTCCAAGTGCAAGGAATGTGAATTGTTTGCTGACCTGATATTACATCCAATCAAAATAAGCCAGAAGACCAACATGAAGCCAAAGTCCACCAGCAGGAATTAGATAAAAAGTACCATGTTCTCTTTTCTAACATAGAACAAGCAACTGGTCAATCGATCACTACATGTAGATTATTGAGTTTATTTCTCTCTCCCTTCCTTTCTTTTACTCTTTCTTTCTCCTTCTGGGAACGGTGCTGTCAGTGAATACGACTGCTGCCTGACAGTCGTATATGCAGTGACAAGGAGAAACAGTGATGCCGAGAGAGTAGTCACGTACACATGGAGTATGTCTTTGTTATTTGTGTGCCTCAATGCTCTCTGTCCTTCATGTGTGTGAGGCAAGAGGCGGAACCATACCAAGATGTGTGTGTCAGAGAGTGTATATGTATACATATATAGTGTATATATATATATATATATATATATATATATATATATATATATATATATATATATATATATATATATATATATACACATACATACATACAGAGAGAGAGAGAGAGAGAGAGAGAGAGATTGAGAGGGTGGGTGGGACGTCCCTCTCTTTTGTGTTCTGGGATTTTGCTTTGTTTTCTTTTAGCACTCCCTAAAGGATGTACACTAACAGAGCCCCCTTCCTGGCTGACTAAAAAGAGAGCTATTTTTGCCACAGGGCCTTGATTAAAACAAAATCTCAATGAGGATAAAAGTAAGTGGAAGACTGAGCTTGCCTCACACCCATGACTTAAAATGGGATCTTTAATACTACGTGGCTACTACGTGATGTTTTGCATTTCCCTTCATAACTGACAAACTACTATGAATCTACCTGCCATCTTTTGGTATAAGAAACATTTACACTACTGTTATATATATATATATATATATATATATATATATATATATATATATATATATTAAAGTTAATTAATACTTTTATTAATCAAGGATGCATTAAATTGATAAAAAGTGAAAGTAAAGAGCGTGTTTTTAGAATGGCGTGTCATGCGTGAGATGCTGCAAATGATGCAAGACACAAGCGCAACGGTCAAACACGTCCACATGTTTACATAGAAAAACAATGGGCCCTATTTTAACTATCTAAGCGCATGATCTAAAGCGCACAGCGCAAGTGCACTTAGGGCGTGTCCGAATCCACTTTTGCTAGTTTAAGGATGGGAAAAATGGTTGGGCCGGCACATTGTCTAAAAGGGTTGTTCCTATTCTCTTAATGAGTCATGGGTGTGTTTTGGGCGTAAGATGCAATAAACCAACCAGAGTCTCATCTACCATCTCCCCTGTTGCGCTCGCGCCATGGCGTATTCGCTATTTACAAGGCGGAATTTGCAAGTGGAATAACTGAATGCGTCTATAGTGAGGAAACGGATCTGCTCATGCGCGAGGTTAAAGCATGCGAGCAGACCATCTACGGGAAAAGTCTTATCTTTATGCACACAATAATAATCTTTTACATTGTAATCCTTTTATTTTTAATATTTGGCATGTTTGTGTGCTGCTGCGCTTCCCTGTGTGTATAGTAAGTAGAATGTACACACGTTGTGCACCCGCATATAGGCACATATTACTAACGCGCTCTTTAAATAACAAAACAAATATTGCGCCATTGACTTCACACCAGGTTTCAATTAGTCAATGGCGCAGTCTATTTCAGTTGCCTCAAAATAGTAACGCGCCAACAATGCACCTGAACACACCTCGTTTTCAGACCAGCACGACCATGGGTGCACAAATTGGCGCAAATGCATTTGCTGATTAAACAACGTGGTGCAGGACGTGAAAATGATAACTGCGTCGGGCTGAAACTAGCAAAAAACACTTGCGTCACACCTGGCACCACATTGCACCAGGTGTATGATAGGGCCCAATGGAAAAGCAGCGCAGAATGTGAATGCAAAAATGTTTTCTGTGTGAAAGGATGCTGAGTGAGTATGAGAGACTTCTTTCATAACATTAAAACAATCTTACAACCCCCAACCTTTGAACGGTAGTGTATATGTGGCAAAAATAACTACCATTAATAGATTTGCAAAAATAAAGACTAAATCATAATATCAAGATCTAGGAGTGTTAGATGTCAAGGCCAATTGTAACATTCTAAAAATAAATTTCATTAAAATTCTGCACAACTTTACAGAAAAAATGTCTTTTAATCTCCTACAAACCAAAACTAAAAATAAAATAAAATAAATCAAGAAGTGACATTATTTACAGACTCACCATCCACAGTGATACGAGCCTCATTATAGTCACAGCCTTGCTTGTTACAGGCCGTACATACATAAAGTCCACTGTCCTCTTTTTTCACCCGTTGGATGGTCAAGACACGATTTGACTCTTTCAGAATCACACCTGACAACAGAAAAGCATGAACATTACTGTCACTGTTCTGTCAGCTTAACATGGTAACGTAAAATGACCTGGTTTCACTGGATACACCTGACTATTTACACTAATAAAAGTCATTACTAGTCACTAAACTAGTCACCTCACAGAGACAGTTACAGTCATTCATTTTTGTCTGTAAAGCAAACACTAACACCAAACTGATTTTACGATGAGACTCAGTGTAACTTTGTTAATTGCTGTTTCAAGCCTGAGAACAGTGGTAAAACAAAAATAGTTCAAATTATTTTAAATCAGATTTGCCTCCAACATGTGAAACAGAGCTGAGAAGCAAACTGGAATACACTACATGAATGAACTGATCATACACTTACTGACTTAGAGAACTTATTTACCGGTTACAGAGAAAAACTGGGCATCATACACTAAACGACCAAAGATAGCACACCACCATACTTTAAAGTCGTCCCAAACACAGCAAACTCATGCAGAAACATATGCATCAGGGCAAGGAGATGCATGACAAATGAAAACAATTTCTGTTTTAAAATCCTAGCAAAAGATCAAACATGTTGAATATCCTCCAACTGTATGGATTCATAGACTAAAGATTACAATAGAAAAAAATAGTCTTTACCCATCATACACTCTCTCAACAATCTCTCAACTCCAACTCTTCAAAAATCTGCAGACTGGCTCTGGCTGTCGGCAACTAGTGTCGACTCATCCACAGTGTTATTTTAGTATTATTCATATAGCATTATGATAGCACTGCTTGTTCATACTGTAAATTGGGGCAAAAATCCATGCAAAAGCCATGTAATGTATTCCAGCCTTAAGAGATTTGTTAAGGACAAATCTTCAGGACAATCCTGAGGGTTGTTTAATAATGTTTTTGTACTTCTATAGATGTTTTGTTTTGCGCACCTGATCCCTCCATGACGGTCTGGTTGTCTTTAGTCCAAACTACAGAAGGGGTTGGTGTGCCGGTCACCTCACACACTAGTGTGGTAGAGTCACTCACATTCACTCTCTGGTTAGTCAGATTGGTCACAATTCTTGACATCTCAAGAGCTGCAGAAAGATATAAACTGATGTACATTCAAGCATGCACATGACTTCTGCAAAATATACCATGTGAACAATCAAACTGAAGCAAGCGCGAACTAAATATAGTCCATTAGAGGGATAGTTCACCCAAAAATGTAAATTATCCCATGATTTACTCACCCTCAACCCATCCTAGTTGTATCTTCTTTCAGAAGGCTCTTACAAGCTTTATAATGGTAGTGAATGGGAGGCCACATTTTAAAGCCCCCAAAAATGCATCCGTCCATTATAAATATAATCCATACGGCTCCAGGGGGTTAATAAAGGCATTCAGAAGTGAAGCTTTGGGTTTTTGTAAGAAAAATATACATATATAAAACTTTATAAACTAAAATAACTAGCTTCCACCAGACGACCATACGCATACTGCCTGCAACCCCTGGCATGATGTATGACGCAGGATGTAGGAATAGTGTAAGATTAGACACCTCTCGTGGTTTAAACAAATAAGGCTGTGGAACAAACTGAAGCTCCTCTACTCTTATATCGAAATCCTCAGAAATTTCTCTTTAAAATTTGTTGTTTTACACTTATAATTCATGACTAGTGTTTTGTTTTGCTCTATCCTCTGCGCTTCCGCATTCGTCATTACACAGAGGTTACTCTTCCGTTGCAAATTGATGTGTACGGCCGGTTATTATAATAGATAAAGTTTTACATATGGATATTTTTCTTACAAAAACCCATCAAATCACTTCAGAAGGCCTTTATTAACCCCTGGAGCCGTATGGGTTATTTTTTTATGATGGATAGATGCATTTTTGGGGGGCTTTAAAACACCCCCATTCACTACCATTATAAAGATTGGAAGAGCCAGGATATTTTTAAATATATCCCCGATTTTGTGTGTCTGAAAGAAGATCGTATACACCTAAGAGTCATATATACCTAGGATGGCTTGAGGGTGAGTAAATCATGGGATAATTTTAATTTTTGGGTGAACTATCCCTATAAGTGTGTAGTTTCTACACCACCAGCATCACCAAACTAGTTAAATTACAAAAATAATGATTTCAAACATAAATACAAAATAATTTTCAAACATGTTTCTTGAACACTCTTTATGTAAAGCTATAGACTAACCTCTGAGCCTGAGGTTGTGAAGTAAGCAGGTTCTCTCATTGTTGCCCACGTTTTCCACTTGGCAAGCGTACATGCCTTGGTCCATCAAAGTGGCATTGGGTATGGGTAGGTCCAGCGTTGCATTGGTGCCCTGCAGGCCTGATATGGTGACATTGGGCTGGTGGAAAGGTGACAGGGTGAGGGTATCACAGGGCACGGCCGCTGGAGGGGCCTCAGGGTTAGCTACGTTTGTTACCCGATACCAACGTAAGTTAGAGTACAGCAGTCGATCGGCTACACAGCGCATTACCACGTCCTCTCCCTCAATAGGGCTGCTGGAGGGGAGGACGCTTAGGTTGAGGAAACCTATGAGGAATAACAAAAAGTTGAGATTTGATCACTTCAGTTGCAATAGTTTAATTTGGGATGTACAGTGGAGATTGTCCCTGGTTTGGAAGCACTCACGAGTTACTTGAAACACAATGACTCGCTCTTCTTCTCCCATCTTATTGGTGGCAAGACACCTGTAGAGGGCATGATCAACTGCTTTCTGGATCTTCAGTGTGCTGATGGTCTATGGGAGAACACGCAAGTACATCAAAACAGCATCAAAGGCAGTGGATGATTTTAATAATATAATTATAACCAGATTCACAAAGATTAATCATTAATTCAGTGGGGTCCAAAGGTCTCAGACCACTTTTGCATTTTTATTACAAATTGAAAAATTAATTTGAATTTTTTTTTTTTAAATGTCTTCATATTTGTTTTGTCTTTTGGCTTTTATAACAGCTGCACTCGAGCTGCGTGAACTCAACAAGTTTGTGTAAAACCTGATGATCATGTTTTCCAGCATGACTTGAGATTATCTAAAGAGCCTCTTGAGCTTCGATTGAAGCAAGTACATCTTACTGTCTGTACAAAGCAGAATACATTTACTTGTTTGATTAATGACCTAGAAATAGTGCATGAGTCTTAAATATTTCTTATTTACTTAACATCTTAATTTGTTTCAGGTTTATTACCAGGTTTAAATTACATTTTGAATCCCAGTATGAAACATATACCCAACTGTATATTTTATGCTTATTTTTTGCATGTTTAAATGCTAAGCTAAACACAGCACAGTACTGGTATTAATGTTTACCTTAAGAGACCGTTCAATGACAGATGTGGGGCTGATGATGGGATTCTTTCCTGTGTTGTTTGATATCTCCCTCCACTTGTCACACTTCACCACACTCTGGTCTGACTTTGGTCTGTGAGTAACAGTTTTTACACAGTCAAAATAAATAAATTATATATATATATATATATATATATATATATATATATATATATATACACACACACATACATACTATATTGCCAAAAGTATTGGGACACCCATCCAAATCATTGAATTCAGGTGTTCCAATCACTTCCATGGCCACAGGTGTATAAAATCAAGCACCTAGGCATGCAGACTGCTTCTACAAACATTCGTGAAACAATGGTTCGCTCTCAGGAGCTCAGTGAATTCAAGCATGGTACTGTGATAGGTTGCCACCTGTGCAATAAGTCCATTCGTTAAATTTCCTCACTACTAAGTATTCCACAGTCAACTGTTAGTGATATCATAAGAAAGTGGAAGCAATTGGGAACAACAGCAACTCAACCACGAAGTGGTAGACCATGTAAAATCACAGAGCGGGTCAGCGCATGCTGAGGGGCACAGTGCGCAGAAGTCTCCAACTTTCTGCAGAGTCAATAGCTACAGACCTCCAAACTTCATGTGGTCTTCAGATTAGCTCAAGAACAGTGTGTAGAGAGCTTCATGGAATGGGTTTCCATGGCCGAGCAGCTGCATCCAAGCCTTACATCAAGTGCAATGCAAAGCGTCGGATGCAGTGGTGTAAAGCACGCCGCTACTGGACTCTAGAGCAGTGGAGACGTGTTCTCTGGAGCGACCAATCACGCTTCTCTGTCTGGCAATCCGATGGACGAGTTTGGGTTTGGCGGTTGCCAGGAGAACGGTACTTGCCTGACTGCATTGTGCCAAGTGTAAAGTTTGATAGAGGGGGATTACGGTGTGGGGTTGTTTTCCAGGGGTTGGGCTTGGCCCCTTAGTTCCAGTGAAAGGAACTCTTAATGCTTCAGCATACCAAGACATTTTGGACAATTTCATGCTCCCAACTTTTTGGGAACAGTTTGGGGATGGCCCCTTCCTGTTCCAACATGACTGCGCACCAGTGCACAAAGCAAGGTCCATAAAAACATGGATGAGCGAGTTTGGTGTGGAGGAACTTGACTGCGCTGCACAGAGTCCTGACCTCAACCCGACAGAACAGCTTGGGATGAATTAGAGTGGAGACTGTGAGCCAGGCCTTCTCGTCAACATCACTGCCTGACCTCACAAATGCGCTTCTAGAAGAATGGTCAAAAATTCCCATAAACACACTCCTAAACCTTGTGGAAAGCCTTTCCAGAAGAATTGAAGCTGTTATAGCTGCAAAGGGTGGGCCAACTCCATATTTAACCCTATGGATTAAGAATGGGATGTCATTAAAGTTCATGTGCACGTAAAGGCAGGCATCCCAAAACTTCTGGCAATATAGTGTGTGTGTGTGTATATATATATATATATATATATATATATATACAGTACATATAAGTAATGTATAAAAATATATATATTATTAGTAGTAGTAGTACTAGTAGTTGCTTATGGTCCTCTGGTGCAAGTCACTTTTATAAAATTGTCTCTTAAATGCATAAATGTAAATACTATCGTTCAAAAGTTTGGGATCGTTAAGTTTAAAAAAAAAAAAAAAAAAAGAAAATTAACTTTTATTCAGCAAGGATGCATTAAATTGATCAAAAGTGATAAAGACATTTATGTTACAAAAAAAAAAAAAAAAAACTTATTTCAAATTGATGCTGGTCTTTCTATTAACTTTTTATTCATTAAAGGATTAAAATAGTCAATGTGACTACAGTGGTTCAACCGTAATTTTTTTGTAGCGACAAGAATACTTTTTGTCAGAGCGCCGGCTCATTATTGGCCGGCTCCTGCGTCAGCATCACACAAATGCATTGTGCTGCTCATGTGAACAGCGTCAGCCAATACTGAGCAGGTGTTCGGATGTAGAACTCGGAAGCGCTGCACTGTGTTTACTACGTCAACACCGTAGGAGACTGACAGGGAAGAGAAGAAACTGTTGAATAAAGTCATTATTTTTGTTTGTTTTTTGTGCACAAAAAGTATTCTCGTCGCTTCATAACATTAAGGTTGAACCACTGTAGTCACGTGGACTATTTTAACGATGTCTTTAAAACCTTTCTGGGGCTTGAAAGTGGTAGTTGTGTTGCAGTCTATCGGAGGCCAGATAGCTCACGGATTTCAATAAAAATATCTTAATTTGTGTTCTGAAGATGAACAAAGGTCTTATGGGTTTGGAGTGACATGAGGGTGAGTAATTAATGACAGAATTTTCATTTTTGGGTGAACCCTGTAAGCCAAAAAAAAAAAAAAAAAATCATTATGAAAAAAAAACAAGCATTTTATATTATAACATTTTAAAATTGAGGATCCATATCTCAAAAGAGAAAACACGCTCAAAAATAAACACCTATATCTATCTACATATCTCCAGCAGGAACAGGAAAAACGGAATTGAATCCTAAACAACAATGCATCTATTATTAACGGTCTAAATTTAGACCATCCCATAACTCAGTTCTCAGATCTACAGTAATTTCACTTCTGCCACACATATTTATGAGCAAAGGGAATTAACATAAATGTCAATAAACAGACATTGGGTTTATACTTAGGTTTAACATCAGCACCTCATGTAGGCCAGCCAGAGAAGATGAGACAGAAAGAGGAAAAAGGAAAAAAAGAGGGGGAAACAGACAAACACAAAAATAGGTCACATAAAAGCTGTAATGAAAGGTGAGGACGAGGCTGAACTCTTGTTAGTAGGACACAGTGACAGACATTGTGTTATTTTCATGTCTGATCAAGGACACAAGTTTTGAACGCGTCTGCTTTTAGAACAACAGGAAGTTGTGATGAGGACTACGGAAGTAGTCCTCGGGGGTGCAATCTGAAGATAAGGATTCGCGTAATGCCTGGCCCTGAACACTCATTGCATGATCACAACATCTTTGGAAGTGATGTTCTGTGAACGCAGGCTGCCAATCAAAGTCACAAGTCAACAAAACTCACAGTAGCTGATTTCTTAGTCCTCTCTAACCCAAGCAGTCATACTTTTTGGCCCAATCACAACAGTTGTTTCAGGATGAATGCCCAATTAGAGCACAAAATGCTAATGAATTGCACTGTGGGACACACTTGAACAGCAGAAACAAATATGCTAGCACAGTTCTCATACGTCTTCTATTGGAATGAATAGACCACACAAATATGCCAAAGCACTGAGCAAACCGGGACCTGCAAACATTCTTATTCAGTGCATATTTTGCCAGCAAAAACAATGACTAACGATATTTTCATCAACCTAAATAAAACAGTAAACGACTTCCCATACAAATACAGGAAGAAATATTTAATTTTTAGCTTTCTTTCTGCATGACAGGTTGGTAAATGCCGAATTGTTTCGTTTCTGCTGCGTCCTAGCAAGCTGTTTTTTGGGGCCATGAGATAATTTCATTTCAGCATTTGCATTACGTTTCATCAAGGAATGTACAAATAAGGAATTTCACAAACAATTTGTCATACAAGAGAAAAAATATTTACAGTAATATACATGCAGAGTAGATGTGAAAATGCAGGAAAGCAAAGAAAAGAGAGAACATGAAACATACTCTACATATGTTTAGGTATATTGGTACATACACAGATCAGGCATAACATTATGACCACCTTCCTAATATTGTGTTGGTCCCACTTTTGCTGCCAAAACAGCCCTGACACGTCGAGGCATGGACTCCACTAGACCCCTGAAGGTGTGCTGTGGTATCTGGCACCAAGATGTTAGCAGCAGATCCTTTAAGTCCTGTAAGTTGCGAGGTGGGGCCTCCATGGATCGGACTTGTTTGTTCAGCACATCCCACAGATGCTCGATTGGATTGAGATCTGGGGAATTTGGAGGCCAAGTTAACACCTCAAACTCGTTGTTGTGCTCCTTAAACCATTCCTGAACCATTTTTGCTTTGTGGCAGGGTGCATTATCCTGCTAAAAGAGTCCACAGCCACCAGGGAATACCGTTTCCATGAAAGGGTGTACATGGTCTGCAACAATGCTTAGGTAGGTGGTACGTGTCAAAGTAACATACACATGGATGGCAGGACCCAAGACTGGACCCAAGACTCACACTGCCTCCTCCGGCTTGCCTTCTTCCCATAGTGCATCCTGGTGCCATGTGTTCCCCAGGTAAGCGACGCACACGCACCCGGCCATCCACGTAATGTAAAAGAAAACGTGATTTATCAGACCAGGCCACCTTCTTCCATTGCTCCGTGGTCCAGTTCTGATGCTCACGTGCCCACTGTTGGCACTTTCAGCGGTGGACAGGGGTCAGCATGGGCACCCTGACTGGTCTGCGGCTATGCAGCCCCATACGCAACAAACTGCGATGCACTGTGTATTCTGACACCTTTCTAACAGAACTAGAATTAACTTCTTGAGCAATTTGAGCTATAGTAGCTCGTCTGTTGGACTGGACTACACGGGCCAGCCTTCGCTCCCTACATGCGTCAATGAGCCTTGGTCGCCCATGACCCTGTCGCTGGTTCACCACTGTTCCTTCCTTGGACCACTTTTGATAGATACTGACCACTGCAGACCGGGAACACCCCACAAGAGCTGCAGTTTTGGAGATGCTCTGACCCAGTCGTCTAACCATCACAATTTGGCTCTTGTCAAACCTGTTCAAATCCTTACGCTTGCCCATTTTTCCTGCTTCTAACACATCAACTTTGAGGACAAAATGTTTACTTGCTGCCTAATATATCCCACCCACTAACAGGTGCCGTGATGAATCACGAGACAATCAGTGTTATTCACTTCACCTGTCAGTGGTCATAATGTTATGCCTGATTGGTGTATGTACAATATGTCACACAGTATTATTTTTTACCACAGCATAAGATGTTAGATATTTTTGTATTTCTTTCATAATATAATACAATACAATTAAAGAGAACTGAAACAAATATATGTTGGTAAATAACAAAAAAAAACAAAAAAAACATGTATTTTAAAATGACATGTATGTATGTATGTATGTATGTATGCATGTGTGTATAACATGTAAAACGTGGTGACGTGCAATTGATATCTTAAGGATAATTTTTTTTACATACTTTATCTACCCTTAAAATGACTTTCATTTGACTAACCTAATTTATTCATGTTAATTGAGTTATATTAATTAATATTTTGACTTAGTTTATTTAGATGAAGCATATTTATCTGACATTATCTGGGAAAACCATTTTTTAACCATCTAAATACTTAGCTGTATTAAACAGGTTACATTTGAAACAAAACAAGAAGACAGCATCAAATCATGTGGCATACGACTTACAGAAATCTGATTGGGCAGTCCTCTCTGGGCATCCACTGCCATTTTATTGTGACAGGGCTGGATCCTCCGCTAGCAGTGCATCTGAGTGTAGGGCTACTTCCATACATATGAACATCACGATCCAATGGCACTTCCTTCTCAAAGATCTTAGGGTGAACTGTACATATAAACACACGTTAAAACAGTCAGAGAAGAAGAGAAGAGAAGAGAAGAGAAGAGAAGAGATTCACTACCATGAACCAATAGTTGAAATGTTCTTTTCTGCTCCTCCTTGGTAATCTTATTTGTCATGACAACAGTATAATTCCCAGCATCCTTCTCAGTAACACCATATATAGTGAGAGATCCTCTGTTAGGCTTCATCCTGTACTCATCCTTCCACACTATCTGTTGATCATTCTTATACCTGGATGGACAAGAGTGGAAGAAAGCTTAATGAAAGTTCAGTCTGATTTGCACAGACAGTTCTAATCTATTTTATTTTATATAGTCACACTTTATTAACCACTCATTAACCACTTACCACTTGACAGAAGGCTCTGGATAAGCATCATATTTAACAAGGATTTTTGCCTCTTCCTGGCCAGCATTAGCCTCCACAGTCTGCAACAACTGATCATTGAGCGCTACAAATGGTTTCTCTGAAATATCAATAGATATGTTAGCAAATGCTAGTAAAACATTGTATTTTTGTATTATTTGCATTGTAAAACATATGGTCTTTATGCTACCATATGTTTATGCTGCCCTTGTTGTGCCAGCATCACTAATGTTTTACATTACATATAATGCTCCATTTCATTCCTAAGTTGTGGTTATTCCTAAAAGCACATACCATAGACGATGAGGGATGCTCGGGCAATTTTGTGCATCTGACCACTAGAGGCTGTGCAGATATACTCTCCAGTGTCATTTATGGTCACATTCTCTACAATGAGGGTATTGGACAGTTCTAAGGAGTTCCACAGCTTCTTCTTGTAGGACCTGGTCTCATAGCGTGACCTTGGCATTGAGCTGTTGACACTTCTCTGCAGGAGGTGAGAGAGACGGTTTAAAATTCACCAGAGAAAAGCAAGATGTTATTTATGAAATTGCAGTTCAACAAAATTAGCTGAACTGGTCTGGACTGGACTGATTTGAATTGAGCTTTTGCTTCTAGTGTCTTAAAGGGTTAGTTCTCCCAAAAATAAAAATTCTGTCATTAATTACTCACCCTCGTGTCGTTCCAAACCCGTAAGACTTTCGTTCATCTTCGAAACACAAATGAAGATCTTTTTGGTTGAAATATGCAAGCTTTCTCTCTTTCCCTCTATAGACAGCTACAGAATTACCACTTTGACGCTTTAAAAATTTCATAAAGAGATCGTAAAACGAATCCATATGTAAATCACTTTATATGATGAACAGATTTAATTTAGGCTTTTATTCATATGTAAACTTTGATCAGCAAACATAAACAGAAGCTCAACTGAAACTGCTTGACGCACAAGAACAAATCCCTTCAGGAAGCTCAAACGTGCTGCATAACACGAGAATGAACCTCTTTGTTCCTTGCATGCATCAAGCAAACATGCTTGAGCTTCCATTTACCACAACGGCTGTGTTAGTTGATGAATGATTATATGTGAATATAAGCCTAAATTCAATCTGTTCATCATATAAAGCGAACGAGTCTCTTCAGAAAATTTGGACTAAACCACTCAATTCATGTGGATTAGTTTTACGATCTCTTTATGAACTTTTTGAAGCATCAAAGTGGTAGTTCTGTAGCTGTCTATGGAGGGACAGAAAGCTCTCCGATTTCATCAAAAAGATCTTCATTTGTGTTCCGAAGATGAACGAAGGTCTTACGGGTTTGGAACGACATGAGGATGAGTAAATGATGACAGAATTTTCATTTTGGGGTGAACTAACCCTTTAAGTAAAACATAAATGCCAGCATAACTAAGTAGCCAGATATCGACAGTCACACAGAAGATTGACTGATGTGATGATCCATTTTAAAGGATGATTTGGGGTCAGTACAAGTCAATTGTGTTGCATAGTGTCAATTACCACAGAAATAATAGAAAGAAATAGAAATTAGAAATGCTTTCCATTAAAAAGAAATGTGACAAAAGATTTCTATTTCAAATAAAAGCTGTTCTTCTGAACTTTCTATTGATCAAAAAATCCTTTAAAAAGTATAACATTTTCCATAAAAATATTAAGCAGAACAACTGTTTTCAACATTGATCATAATAAATGTTTCTTGAGCACCAAATCAGCATATTAGATTGATTTCTAAAGGACCATGTGACACTGAAGACTGGAGTAACGACAGCTTAAGATTCAGCTTTGCCATCACAGAAATAAATGACAATTTAAAATATATTAAAACAGAAAACAGGTATTTTTAAATTGTAATAATATTTCTCAAAATTACTAATTTTACTGTATTTTTGATACTAACCAAAACGTTTGTCACACACCTGCTATCAAATAAAGACATAGCAGACAGCTTTTGTTTTGACTGTTTCTGGCTGTTTTTCATCACCGGACATTGCAAACTTACGTAGAGAACAGGAAGGAGACAACAAGAAGAAAAAAACAGGGGCTGGTCTAGTTCTTTTCTTTTGTAATCAAGATTGTGTCACAAATACTGTCGATTGAGGTTAACTGGTATTGAACATTTCAGTCACTGACCTTCTCATGTGGGAAGGTCCACTGAAAGTCGATTCCCACATTGAGCTCGGTGTGAGCGGTGCAGTTCAACATTAGCCTCTCCCCTACCGTCAGCCTCTCATGAGCTGGACTCAGGGTGAGGTCATGGATCTTGTATCCTGCGGAAGAGGGAAGGGGTGTAAGGGACGTGCCGGGTGGAGCATTGTTCTCTTGAGACCAGGGCAGCTGATCTCACACCACACTGTTCTACAGTCTCAACAAATGATTCTGAAACATGCAATCTCGCCTCCTCAAAAACAAAAGTTTTATCAATTTCTGACACACTTGCAAAACTGAAATAAATGATAAGTCAGATGCACAAAACATGTACTTCATGCAACATTCACTTGCCCAAATAAAATAATAAAAAAATAAATACTTTTTTTTTTTTTTTTGGCTTACCTACAACAGCCACAATGTACGGTGATGACTGATAAGTCTCGTTTCGAATTATGGTTTGGCAGTAGACCACGCCAGCATAGCTGACCACATGACTAGGCAGGATGAAACCCCTCTTGCTATCCCAGATGACTTCTTTCCCATCAGTGGCCAGTTCTTTTACTGGATACTTCTGTTGAAGGCAGACACCATAAACATTCTTCACATCATATCACCAGCAGTGAATCACACAACACAGGGATGAGTAAACATTTAACGTTTTATAGTCATACATTTCACATTTATTATGGATCTGAAGTCAACAGAAAAGACCTATAGATAATGTCCATGTCCTATACATTCAATTCAATTTGAAAAGAAAACCAAAAACTCCCCATAAAAAGCAATTTTCACAATGTTCACTACTGTTCAAAAGTTTGGGGTCAGTTAAAGGGATAGTTCACCCAAAAATGAAAATTCTGTCATCATTTACTCACCCTCAAGTTGTTCCTAACCTGTGTACATTTTTTTGTTTTACTGAACACAAAGGAAGATAATTGGAAGAATGTTTGTAACCAAGCAGATCTCGCCCCGCATTTACTACCACATTTTTCTAAATATCTTCCTTTGTGTTCAGCAGAACAAAGAAATTTACACAGGCTTGGAACAACTTGACGGTGAGTAAATGATGACAGAATTTTCATTTTTGGGTGAACTATCCCTGTAAAATTGTTGTTTTTCAAGGAAATAAGCATTTGTATTCAGTAAGAACGCGAAAATGTTACACTGTTGCAAAAATTTCAAATAAACGCAGTTCTTTTGAACTTTCTACTCATAAAAGAATGAAAAAAAATGTATCATGCTTTCCACAAATATATTATAATATCATAATATCAACATTGATAGTATAACTAAATGTTTCTTGAGCACCAGATAAGCATATTAGAATGATTTCTGAGGGATCATGTGACACTGAAGACTGGAGAAATGATGCTGAAAATTCAGCTTTGACATCACAGGAGTAAATAATATTTTAAAATATATTAAAATAGAAAACAGTTCTTTTAAATTGTATTATTATTTCACAATATTACTGTTTTAACTGTATCAAATAAATGCAGCCATGGTAAGCATGAGACACTTCTTTCAAAAACAATAAAATATCTTACAGAACCCAAAATTCTGAACAATAGTGTAGTTTGTATGATTTGGATGATTCTGAACTCACAAAGTTATGTACACAACATAACATTTTATTTATTATTTAACATCACTGAATGATCCTAAATACCAACAAAACTCAATTTAGAGTTAGCTCAAAAAGAAATAGCTCCTTGGAAATAGAAGGTAACATTTGCAGATCACCACTTTTTACAGTATAGGGTAGGGGAATATGTCTGTGTTGAAATACTCACTGTGTACAGTGTGACATTTAGATCCTCCAGAGATACCAGACAGGGAATAACCACATGTTCTCCCTCCCGAATGAACACGACATCATAATCTTGAGCCATTCGGACAAATGGCGTACGATAATCTAAAAACATAGATATGTCTGGTATTTATATTTAACCAACAACCAGATATTTACAAATCACATGCAGAAATGATGAAGTTGCCATAATCTAGTATAATTTGACTGGTAACACTTTAGTATAGGGAACACATATAAACTATTAACTATGACTTTTCCCTCAATTAACTCCTAATGTACTGCTTATTAAAGGGATAGTTCATCCAATAATGAAAATTCTGTCATCATTTACTCACCCTCAAGTTGTTCCAAATCTGTATAAATTTCTTTGTTCTGCTGAACACAAAGGAAGATATTTTGAAGAATGTTTTTAACCAGGCTGCTTTGGGGCACTATTGACTTCCATAGTAGGAAAAAAAATACTATGGAAGTCAATGGTGCCCCAAAACTGTTCCGTTTCCCACATTCTTCGAAATATCTTTCTTTGTGTTCAACAGAACAAAGAAATTTATACAGGTTTGGAACAACTTGATGGTGAGTAAATGATGACAGAATTTTTCATTTTTGGGTGAACTATCCCTTTAATAGTTAGTAAGGTAGTTGTTAAGTTTATGTATTGGGTAGGATTAAGAATGTAGAATAAGGTCATGCAGAATAAGGCATCTATATGTGCTTAATAAGTACAAATAAATAGCCAATATTCTAGTAATATGCATGCTAATAAGCAACTAGTTAAAAGACATTAAAATAAAGTGTTACCATTTGACCTATCTCTACTAAATACACTCTTTAGATAGCATAAGAGATATAACACTACTTACAAACAGTTATGAAACCTGATTATCAAAAGTGCAAGTTCACACAACCACACTTACACTAACCATTACTTAAAAACCATTAACTCAAAACAAACCAATTCCTATATTTTGTCTGTCTGGACAAACAGTTTACAGCTATAATGATGAAAATGGGAAGTCAAATGTGGTGGTGCCACCAGAATGAAGAGGTTATGAAGAATGAAGAGGTCAGAAGGTTATCCTGAAAGACAACAAAGGAAGTATGCGCCAAACATTTTTGTAACATTCCCACTGTCTCTCCCACTTTCTCTGGAAGACAGTGGGAGAAAGAGTCGAACACTATGAAAAATGTGCTTATCTTTTTGTTGAAAACTTGTCCAACAAAATTACACGTGAAAATCATACCTTGTATGAAGACATACACAGCTACAGAAGTCTTCCCATCCTCTATAGGCAGGCTTTTATAGAAGCAGCGGTACTCTCCCGTCTCATTGGCTACTGCTTTGGAAAGGGTTAAAGTGCTACAGAATAGTCCATCACCACTACAGTCTGATGTGGTGAGCCGGGTTTCAGAACGGGTTCGGTTGTGAGGTGTAGACCACTCCAGGATCTGCCGCCCCCTGTGTAACAGGCAGAAAAGACTAGCGTCAGCAATGTAATCTGACAAAAAAGACAGTCTGTTTTTACCATCAAAAATCAAATAGTTAACAAAAACGGCACCCTTTTCTTAGCTTGTGAGAAAAAAGTGCTGTAGCATCACAATGAAAATGAAAGTTAATTTTATTAGAAAACAGAACTGCTCTTCTCCAGAAGCAAAGCTTACTTGCATGTGATCTCCAGTGTACTTGAAGCATTGATTTTGAGAGTTTTCTCAGTGATGTTTAAGGTTGGAGGATCCGGCACAAACCTGAGCTCTATTGCTACAAGAAAAAAAATACACCCAGAATGCTTTGTTAAAGAAAAAGCTGCTTATATTCACATGAATACTTGCAAAAAATATAAAATCACTGTGTGATTTAAATGGATTTAATGGATATGATATTCACATACTCTTACACTGGCCTAAATCCTGAGAAATTTATTACTGATGCAAATAACCTATTTTTTATATAATATATGAATATTATGCTATAAAATGCTATGTAAAGAAACAAATGTTACCAGATTTCTGATGTTTATCTTATTAAATTGAATTAAACCAACTTAAACCAAAAAAGACAAAAAACATCCAGTGTAAATTTGAATCTAGACAACATATAACAATATTTCACATTAAAACTAAACACTGGATAGTAGGACCGCCATCTTCAGAGCAATAAACCTCTGAGAATACAGCTGTAATATATCACATTAACATCAAGACTAAATAAATTTTAAGAGGTACAACATGCACCTTTCCTAGGATCTCCCTAAAGTACTTTCAACATGGTTAATATTAATCCCAGAATAATTTAGCTTATTCACAAACTCAACTTTATCTCCATCTTCATCTGAAAGCAGCTCCCTTTTCTCTTTTTATCTTTATGTAAGTCCACTTATAACACACACAACGTGAGCCATCTTGACAGCTTTAGCTCGACCATCAGGTTAAATCTACAGCTTCATTTTCAACAAACCACAACGATTTATGTCTTAAAAAGGTGCAGTCAAAAAATTGTGCTGCTCAGCTCAAACCACTGCTTCTCTCTGTGCATAAGCATGGATTCCCATAGTCAATCAGGAGTTTGGGACAGCACAAGATATAAGGGATGCAGACGTGTAGAACAACACAGAATGGCACAGTGCATTGTGGCATAGAGCAGTGTGATGTGGGACCCTGGGATATTTTTCCATTGGAGCTGCAAGTGCAGCACAGAGGCCTGGATGTATCAAAACAGGAAGCCTGGGCAGATGGGCCAGGGCTAAATGGCCCCACGCTCCAAAGCCTGAGGTGGGATTCCTGCTCCAGAGGAACTAACTGGGAACACACATACTCGAATCTTATGGGCACACACAATAATGCTACACATGCACTCCATGGAGACTAACTTATTCAACTGTTTGTTTTAACATTTAAACGGCCAGACACTGAAAGCACTTGAAACAACAATGGTGGTGAGGGCTTGATTGTATCTGATGAATAAGAGTGAACTGAAGGAATTACAAGATAAGGGCAAGAAAGAATAGGAAGATTTGGTAACACTTTATTTTAGGGCCGTTTAACTAGTTGCTTATTAGCTTGCATATTACTAAATTATTGGCTATTTATTAGTACTAATTAAGCACATATTAATACCTTATTTTATATTCTTAATCCTACCCTATACCTAAACTTAACAACTACCTTACTAACTATTAATAAGCAGTAAATTAGGAGTTTATTGAGGGAAAAGATGTAGTTAATAGTTTATATGTGTTCCCTATATTAAGTGTTCCCAAAGTTTTATTTAGATCCCATCTTGTATACAATTTTTAAATTTTATACTGAAACAACTCTTAGTCTGTATTGCACATTTATTACATATATAAATGTTAGCTCCTAAATCTGTTAGGCCTATATAAATTTAAGCTCTGGCTCTTTACTTTAAAAAGCAACGATTTTGCCACTATAAAATGTACTGATAATAATATTGATTAAATTATGTAAAACCAAAATATGACATATCTTATCTAAACTGACTTCTAGAACTGAAACCAAACATTAAGACAGAGCACAATGTTCCCACACAAACACAAAACACCATTAGAAAAACACAACACTAAAATAATGCTATAGCTAAATAACATAAATGCAACATAAAACAATAACTGTAACTCATAAGAATAATCTAAACAAATGTTATAATTTGCGCATGGAATTCTGGGAATGCTTATTCCCGTTATTTTATCTGTAGTAAATATTTTTTTGAATAGTAAAAAAAATAGACTATGAATGACCGATTTTTAAAATAAATAAAAAGTATAAATCGCTTTATAATGTAGGCATATAGCAATAGGAGCATTTACATTTTTTTTTACTATTCTTAAAATATATACTATTTAGCCTACTACAGATACAATAACGGGGAAAAGTGAGAAAAAAATCATAGCTACAGTTGTTTCAAATCAGTAACAGGTGTACACTTTAACATTTTAATACGAGTTTTTTTAATGCGTAGCTTATGACGAACTGAAACTCAGCAATCGTGAGATCAATTATCAATTAACAATGAGTTGACTGTAGCTAATGATGAGAAAGATAATGATAATGTGAGCATTTGTAGCTTATATTTGATTAGATGTTCATTTCATACCTATAACCAAGTTGATGGTAAAGAGGATGTCGACGAGAGAAAGCACATAAGATGTCTTTGCCATCGCCCGACAGTAACGCTGGACCGTCCCGGCATGAAACCAAAATTCAGACTCCTTAACTCCTCATCACGATTATACGACACAGCTGTGCACTTTAAGATAGATTTTTAAAAATCCTTAACCCTGAAAAAAAGGATAAAGAACAGACTATTTAAAGAACATAAATCCTTGTGCTGTTCTGAGTTTTTTCCCTGATAGAGACCTGTTGCGCGCTCACTGATGGATTCGTGCGCTGGATGGGCGCGTGACTGAAGTGCGCTGATAGGGAGGAAGACGAGGGAGGGGCGCGAAACACACTTACTAATCAAACACATTACCGTTCATTTAATGTCTATAGACTCCAGAGGCCGAAGGTCCGAAGAACATAGACCTTCAGGACTTAAAGGAACAGTCACTTTATCAGAGAGCAATTACGATAGGGACCTAACTCAATCAAGAACAATTTCCACTAAACAAACTGCCTTTAATGCAGGGTGAGAATTATAGTGGGTGTGGGTTCTAACCCCTAAATTAAGGCTTAATCCTTCACAATCAAAAGAAAGTTGGATATAGAGTCTTAAAAGTATTGCAATGGATTTTTTTAATGGAGAATGACGTGTATTCTTCAAAAGATTGTTATTAAAAGTGAATATGGATTATGGAAATACTGTTTTATTCATTTAATCAATTCCTATTTTAATCTTGAAAGTTTTATGTTGCAATTTTTGAAAACTGCATCATATGACACTAAAAATCTGAAGTTGAAATAATGGTTTTTGGATGCTTATCAGGCATTTTAGGGAGACATAATAAGTCGATAGGAAAGAAATTATATATCAATATTTCTATGATATAAGAGATATTATGAAAATGTTGCAAAGTTATTACTCTTATTATTATAGCTACTTCTTTTTTCATTACATATTGCCCAAAGAACATATTAATATGCAAATTAGAGTCAATGAATAGATACATTGTATATAATACGTCAAAAATGGGCCAAGTTTAAACACATATTGTGTAAAGTGAAATAGTAGGCCTATGTCAAATCATTCTCTAATATCTTTCATGCCATAGTTGAAAATCTACTTTGTACAAATCTTTGTGCATAGTTTGATTCAGTTGGAAGTTTCCTGGAGCTGTTGGAGTTCTCAAAACCCTGATTTACATTACAGGCACTATAGGATGTGTACAAATACAGGCACTAGTACGCGTACAAAATGCAAAATATAAACATTTCCAGCATTATTCTCATCTGAGGAGAAGTTATAGGAAAATATAGCCTGGAACCTAAAAATTGACTGGTATACTGAACATAATAATAATAAAAATAATAATAATAATAATAACCTGGTTTTTGGTTATAGAGTCTTGTTTTTATTTTCTTATTAACTGAGACCTGGTATCCTCTACATAGGATGACATATAAAATATTGCAAAAAAAAAAAAAAAAAAAATCATATTTTTTTTCCTGCCATTTGTTTCTTATACTCCAAACAATGATGTATAAAATGTTATGGCAGTTTAATGCCTACAAAAACGACCGGTTTGGACTACAACGAGCTTCTTCCTGGGTTGGTGACATCATAAACCCTGCAATTAACATAAACCCTGCCCACGGGAACACACAACAAAGTGGCCATGTCGCGCGGCATTATGAAAGCGGAAGAGTTGTCTACACTGGATGCGCGCAACGCGTCAATAGATAACAGAACCCATTATAATCAGTGATACGGTCTACACTGGATACGGCGCTGAAGACAGCTTCCAGAATCTACACAAGTTCAATGCTGAATTTGCACAAAGGCTATTACTGAAAGATGAAGCAGTTCCCACTTTAAAAGCAGAAGCTGCTGCTTATGGGCCCCTAACTGTAAGTACTTGAAAGCTAACAAACAGCAGTAACATTTACAAGTGACAGCATATCTAAACACTTTGACACAAATACAAACGGAAATACTTACCATTCATAAACGTCCTTTAAAAACCGTGCTTGCAAAGGTTCTGCTTGACCCTCTTCATCATTACTGTTATCTGGGTCTGATTCGGGCTTTATTTGATACGGCAATATAGACGCCGTTATTTACATTTCCACTGAAGCACATGTAACAACTAATGGTATAAACATTTCCAGCATTATTCTCATCTGAGGAGAAGTTATAGGAAAATATAGCCTGGAACCTAAAAATTGACTGGTATACTGAACATAATAATAATAATAATAATAATAATAATAACCTGGATTTTGGTTATAGAGTCTTGTTTTTATTTTCTTATTAACTGAGACCTGGTATCCTCTACATAGGATGACATATAAAATATTGCAAAAAAAAAAAAAAAATCATAATTTTTTTCCTGCCATTTGTTTCTTATACTCCAAACAATGATGTATAAAAAAAAATCAATTTACAAAACTTTTTTTTCTATGTGTCTCAGGAGGATAGAGCTAAAACATATTAATTCTGAAAGACAAATATTTATGTCATCCTAAGTCCACATTCTTTAACCAAAAACACAAATTATTCAAGGGATTAAAGATTGGGCAAGTCCAAGCTGGGGGTAACGGGAGACCACTTCTGGTCAGATTTTTTTAATGGAAATTTCTATGACAGTATATTCTGTGCGTAAAGAAGCACGAAAATAAAAAAATAAATACAAAGACGCAAGATTCATTACAAGTTTTTTGAGTGTGCGAAATACTATATTTTGGCTTATGTGTAAACGACTATTAATTTTGCAGAGGAAGACACTTTGACCATTCCATTGTCTGTAAACAATCTGTGTGGCCATGTTTCCTGGACTGTAAAGTGTTACAGGACAACAATCATTAACAGTATTTCTTTTCCCCCTCTCTGGAGGTAAGGAGGCTGGCGGAACAGTGGTAACCTCCCTTGTTTTTCCAGCAAGCTGAGATAGAATGTCCCAGAGAAGCTGCCAGTGGGATATGGGTGTATCCAAAGGATAAAACTGGAAAGGGGGGGTGGGGGTGGGTACCTTTTGTTGTGTAACAGTAAGCCGCCGTATGACACAGGACATCTCCAGGCAAACAATGCACTAAGGCCAAGTATTGTGTAAGTGACGGACAAAATCAAGTCTTGGGTCAACTGTTGGTTGTTTACAGTGCTTACACAATATATGGAGAACAGTGGTACTTGTAAACATTTACAGTTATGGCAACCTTACATTTCCCTGTTATTGTTGCTGTGTGACTGTATGGATCAGTGAAAAGTTGTGCATATGTAATGGGAGGCTTAATTATGAAGACACTCTTTAAAATAAAGGTTCCAAAAAGTGGTTTCACAGTGATGCCATAGAATGATCATTTTGGGTTTTCCAAAGAACCTTTCATTAATCAGTTCTTAAAGGGGTGGTTCATTGCGATTTCACTTTTTAACTTTAGTTAGTGTGTAATGTTGCTGCTTGAGCATAAACAGTATCTGCAAAGTTACAGCGCTGAAAGTTCAATGCAAACGGAGATATTGTCTTTTAAAGTTATGGCAGTTTAATGCCTACAAAAACGACCGGTTTGGACTACAACGAGCTTCTTCCCAGGTTGGTGACATCATAAACCCTGCAATTAACATAAACCCTGCCCACGGGAACACACAACAAAGTGGCCATGTCGCGCGGCATTATGAAAGCGGAAGAGTTGTCTACACCGGATGCGCACAACGCGTCAATAGATAACAGAACCCATTATAATCAGTGATACTGTCTACACTGGATACAGCGCTAAAGACAGCTTCCAGAATCTACACAAGTTCAATGCTGAATTTGCACAAAGGCTATTACTGAAAGATGAAGCAGTTCCCACTTTAAAAGCAGAAGCTGCTGCTTATGGGCCCCTAACTGTAAGTACTTGAAAGCTAACAAACAGCAGTAACATTTACAAGTGACAGCATATCTAAACACTTTGACACAAATACAAACGGAAATACTTACCATTCATAAACGTCCTTTAAAAACCGTGCTTGCAAAGGTTCTGCTTGACCCTCTTCATCATTACTGTTATCTGGGTCTGATTCGGGCTTAATTTGATACGGCAATATAGACGCCGTTATTTACATTTCCACTGAAGCACATGTAACAACTAATGGTTGTTACATGTCTACTGTTGTTTTCCTGTTACATGTCTTACTGTTGTTGTCACTATGGACCCTGCTGTTGCCCTACTATGCCTGGAGCAGAAGGACCGCTCCCTGGAGTCACACACCATGGATTTTTTGGAGTTGGCGTGCCGTACACACTATCCTCTGGTCCTCCTTGTCAAGATTTCGCAGCATGTGTGGAGTGGGTGCTGATAAACAACAACTCGGCATTCTCCATCGGCCCAGCAGAGCCTATCAGCACCTCTCCACCTAAGCCAGCGCCCAGTCAGCTTACACCCTGCCAGACGGAGCTAAAGCCTGATTCTACTGCAGACACGGAGCCTGCGCCTGCCGCGGAGAAAGTGCCAGCGAGCACTGCTGAGCCGTTTTTCACCCCGGAGCCTGAGCCCAATATGATGTCTGACCAGGTGCGCGAGTCGGCAACAACGCCCGTCCCCGAGGGAGATTTAGTGGAGCTTAAGGACTTGGATGGAAGCCCCGCCCACACTCCCACCACTGCGTGTGAGTACAATATGGACCCTGGGAAACTATTTGGTTATTTAGAGGAGGATTTAATAGACTGGTTTACTGAGGCTATTTCTGCAGACACCCCTGTATCTCCTGTGCTCTAAGTATCTCCAGCGCCCCCTGTATCTCCTGTGCTCTAAGTATCTCCAGCGCCCCCTGTATCTCCTGTGCTCCAAGTATCTCCAGTGCCCCCTGTATCTCCTATGTCTGCAGATTGCCCGCCCAGCCTCCCTCTCCCCCTCCTTTATTTGACCAGCTTATTTCTACAGCTGCTACTACTCCTCTGGTTCCTGTCTGCCCCTCATCTCCTCCTCAGCCGTCTCTTCGCAGTACTGCAGATTCGCCGGGGGGCTTCCAGTCTCCAGCATGGCCTTGGCGTGAGGATCCCCTGTCTTCGTCCTTCAGCCACAGAGCCCCAGACTCCACCTCGGTCCTTTGATCCATCGGTTTCGCCCTGGCTCAATGTGCCCTCAGCGCCACTGTGGCCCGTCATCCCACCACCCGCTCCACCAGCCTTCCTCATCTCACCGGCTGCGCCTTGGTCAGGCATCACCCTGGTTCCACCTTGGGATTTCTGGCTGCCGGTTGCACCTCTGCCTTCCATCCCTCCGGCTCCACCGGGCTCTGCCTTCCCTCCAGTTCCTTCGTTATCCTCGGTCGCACTGGCTCCACAGCAGTCTTCCGTATCCCCATCTCCGCCTCTGTCTCATGAGCCGTCAGCTCCACCTTGGCCCTCCGGACCTTCGGCATCACCCAGGCTCTGTGTCTTTTCGGCTCCGTATGGTTCTCCACCGCACCGCAGCACCCCTGGTTCATTCCACCAAGTCTCCTCCATGGCTCCTCCCTCCTGCGCCGCCACCAAGGAACATCTTGCTGACTGTGGCCTGGGTCATCATCTGGCTCCCTCTGCTCCTGGCTGTCCCCTGGCTCCTCCCACCCTCCACTCCCCCTTGGACTGTTTTTGTTTATGCCTTGGACTCTAGTTGTTTTTCCTCTGCCCTTCACCCTCCTCCAGAGCCCCCACCCCCCTCCTCAGTTGGACTCATTACGGCACAAGGAACCGCCTTCCCAGGAGGGGGCAATCTGTTACATGTCTACTGTTGTTTTCCTCAGTTTGACCTAGTTTTCCCCATTCTGTTTAATTAGTCATTTCATTCACCTGTGTCCAGTTAATTATCTTGTTAAGTTCCCTTTGTTTGCTACGTATATTTATACCCTGTGTTCTCCTTCATTCCTTGTCCGTTCTCGTTGATGTTTAGTTGTGTATATTGAGTTTCCTGCCTGTTTCTGTGATTAAATTCTACTCCTCATATTCTCCGTCGTCCTTGAGCCTTCATATACACACGTGTTGTAACAATGGTAAGGGGCGTGGCGTTTCCAGACTTTTCAGCGAATCACAATACACTGGGCCAGCTAACCAATCTGAGCCCATTGCTATTTCGGAGGGAGTGGTATCATAGAATCAGGAAGTCAAACCGGCATGGAAACACCGGTGTAGAACAAAGGTAAAATATATTAAAAATACAGCATTTTTTAAAAACGAAGCATTAAGACATGTTAAACTGCGCCCCATAAACACAATCAAGCCCAGAAAAAAAACAGTGAACCACCTCTTTAAAAGAACCATTTTTTCTTATTGTGAAAAACATTTAAATAATCCGAACAACCTTTTTCCACTATAAAAAAACCTTTTGTGCATTTAAAAGATTCCATGGATGTTAAAGGTTCTTCATAGAACAATAGATGCCAATAAAGAACCTTTATTTTTAAGAGTGTGCTTAACAATATAGTAGAAAAATAGACAGCAATTGGTGTCCAGAAAGTGTTCTATAAATGTACCTGTGCATGTGACAGCAAGTTAAGTCTTGTAAGAAAGATACAGAATAAGGATTTGGTTTCAACAAACCACTAAACTTATAAGTATTGCATTAAAATGAACCTTCTCTGAGAAGATCAGAACAATTTCTGAACCTATGTCTGTTTTATACTTTAAAACCAGCAACTTTACAGTTTGGCATGCTTATTTAGTCTCTATTCGGTTGTTGTTGCAGGGACTGTGAACTGATGCATTATGGGTTATGGCTGTTCATTTGGGGATTTGATTGAAAGGGTTAGAGTTTGAGTCTCCAACCACCACATGTTTCCTGTCCTGGTCATTTCTGCTGGGAGTCGAAGCACCTAAAACACTTCCCCCTCTGAGCAGGGGATCAGGAAAAAGAAAGCACTTCCTATCTTTTGGACTCGTGCTAACAGCAGGCATGGAAAAGCCCTCAAAGGGAACTCTTTGTGTTGGTTTGTTCAATATAGGAAAGAGCAAAACATTATTATAAAAAAATAATGAATGGTGTATAAAAAACAGATAGAGTAAAATGTATAATTTATTAGCATAAGTTCATGTAATATTTTAAGAAAGATGCAGGTGAGCATATGATGGGTTATAAATCTAAGCTAGGTTAGCTCTAAACAAACTAAATTTATTTCTTTGATATTAAGATTTTTCTATCACAGTTTAATAAATAAAGCTACAAGTAAGCCATTAAGTTGATTTGTCTAAAGGTGTAAATATTGTTTATTTGAGCTTTATTTAAAATTTAGTGTTTGGGAGGAACTATTTGTTTTTCCAACCAATGAAAGATGGTGAAGTCTTTTGCAAACCAGTTTGAAACAATCAAATCAATTTCACTTGGTGAAACAAAAGGTGCAGAAATACACACTTCAGTTTCAAATACATTCAAAATCTCCTTTTAAGTTTCAGATTCTGATCTGACTATGTTTAAGTTAAAATATTCTTTCTCTCTATCTCTGGGTGTATTTTTAACCATGATACAATAATTGAATACTCTATTGCCTACCACATCCCAATGGGTCTGGCCAAGGTGTGCCAGTTCCTGCTCTGTCATCAGCACTGGACACTGGAAAAGAAAACACAGGGAAAGCCATGGAAAATCAACCTATTCAGCCAACCAGAACAAGACAATAAAGAGTGAGAGAACAATATGATATACACAATCTAACCATATTAGCACTTTAAATCACTAATGAATCATATAAATGCACAATTATAACTACCACGTTTATGTTCTTATTAAAAGGTTAGTTCACCCAAAAATAAAAATTCTGTCATTAAGTACTCACCCTTATGTCGTTCCACACCCGCAAGACTTTTGTTCATCTTCGGAACACAAATTAAGATATTTTTGATAAAATCCGATGGCTCAGTGAGGCCTCCATTGCCAGCAAGATAATTAACACTTTCAGATGCCCAGAAAGCTACTAAAGACACATTTAAAACAGTTCAAGCGACTACAGTGGTTCAACCTTAATGTTATGAAGCGACGAGAATACTTTCTGTGTGCCAAAAAACAAAATAACGACTTTATCTAAGACTTCATCCGAGTTTGGACACACCTGATCTATAGCATAGTGCCATAGAAATATGACGAGGACCAGTGACACAACTTGACCCACGTTAAGGGAAAAAATGTGTTGTGTTGGGGAATAATTAGAAATGAGGAAAGACAAGTGGTTTGGAGGATGGCTGGCTGGCTGGCTGGCTGGCTGGCTGGCTGGCTGGTTGGATGGATGGATGGATGGATGGATTCCATACTGTAAAAAGACAGTTTTGTGAGAAATGGTGTTAGTGTGTGTTTGGGGAACACAAAGTGGAAGATGCAGAAGAGGCCATGGAGAAATGGGTGGAGGAGCAGCATGGATGGATGGGCAGGGGGACAAAATAGAAATAGGAGAGAAGTGAAAATGAGTGTCAGAAAGGGATCTTAATTAGGGTCCAGCACTGGGTACAGTGAGGAAGAGTCAGGAGGGGGCAGGAAACACTGCACACATCCTCAGATAGGAAACCTGCCTTTTCTATGATCATCCTGGAGTCAAATACTTCAGAGGTTTTGGCTTGTTCTCTTTCACACACACACACACACACACACACACACACACACACACACACACACACACACACACACTCTTTATTGACTGAACACATATGGTATAGTTAATGGCTCAAGTGGGGAATGAGGCTTCCTTGCATTGAAGGCAAACTGTGCAAGCAAACAGACAAATGCATACTGTCTAGTCTGGTTATTGCTTTACTTCCTGTTATAAATCATAACCCCATTAAAGGTAAAAGACATTGAGTGATATATAGACACACACACAAATGATTGAAGGTGTAATACATATAAAGCATTGGTGATACGTTTTTTTTTTTTATCACAAATACTATTATTTATTGGATGGGTCATGAAAATACACGTGCAGCAAAATAAGACTTGGATTGTACATTGGTATGTTTTTTTCCCCACATGACACATTTTATCCCTTAATGTGGGTCAAGTTGTGTCATTGACCATTCATGCCATATTTCTATGACACTATGCTATAGATATTTTCTTCTAATTTTATAGTAGACATCCTGAAATATTAGTGGATTTTACCGCCATTTAATTCCTTGTCGCCTGGAGGACAACTTAAGTAAAACGTGCAGTTTACCACACTCCTCTATATGCTCAGACTATTGTGAGTCAAAACAAAACATCAAACACCAGATACATCCTCAGATTATGAATCGCATGCTTTAAACATGGTATCAGACTATATGAAACTATCTAAAGCAAGACAAACATATAGTTGGGAAATTATATATTTTAATACACTTTAGATGTAATTGTGTATTTTAGCAGTGATTTGTTGGGATCTCAAGACACAGGCGCTCCCCTTATTAAAACATAATTATGACTAAAAAGCTTTTTTATGTAAGGGAGAAGACGAAAGAAAAACATTTTTTTTTAACTAATTTATCCAGTGAACCAATTAATTTCTAACAAAATATATTTTGCCTGCTGCCCCCTTGTGTTCGTATATAGAACTGCAAATTGTACCGTACTTGCACGGGTGGTTTCCCGGACAAAGATTAAGCCAAGTCCTAGACTAAAATGGCCTTTTAAACAGATTAACAGCAATCTGGTTTCTTCATCATGGTTTTAAATAACCCTAAACTAAGTCTGGTCCAGAGTTTAATAAAATGATTTCCCGGATTAAGACTAGAGTTAGCCCTACTCCAGGACTAAATTGAGTCTTAAATTAAACCTACAAGGAGGCGGGTTTAGCTTCAGATTGATGTTGTTTTTCAAGACACATGGATTGCTTGGACTATGCCAATGAAGATCACTATAGATACACATACAAACGCGCGCGCGCGCGCACACACACACACACACACACACACACACACACACACCTATAGGCCTATACCGTGATCTTTATATGTGTCCCCTTTAAAACACAAAAGAATCACAAATTTAATTTAAGCCTCAATTTAATCCTGGAGTAGCTCTTCATCCAGCTCTAGTTTTCCTCCAGATAATTTCTTACCTAAAGTTGTATTGTTCTTGTAGATGCTTAAATGTTTTTGTTTAGACAGATATCCAGGCATTCCTTTTCTTTGATTCCACAGCTGATGTGTGCAGATTTTCTTTGCTATTTGCTTTAAAAAAGCGTTTTCTCTTGTTAAGTTTTTTTGTTTGTTTGTTTTTTATTGCAGTCTTTTTCTGCTGCCATTGTTTCCTTGGATTTGCTTTTCAGTTCCATATTATAAGCTTTTCTTGGTTAATTCCATGTTTTATTGGCCGTGCTAATTCAGATTAGCATAGTTGGTTTTAAATTAATCTTGTTTATACAAATATAAATATAGTTTAGAAACTTATAGTATTATGTAATGTTTTCACTATCAGTATCGGGGGTTTCTGATCCACAGAGTGGAATAAAATCAACGAAAGCTTGTTTTTAATTAAACATTCATTTTCATATAGTTTAAGATTATGAAATGATTTTGTATACAGAGCTATGCAGTAATGTTCTTCTTTGTGGGTTATCATGGCAGATGGCACATTACCTGATCATGCAGTGGAGGGGTCTATCAGCGAATTCCAGTTAGTGGAACTTAAAATATCCAGTATTTGTTTCCGTCGGAATAATTACACGAGAGGACGGAAGTATGATGATGCTGCTGCGATGCATACAATAGCAATAGTTAATATTATATGGTTTTTGTTAGCACTATGTTTTATTGTAGCCTTTTGCCTATATAAGTTTTCGTTGAAACTACCTAACAGGCTCGAGGACGTGTTTCAGGATTTAATCCGATATGGAAAAACTAAGGAACACATCAAACGCCCAAGCTGGCAGCTCTTTTTTAACGTATCAAAGAGGTGATTTGGGGTTAATTGTAGTTCTGTATATTCCCCAGATATCATGGTTTGAGCAGGTCAAAACGATTCTGCAGTAAACATGATTTTTCTGATATTTTCTTTAGGTGTTTCTCTCATTTTTATGCGGTGTCTGTCATGTGGAATGGGCTGCTCCTACTATTCTCCATACGTTCTGTCGTCATGAGGGAGACACTCCCTGATTGGCTAATTGACGCGCTTTGGTGTTTGACTGGCAGACCAAGAGATGCTTGGAACGGTACTTGAAATAGCAAAGAAAGCTTGCTTTTAAAACACGGTGACCAACATGTTATACCATATTAAAACCGTGATAATGTAGTAACCATCTATGTCATCTAAAAAATAAAAAAAAAACAATCAGAGAAAAAAATTCTGAAAGCTCCATGTGATCACTGTTAATGTTAGACCTCATATTTTGTAATATAAATTAATTTCTTATGTATATCTATTTGCTTTTATCTGTTACCTTACATTTACCAAATTAATATTCACATGCTTATTTACGTGTGATTTTCAGAGTTACATCTGTCCATTCTGCTTATACAAGTGCTACTATGGGTCCATTCCTTAAGACGGCTATTGGAGTGCCTGTTTGTCAGCGTGTTCTCTAATGGTGTGATCCATATAGTCCAGTACGCATTTGGTTTGGGTTACTATGTCCTACTTGGACTAACTGTCCTGTGTATAAATGCCTCTCTGCCACAATCAGGTTAGTAGTTTCCTACTTTCTATTCTATCACCACATTATCATATTTATTATTATTATTATTATTATTAAAATGCACCTCCAAATTGCAAACTCCAAACCTAATTCATGTTAAATTGACAAAAAATATTTTAATATTTTAGAATATAGCAGCCCAGTCTGGATATTTCCCTGAATTGTACTAACTATTTATATATTTGTGTCTCTCTGCAATGTCAGGTGCTGTTCCTTTCTTTAAACAGCTCACATGGTATCATGCAATCGGGACTCTTCTTTTCATCTGGGCATCACTCCTCCAGCACTGGTCCCTCTCACTGCTGGCCAAGATGAGGACTGACAACTCGGGTAGGAAGCCGCTGGAGTTCCCTTGAGAAGAAAAAACAAATCTAAGCTAATTCTAATAGAAAAAATGTTTCAATTATTCTTCTAACTGTAACTGTAAAGTGCAAACAATACAATTTTATGTGTAAAATTATAACCTAATTTTTAATAAAAATATTAAATCTTTGTTCTCTATATGCAATATAGGTAAAGTAGAGACTCTGGCCCACAAGATGCCACGTGGGGGCTGGTTTGAGCTGGTCTCTTGTCCACATTACCTGGCTGAGCTTCTGATTTATGTTGCCATGAGTGTCTGTTGTGGCTGCAGTTCATTAACCTGGTGGCTGGTGGTACTGTATGTACTCTATAACCAGGCACTGGCTGCACAGCTCTGTCATGATTACTACAGGAGCAAGTTTGAGACATATCCACGTCAACGCAAAGCTTTTATACCTTTTGTCCTGTGATTTACTGAATGTGTTTTATATGAAAATATGAACCTAATGAATAAATAAATTATTAACAAAATGAAAATATAGATTATCTCATGTGTACTCTCTAACAAATTGGAACAGCTGACACCATGGTTCATGCATGATTAATGTGTAAGAAACAGGGCAAGGATGAGCAGGGCAGCATGACCGAAATGGACTGTTGGCCTGACACAGACTGACCTCAGAAGGTGACTGACAACAGCTGTCAGCAAATGACTTAAAATGGAAGTGGCTCCAGCCCCATAAGAACTATCTGAAGCCGACTTCCCCAACAAGAGGATAAATTCAAAAACACATTTTCTGCCATTATGCACTTGAACTAACCCGTATGTACTACTATTTCCACTCAGCTGCTAATAAATACATTTCAGAAATGTGCAAATTCGCTTAACAATGAGAAGCCAAACTCATGTCTATAAATTATTCTGGTCTTTGAGAGGAGTTTCTAATCTCATATTTCCGTTTTACGTTGCAACTCTAACTAACTTGAAGGTGTTTCTTCATACGTCATTAAGACCGACGTTTAAACCAATAGTCTAGCTCAATTTCAGTGACGTATGCGTCTCCTGTACACGTTTATCTCCCAACTGACCAATCACGGTCAGTTTTCAACCGACAGTTTTGCTTTATCCTTTGGCGTCAGTCTCTTAGAAAAAGATGACTACGGTGGGCTAGCAAGATCGGAACGACAAAACGTTAATGTTTATAAATTAGCGGTTTTATTAGCTTAATTTGCAGAGTAATAACACAAAAGAAGCTGCGTTAGCCATCCGTTAAGATGCCTCTCCGGGCCGGCGAGCGGCATGGCGGTGGCAGGTTTAAATGCTTCCTTGTTCTACTTAACATCGTGTTGTTTTCAACCGGAGTTACAGCAACTCAAGAAGAGAATAAAGTCATTCACGTAGAGCAGCCCGCGGAGGTACGTAAAAATGTGTCCTCTTTGCTAGGTAACATACATAAGAGAGTTTATTAAAACTATAAATGTGTCAAAGAGGAGTTGTGCTAAAAGTAGCTAGGTAAGGGGTAGTGTCATTCAAGGGAAACTAGTTTGACCACACGCTCTCTAACAGATTTGTCCACTTGGTTATTTTGCTGAAATAAACGGATGAATGTACTTTTGACAAGAAGGGATCATCAAGGAGATTCTGCTGTAGAAAATGTGCTTTTTATATCTTAGTATATACATGTTCCAGTGTTGGGTGTGTAATTAATTATTAGGTAATCTAATTACTGTAATTTAATTACTTTTCCCTTGATAAAGTATAGGGATTACTCTTTATTTTTCTGTAATTTACTTAGTTACTTATTATGTAATTGCATTAAATACGGTGTAGACTATACAACAATTCTGTATAAAACAGTAGTGGATTTAACATCAACATTTAATCTTAAAATGTATGTTTTTTTTTTTTTTTTTTTTTTTTTTAATGTAACCTTTTCCCTTTACACACTGGTCAGTTCAAGAATAATTTATGCAATTGTATATAGTTTTAATTTACGCTTTATATATATATATATATATATATATATATATATATATATATATATATATATAATGTGTGTGTGTGTGTGTTTTTATTTTTTTTCCCCTAATATTGAAATGTATCTCTAAATGTTGTTATATTTTCTGTTTTTCCATTTTTTTATTTTTTTTTTTTTTTTTTTTTGTAGAAATTGTTGCTTGTAAACACTTGTACAATTGTTATTACTATTAATTGAACTAACATCTGAATCATAATTTGTGTCTAGCTGCAGAAGGCAACCACCGGTCATGCTCCCGGCCCGGAAGTGATCATCAATGAACCCAATAATGGAAACCTTGGGTTTATTCATGCCTTCGTGGCAGCTATCTCGGTTATCATTGTCTCTGAACTGGGAGACAAGACGTTCTTCATTGCAGCCATCATGGCTATGCGCTACAATCGCCTCACTGTTTTGGCGGGTGCCATGTTGGCTTTGGGACTCATGACATGTCTGTCAGGTAGGTGAAATACAGTTGTTCTAAAGCACCTTTACTTTATTTTTTTAAATTAACTACAAATGTTGATATGCTTTACATCATATCTTCCACTTTTCAACAAAACCTAAGAATTTTGGTGTCGCATGACTTCAGAGTCACAAATCCCACGTTTTTGCTTATTACATGTTGAATAAACTATTATTTGACATAAAATTAAATGTAGCAAGTTTTAAACAAAATCAAATACCCCCACCTCCTTAACTTCTGGCCTGTCCCATCTCAGAGGTCTTGACCTTCTCAGTTGTATCCAGCAATTAAAATTATACAACAGTATTATAATTGTGACAATCTACATAATTACAAATCTCCATTTAGTTTAAAAAGCCAAACTAGACAGCTCAATTTATGTTACATTTGCAATCATTTTACCCATTCTGACCCATTCATTTTTTTTTTTTTTTTTTTCTATGTGTAGGAATAGAACATAATACTTTTTTTTTTTGTTTTGTTTTTTTTTTTTTTTCCAATTTAGACGTCCCAAATTTTGGTAATTTTGTCAGTTTCGCTCTAGCGTTATTTAATTTGATCTTGTTTATGTGCGTTTGAGCTTTTTGTTTCTCCTTTTTTCTCTATTTGTCACCTTTTTCAAATTCTCTGGATTCCTATTAGGGATGCACTGATGTATCGGCCAATAATTGGTATCAGCCGATAAAAGCAATTATTTTTACTAACAGCCGATTGTTTAAAAGCAACCGATGATCAGGGCCGATTATATCCTGTCAATCAAAAGGAGGCGGTAAAAGTGTCAGACTGCATCTCGTATTGTGTGTGAAGAAAATGTCTCTTGTGTTGAATTTAGGGCTGTCTACCTGACAATAACGCATTAGCAATTAAAAAATAGTGATGCAGTAATGTAGGCTCTATTTGACCTTAAGAATCACCTGTAGTTCAAGCCAGGGTTGCTAGGTCCACATTTTTTCCCTACACCAAACATTATTTCTAGCACGCCTCTCATCCAATAATCGCGAAGGGCTTTATGCTTTGTTACTTCTGATAAGAAACAAAGTCTCATCTTTCAAATTCTGTCCATTTTATCACAAAGTCAAACAATAAATGGCATTTTGACGCTTTTAAATGTGTCAGATCACTGTAGCACCTCATTTTAAGCGACAGTGCATTATAGCACACAATAAACATGAATGCACATCGGAAGGTATGTTGAAAGATATAGTACAGCTTACCAAAATGTAGCATGTATCATGTAGTTGCTCAATCAGTGTTTCAACCACAGAACAATGTCACTTAACATTACGTTCACCTCAGGAAAGTTATCCAGAGTTCTCCATTCCTTAGTTAGTTATATTAAAAAAAAAAAAAAAAACACTTAGAGAGGAGCTCATTTACTGTTAATGATATATGTATGTTTGAATAAATTTGTCATGAAGACAATGTTTATGAAAACTACTTTGTGCAACTAAGGTGTACACAAACATTTCATTTTTTACTTGAGTGTAATTATTATATGTGAGAATAAATAGCAGTTGTATGTAATAGTTTGGGCTTTGTTGTAAATTTTAACCTCTAATATAGTAATATACCAAATGCGAGGGTTCCCTGTATAAGTTTTTAGCATTAATAGGGAGATTTTTTTTTTTTTAACTAAACTATCGTTAATGGCAGATATTATTCTGAATAATGATGTCTGCTATTCTGAATTTGGCTATCACATTGGCGGAAAAATGTAGTATCGGTGCATCTCTAATTCCTATTCTTGTCTTTCATGTCTTTCTCATCTAGCTTGCATTGTGTCAGTAAAAGTCTTATGAGATATTTATAGGTTATCATTCATCATGCAAATTTCATTGTAAATTTGCATCCATCCAAAACAATATCATCATGCATTACTGGTCTAACATATTTCTAATGACAGGGTTTTTTTTTTTTTTTGTCTAGCCAGCTTTATTAGTGTCTTATATAAGTATTATATCTTAAAAGTTTTACAGAGAATAGCACATAATTCAGCACTTAGGCCACTGAGTTTGCTTTTTTTATATAAATAATGTCTAATGCATTAAAAGAGAGTGTTGATCTACCGTGTGTCTTTTATAAAATCATCTCAATGCATGAATGACCTATTTTTCTGTTTGTCTTCACATTAGTCCTGTTTGGTTACGCCACCACCATTATCCCACGGATCTACACCTACTACATATCAACAGCGCTGTTTGCCATCTTTGGGGTGAGGATGCTGAGGGAGGGACTGAGGATGAGTGCTGATGAAGGGCAAGAGGAGCTGGAGGAGGTCCAGGCTGAGATAAAGAAAAAAGATGAGGAGGTAGAAGCTTTGTAACTGATGTTTGTCCGCAGGTATCGCTATTTATAACACCTCCTGAATATTTGAAGCATCTTATCTGACCTCTGATTGGCTGATTCCCTCTCCTCCCACAGCTTCAGCGCTATAAGATGGCCAACGGCGCACCAGATGTGGAAGCGGGGTCGACGGCGAACTTGTTGCCTCAGAGGAAGTGGCACAGTGTGATCTCACCCATATTCATTCAGGCACTCACCCTCACCTTCCTCGCCGAGTGGGGTGACCGCTCTCAGCTTGCAACCATTGTGCTGGCTGCAAGAGAGGTATTGTACAAAATTAGACTTTAAAATTATATTTTATATTTTACTAAAAATACTTCTGCACTTTTTACTGTTTTAAATATTCTTAAAGCTCATGAAACCGAATGTGATATATATTTTAAAGGTAGGGTAGGCAGTGTTTTTCATAAACACTTTTTGTTATACTGGTTGAAACTCTCCTCACATACTGATAGCAATCAATAATATTCTGTGGAAGCCATGTCAAAATTACCATAATTAAGATACGACAACCCGTGACACTCTACTCGTAGCTTTAAATGTTAAAAGGACAAAGACATGAACATTCAAACAAATTTTTTGATTATTAATATAAGATTGACCTGAAGAATATAAACTCACTCAGGCGATCTCTCTCTCTCTCTCTCTCTCTCTCTCTCTCACTCATAATACTCTACATATTACAGTGAGTTTCAATGAAGCGACTCAACGTTCCTTCATTACTAGTTCTAAATAGAGCCCAACTGATATGGGTTTTTGGGGGCCGATACCGATATTAGGAAGTAAAAAAAGTCCGATATCGATATATCAGCCGATATTCTTTGTGTATATTATAGTTCAGTACCTGTCAAAAGTTTGGACACACTTCCCATTTGAGTGTCCAAACTTTTGACTGGTACTGTATATTGAATACCATATACACTGTGTTCCAAATTATTATGCACGTTACATATCAGTAAGATTTCAGCACAATAAACATTCAGGTTTTACTTTTTCAAAGAAAGTGTTTGTTTGTTTTATTTTCCATATCTTTTTAGATGACTGGTATCTATCTCAGACAGGTTTGTTGAGGTTTAGTTTGACAGATCTACTTGGGTAAATGGAAACCCTATTTAAAGAGGTTGTTCCTCATTATTAAGCAAGTCACAGTTCTCATGCAAAATGGGGAGGAAGAAAGATCTTACTGAAGATGAAAAGCATGAAATGGTGCAATGTTATGCAAAAGGCATGAAAACAACTAATTACACTTGACATTTGATATTCAGCAGTGCTTTGCATCTGCCTACATTGACAGCATTTTCTTTAAGAGCTGCTGTGCAGCCAAAATTATATACCAGTTATCACTGTAAAGATGCTTTGACACAATCTGCATTGTAAAAAGCGCTATATAAATAAAGGTGACTTGACTTGACTAATATTGTGTGAAAACTGAATGGAGATTATTGAACTATCATAAGATTTGTGAGTGATTTAGAGCACAAGATAACTCGGTCAGATAAAGGCTTATTAATGAAAGTTTCTCTCAAAAAAAAAATTAATTGTATTAAAAGGACAGCTATAAAAAAAAAAGCTAGTGTTGAGCAGCAAACAGGTATTTGAAGCTGCTGGTGTCTCTGGAGTCTCAAGAAGCCCTCCATGCAGGCTGGCAGTTGTGCATAAAGTTGCATTTCAGCCACTCCAAACCAAAGCCCACAAAGAGAAACATTTACAGTGGGTCATTAACCCAAGTAGACCTGTCAAACTACTCAACAAACCTGTCTGAGATTGATACCAGTTATCTAAAAAGATATGGAAAATAAAACAAACAAACACTTTTTTTGAAAAAGTGAAATCTGAATGTTTATTGTACTGAAATCCTACAGATGTCACTTGCATAATAATTTGAAACACAGTGTACATAAACAGAATATATATACATAAACACATTTTTTTGTAATGATCACTCAAATGTGGTGATCAAACACTTATACTGACGTGATAAAGATATGTAATGAAGGCAGGGTATTTAACAATTTAACAATAAACTTTATTATCCAAAATAAGCCTGGCATCACTGCACTGAACACTAAAGTTCACTTACTATAAATAACTTTACAACACAAATAGAGCTATAATATATACAGGTGCTGGTCATATAATTAGAATATCATCAAAAAGTTGATTTATTTCACTAATTCCATTCAAAAAGTGAATCTTGTATATTATATTCATTCATTACACACAGACTGATATTTCAAATGTTTATTTCTTTTAATTTTGATGATTATAACTGACAACTAAGGAAAATCCCAAATTCAGTATCTCAGAAAATTAGAATATTACTTAAGACCAATACAAAGAGAGGATTTTTAGAAATCTTGGCCAACTGAAAAGTATGAACATGAAAAGTATGAGCATGTACAGCACTCAATACTTAGTTGGGGCTCCTTTTGCCTGAATTACTGCAGCAATGCGGCGTGGCATGGAGTCGATCAGTCTGTGGCGCTGCTCAGGTGTTATAAGAGCCCAGGTTGCTCTGATAGTGGCCTTCAGCTCTTCTGCATTGTTGGGTCTGGCATATCGCATCTTCCTCTTCACAATACCCCATAGATTTTCTATGGGGTTAAGGTCATGCGAGTTTGCTGGCCAATTAAGAACAGGGATACCATGGTCCTTAAACCAGGTACTGGTAGCTTTGGCACTGTGTGCAGGTGCCAAGTCCTGTTGGAAAATGAAATCTGCATCTCCATAAAGTTGGTCAGCAGCAGGAAGCATGAAGAGCTCTAAAATTTCCTGGTATACGGCTGCGTTGACCTTGGACCTCAGAAAACACAGTGGACCAACACCAGCAGATGACATGGCACCCCAAACCATCACTGACTGTGGAAACTTTACACTGGACCTCAAGCAACGTGGATTGTGTGCCTCTCCTCTCTTCCTCCAGACTCTGGGACCCTGATTTCCAAAGGAAATGCAAAATTTACTTTCATCAGAGAACATAACTTTGGACCACTCAGCAGCAGTCCAGTCCTTTTTGTCTTTAGCCCAGGCGAGACCCTTCTGATGCTGTCTGTTGTTCAAGAGTGGCTTGACACAAGGAATGCGACAGCTGAAACCCATGTCTTGCATACGTCTGTGCGTAGTGGTTCTTGAAGCACTGACTCCAACTGCAGTCCACTCTTTGTGAATCTCCCCCACATTTTTGAATGGGTTTTGTTTCACAATCCTCTCCAGGGTGCGGTTATCCCTATTGCTTGTACACTTTCTTCTACCACATCTTTTCCTTCCCTTCGCCTCTCTATTAATGTGCTTGGACACAGAGCTCTGTGAACAGCCAGCCTCATTTGCAATGACCTTTTGTGTCTTGCCCTCCTTGTGCAAGGTGTCAATGGTCGTCTTTTGGACAACTGTCAAATCAGCAGTCTTCCCCATGATTGTGTAGCCTACAGAACTAGACTGAGAGACCATTTAAAGGCCTTTGCAGGTGTTTTGAGTTAATTAGCTGATTAGAGTGTGGCACCAGGTGTCTTCAATATTGAACCTTTTCACAATATTCTAATTTTCTGAGATACTGAATTTGGGATTTTCCTTAGCTGTCAGTTATAATCATCAAAATTAAAAGAAATAAACATTTGAAATATATCAGTCTGTGTGTAATGAATGGATATAATATACAAGTTTCACTTTTTGAATGGGATTAGTGAAATAAATCAACTTTTTGATGATATTCTAATTATATGACCAGCACCTGTGTGTGTGTGTGTGTGTATATATATATATATATATATATAACTTGAATTAAGAAAATAAACAAGGTAACTGTGTGGGGCAAGCAAGCTACTGCCAATCCAACAGGGGCAGGTTTATGCAGTCAATGGCTTATTTTCTGTTAATCAAATGAACATGCAGAACATGAGGATCATATTTAAATAGTCTTTTTGCAGTTTAATATTCACAGACACTAGTCTACATTGCGATTTGATTTAAGTGTTCTGACCTGTTTTTTATTTATCCATCAAAAATATGACAAATTCGTGTTATACAGTAAAATCGCCACCACTGCACTGCGGTCTATTGGACTGCAGAAAGATACTAACTTTTCAATCTGTTACGTTAATTGACTGTACTGACAAACAAACTATGCTAATTTAGGATATGTGATGTGAGCGATGTGATATGCATGAGCGACATGGCAGTTTTAAGGGGCGGGGCTAATGTTATATTGGATGGACTTATATTGAAAAAGGAAACTTGTGGGGGTCATTGTTTATTAACTTTACAGTTAGAACTTACAGTCACAAACTAGTTAGAAACTTACCATTAAGACAACGCTTTGACTCACGTGAAGACACCGCTTGACTGCTTGCCGCTGCCCGAAAAAGAGACCACTTTACTGAAGTGAAAGGGTTGGCTGGTGCCAGTAGCGAACAATGGAGTGCGCTCCGCTGGACAAACTACGTAATCACACCATTTACAACCATTTTATCTGTGTTATATGTTCTGTAAAAATAAATGTTCATATCGTTGCATATCGGCGCCATATACGCCGATGCATATTTATCGGCGACAGGCTCATATCGCCAATAAAATCGGCAAAACGATATATTGGTCGGGCTCTAGTTCTAAAGCGACGTTTTAGAATTAGTAACGGAGGCTTGGGCTCAACTGTTAAACTGTCAACCTGAGATTTGAATCTGTGGCGGAAGGAAGTAGTTCCTCACAAAAGAGGGTTTTTAAAGACACTCCGTTGTTATTATTTATTTACACGCTTGTGTTGTCGAACTGTATAAACGCAATATCACACTCGTAACCATGCAATATGGCTTTATATCAGCACACTGTGATTGCCTACAGCCGAATCACTGCCGTGCTAATATACAGCCATAATCGGCTGCGAGTGTGATATTGCTCATAAATACACCAATCAGACATAACATTATGACCACTGACAGGTGAAGTGAATAACACTGATTATCTCTTCATCACGGCACCTTTTAGTGGGTGGGATGTATTAGGCAGCAAGTGAACATTTTGTCCTCAAAGTTGATGTGTTAGAAGCAGGAAAAATGGGCAAGCATAAGGATTTGAGTGAGTTTGACAAGAACCAAATTGTGATGGCTACACGACTGGGTCAGAGCATCTCCAAAACTGCAGCTCTTGTGGGGTGTCCCCGGTCTGCAGTGGTCAGTATCTATCAAAACTGGTCCAAGGAAGGAACAGTGGTGAACCGGTGACAGGGTCATGGGCGGCCAAGGCTCATTGATGCACATTTACCTAGCTCTGTAAAGTCCTGTAGGATGATTGTAATGGACTCTGTATTATTGTTATTGTTGTTGTTATTATTGTTGTTGTTGTTGTTGTTGTTATTGTTGTTATTATTATTATTATTATTATTATTATTAGCAGCTAGCAAATCACCTGTTAACTGAATAACCGGCTGGTTTTTGCTGTAGAATCCATTTGGAGTAGCAGTTGGGGGAACTTTGGGACACTGTCTGTGCACAGGACTGGCTGTTATCGGTGGAAGGATGGTGGCTCAGAAGATCTCTGTCAGAACCGGTGAGATTGATGAGTCATTTACTACAGTACTAAATTTCTGTTGGTTTACATGAGCAGTGATCTATAACCTGATTTATTTGCTGATATTTCCTTTTCTTATCTCTACAGTTACAATCATTGGTGGGATCGTTTTCCTTGCCTTCGCGTTCTCTGCCCTCTTTATCAAGCCCGATTCTGGATTCTGATGGATGAAGTGACTCTTTGTTTCATTTTGTACATACAGTCACCACAGTACAACACAGAAGAAGTGGAACAGAGAGAGACTGCGGATGCACAAAGACTGCAGATAGCTTGTTTGTTTATTTGAGTGAATCTCTTTTGTGTGAATGAAAGTATGACTGACTGAATGAATGAATGAAAAACAGTTAACTGCTCATGTCTTAATGAGCATTTCAATTTTTTGCTTAATCCCTCATTTTTTGTCTTTCTTTACTTTCAACCAGACATTATTCTGTTTTTAGGTGATCTTTATTTCTCCAGTATGCCACCTAACAGTATACTTGAACTTGCCAGATGTTTGTCGTTGGACATAGTAACATTTTAAATAACAAATCATGAATCTTGTTTCTATATTGTTTTACCTCTGTTTGAGCAGTGCACTATGGATAAATGCTGGCCTGGGTCCAGTCTATTTTATTTCAGTTCAAGCTTACTTGACTACAACAGATGTGAAACTACAACCAAATGAAGACGAGCACCGTTACCCTTCCCTATGACATCTTGTGCCGTCTACCCACTGCACAGCAGTAAATCTACTCGTGTCTCAGGAGTATTTAGTGGATAAGAACCTCAGCAATATAACAGTCATATTCCCTCATCAATGACAAACTACAGTTCTGAATTGAACACTGAAGAATTCTTTAGGAACTGCCTGGTGTCTTAACTGCCTGTTGATGGTTTGTCCTTTATTCATACCATATTACCAAAGGCTCGAAATGTAGTATAAAATGATGTGGGTTCATCATCACATTACATCACATGTGGCCTTTAAACCCAGTCATGGTATTTACTGGTCATCATTGTGCACTCATAAATGCATCGGTGTTCACTCCTCCCCTCTGCGTCACTGGTCATAAAGTGCTAAGAACAGTCATGCTTTCACAAACTTCCCTGAAAGAGGCACACAGCATTTAGTGTGCAGTCTCTTTCTCAAGAAATCGTAACTATCATTTCTGAAGTCTGCCCTTTTCCTCAGAACTGTTTTTATTTATTCTACTGTGGAGCACAGATACTGATATTTTGTCATGGTTGAAGAATTTGTTCAGTTGAGAAGATGGGGGTTCTTTTTTTTTTTTTTTTTTGTAACATTTTCAGGGTGACTTTGTCAATATTTGACAGGGGTTAAAAAGTGTGATGAACTTTAGAGGAACTACAAAAATGTTATTCCTGTAAATATTGAATAAAAAGGTCAGTCTCAGTCTTTCAGATGTTTTTTTGTTGTTGTTGTTGTTTGTTTTAAACTATGAACAATTTAAACCAAGGAGCAGATGTAAAAACCTACAAGGTTATGAAGCACATTTTCCTGAGATGTTAACAAATGTGGTCTCAAATTGTTTTTTGACACTTAAGTCGTATGTACAATTGTATGAATTTCTTTGCATTAGATGCAAAATATCAAACCATGTGGCAAGCTTTTCCCTGAACTAAATTTGCTTTTTTGAGCCCCCTTTTAACCAACTGGAAAGTCACTTTTTGTGGCCATCAACTTCACACAAGTGTCCTAGCACCACTGTAGTTCCATCACATAAACATATGAACATGTTCCACAATATTTGACAAATACAACATGATTTGGGCTATATTGTTCAAAATAAGACAACCTATTGCTTCATATGCTGAAAGCTAAAAAATGTAAATGTTTTGACTGAAAAGTGTGCTTGTGCTATGTTTCCACAAAGTTCAGTTTGATATTCACAATTCAGTCAGTGGTCAAAATATCCTTAAAATCTCACTTGTTATTGTCTATTATTTAAAAAAAAAAAAAAAAAAAAAACAGGACAATACATTTTTGTATGTTTTTGTTTTTTAATTGTGAGTTTCAAATACTATTATTATAATTAATAATTATATTTGCGGTTTACTATTTAATACAATTCACCATAAAAAAACATGAAAAATAGCAAAGAGTAACCATTGCAAATACACTATATTGCCAAAAGTTTTGGGACGCCTGCCTTTACGTGCACATGAACTTTAATGACATCCCATTCTTAATCCGTAGGGTTTAATATGGAGTTGGCCCACCCTTTGCAGCTATAACAGCCTCAACTCTTTCCACAAGGTTTAGGAGTGTGTTTATGGGAATTTTTGACCATTCTTCTAGAAGCGCATCTATGAGGTCAGGCACTGATGTTGGCGAGAAGGCCTGCTTCTCAGTCTCCGCTCTAATTTATCCCAAAGGTGTTCTATCGGGTTGAGGTCAGGACTCTGTGCAGGCCAGTCAAGTTCCTCTACACCTCCACAGTCAAGCTCATCCATGTCTTCATGAAATATGCTGAAGCATTAAAAGTTCCTTTCACTGGAACTAAGGGGCCAAGCCCAACCCCTGAAAAACAACCCCACACCATAATCCCCCCTCCACCAAACTTTACACTTGGCACAATGCAGTCAGGCAAGTACCGTTCTCCTGGCAACCGCCAAACCCAGACTCGTCCATCGCCAGACAAAGAAGTGTGATTCGTCATTCCAGATAACACATCTCCACTGCTCTAGAGTCCAGTGGCGGTGTGCTTTACAGCACTGCATCCAACGCTTTGCATTGCACTTGATGATGTAAGGCTTGGATGCAGCTGCTCGGCCATGGAAACCCATTCCATGAAGCTCTCTACGCATTGTTCTTGAGCTAATCTGAAGGTCACATGAAGTTTGGAGGTCTGTAGCTATTGACTCTGCAGAAAGTTGGCGACCTCTGCGCACTGTGCGCCTCAGCATGCGCTGACCCGCTCTGTGATTTTACGTGGCCTACCACTTCGTGGCTGAGTTGCTGTTGTTCCCAATTGCTTCGACTTTATGATACCACTAACAGTTGACCATGGAATACTTAGTAGTGAGGAAATTTCACGAATGGACTTATTGCACAGGTGGCAACCTATCATGGTACCACGCTTGAATTCACTGAGCTCCTGAGAGCGACCCATTGTTTCACAAATGTTTGTAGAAGCAGTCTGCATGCCTAGGTGCTTGATTTTATACACCTGTGGCCATGGAAGTGATTGGAACACCTGAATTCAATGATTTGGAGGGGTGTCCCAATACTTTTGGCAATATAGTGTAACAAACCGCAATACAATTGTACAATAAAATGACTTAAAAAAAAAAAAAACACATTACAAAAATAAAACAAAAATCAGTACATCAATATATATATGATAGATAAGTGTATTTAACTTTTTTTAAATATATATATATATATATATATATTCTAATTGTATTTAATATTTTCTTCACAAACTATGAAATACACTGTAGCCTATACAGTAATTACAATTTTTTAAATATTATTTCATGTTTGTGCTTTTGGAAATGGATCTTTACCATAGGCGTAATTAGCGGGTGGGACAGGTGGGACAGGTCCCCACCACTTTTCACCAGGGTCGATATTGTCCCTACCACTTTTTGAAACATCTTGCGGCATGGATGTACCTAATACACATGAAACATCTCCAGTTGAATAGCAAAGCATTCATTTCATTCGTTTGTTAAATAAGAGGTGATCTGGTGCTGGAATGTGTTGTTTTTGAAATCATGCTGAGAGTTCATTGATGTTGCCACTGTTATCAGTGGCATGCAACTGTGCTCTCTTGGCGCTCCTGCACACTCCACACAGAAGAGCGCTTTATCACTGAACGCTGGTTTTAATGAGGGAGGGGTCGGTGAACTTAAAAAACGGTGTGTACTGATGTTAATTCATGTTTATTACTAGTAGGAAGAGATGATCGGTTCATGTGTCGCTTGAACTGAAACACAGCGATCACACACACTCATGTCCCACCCACTTTTTAAAACAAAGTTACGCCACTGATCTTTACTATCCCTAATTGGGCTTATTTTGCATTTTAGGTTCATTTTGAGTGTAATTGTTTGGTTGTTTTATTATTATCATTATTATTTATAGCCTACATATCGGGGTGTTTACGTTGTATAGGCCTAGTTAAGGTGTAAATGAGGGAATTACTGCGGTGTAACGGCGGAACTTTCGGGAACGTTTACAAGTGTGTACAAAACATGTAAGTTATATAGTAGATTCATAAGTGGTACCCACAATTTAGCAAAATTGTCCCTTCAGCATCATAAACTGAACTCAGCTGGACCATTGTGATTCGGAGGTAGGCTCGAGGCCGGTGTTACGGTTTAACTGGTTACCGTGTTATCTGGTGACTTCTTGCGCTTAATTCCAGCTGTGAAACGATCCGCGGCAGATTCGTCAATTCTGCAAACATGCCCATTACAATTAAACGTTCTCACATACGTGATGTTGGTATCATTGTAAAAGTAAAAATAAGTGATTTCATAACTTGTAACGGCTAAACTACGTTTAAATAAAAAAAAAAAGTTTTCAAAGACTGGTCGTTTCGGGATTCGAACTCGTTCAAAAAGAGCGTTATCAATCACCGTTGTGGCGGGTTAATTAATTGGGCTATCTTGTGATTTGTTTGAGATAGTTGGTTGTTATCCAAAGCTTTCACAATTTTTCTGTTACATTATGAGAATGGGCTGGGCTCGTGTTAACTTGTGCGTTACGCTGACAAGCTGACAATCTTAAATTGACTGGCATTTTCTTGTCAAAATGCTGCTCCCTCAAACATTATTGAACACATTAGCCTACTTTATAAATTCAGTTGATTAATAATATTATATATAGGGCTTAATTAATAATATGGCCCCGTGTGTTTTTGTTTATTTGCTTTTTGTTTTTCGTGCATCAGAATGTGCATTTTCAAGTACCAGATAACACGGTAACCAGTTAAACCGTAACACCGTAATTACTATTGCGGATGTGATTATTGCTTATATACAAGAGTTCAGCAAACAAGGAGTTAATATTGAGTAACTTACATTTTAAATACGTTGTTAGCTACTTGGTCTGTTGTCCCAACATAAAAATGATTTCAAACGAAGCCAAAGAAGCATCAACCGCTGTCTCCGAGGAACAGTCAATAGTATCCAGATTCCGGAAAGAATCAATAAGGTTTTTAAACGAATCGGTTGAGTTGATGATTCATTGACAAAAGAATCACTTGTCGCCACCTACTGGGGTATTGATGTAACCTGCAAAAAAGATTCACAGAAAAAGCCCCTAATCCTTAAGAAACTTAGAGGAAAAACTATCAGGCCGAAAAGAAAATAATAAAAACAGTCAATACAATGCATTTTTTTTTTTTTTTTTTTAAATAATTTTATTTTCAAAATTGAATAAGGGGAGTAAACGGCACTGTTTGTTTAAAAAGGTTCCATTATTTCTTTGTTAAATGTAAGAATGGCCTGGCTCACAAAATGAACCCAGTACAGCACACTGTTTTCTGATATTACGGATTTCTTTTTTTTTTTTCTAAAAAATGAGTTTAGGAAAACAGAGCTATGCTCTGGTGCCCCCTGATGGAGCTCTGAAATTTGAGAAATCTAACAAACGGTGAAAGTTTAAACCTATTTATAGGTATATTTAAATAATTTGTTATATTTCCTCTGTATTAACATGTACTGACCAGATAAATTTCATGAGCCAAACACGAGTGCTCTGCAAAGAACATCACACGTACAAAGATTAAATGATAGCAAGAGAACACTGATAGACATTCAGAACTTCTAGTGCGTACATCAGAACTACAGAACATTTAACATGGTTCACCACCTCCTTTTCCACTGGGCGCTTTTTTAATGTTTCAAAAGCAAATTTAACAGGATTTCGGCATGTTCTCTCATCTTTCCTCACAGCTCTTTGGGTTAATTACTAAACGCCAGCTGACATGAAGTTGTATTGAGCACCACAGACAATCCAGAGGTACATAGAGGGCAACCATTATGACAGATCCTGTTTTTTTTTTTTTCGTTTTTTTTTTTTTTTGTGTGTGTGGTTCTTCATGGTAAATGCAGAAGAATGTGTGTTATTGAATAGGTCACTATCACAAGATTAAATGAGGAAGAGAAAGAAGGGGGGAAGGGAAGATTGATGTCGGTTTGATTATTCTGAACCAACCTGAGGAAGCCGTAGTATTTCTCTGTTACCTTAGGGCTGACATAATACAAATCAGTGCAGAAAACAGAAAAACAACCCCTTGTACTCCAAAACATCATCGCATATGTCAACAACTGACATCTGATGCCAGTGCGAGAGGATGCACTATGCATCAGAACGCCATTTGTGACCCAGACTGGTCGTCTTACTTTTTAAGCAAGACTTTTTTTCTTTTCTTATTTTTAAATGAATTACCTTCAAATACTCCAAAACATAAGTAGGAGTCTGTAGCATAAATCAATGACCTCTCTTACTCAGACAAAGACCTTAAAATAACCACTTCCTGAATCCAACTGCATTGTGGGGAGAAAGTTCAACTGGTCCTCCAGTGTGTCACAGTTTGTTTAAATCCTTCATTTGAGGTTACAATGTGGAGTAAGCTTGATATTCTGTTCCTTTCCTAGCAAAAGGTTTATAACAGTTGTTTTATACATCATCTATAGCCTATCTGCATAAATTCTCTGTTCTGATCTTGCTGTAGAAAAATAAGAACATCTATTTTTTCAATATATTCCTCTTTAAAAGTTACTATAAAGCTAAGTGACAGTTACATTCAATCAATAATCTCGCCTTGCTCATTCTAGCCATGCTGTTCGGTCACAATGTCTGTGGCACTGAAATGTACAGCCCACCATTACTTCTACATGACCACAGAAACCATAACCAACACATTAATGACCGTCATATACTATAGGTGCGACTCGAAGGGTAACGAACAAAAGTATGATTTAGAATATATACTGCATTATCATAGACCACTTGGGTTATTCTGCTATTGGGTGGATTACTGCAACATGAACTGCGATTGGACCAGCACTCCAGGTGGGAGGCTTCAACATCCCGCACAAACCGAACATTCAGACTGGCACTTTCATATATGGTGAGGTCTGATATTGAAAATATTGAAATGACTATTTGTAGTGACCTGAAAAGGCAATATTGCTCATTAGTGCACTAAAATGTGACGATTAGAATAATAATTAAAACAATAACACAGTCTTGTCTCACAAGACCAATACATCAAATACAAAACTGTTAAAACTGCTACTCTCAGCTTTTATAATATAAAATGGCCACACTTTATATTAGATGCATTTAACTACTATGTACTTGCACAAATAAGTGCATTGTATCAAATTATTTATTTAAATAGTAGTTAAAGATGATATAAAGTTAGACCAAAAAACATTTTAATGTTTAAGGTATCTTAAAAAATAAAAAGCATATAAATAAATTGTGTGTGTGTGCGATAATTATTTATTTATATGATTTTAATTTATGTTGACCCCTTTAAATGCAGGAAAACATAACTATTACTTTTGAACATTCATGAAGGCTAACTGCTAACAATGTCTGATCGAGCAACTTTGAGGAAACTGCAATTCTAGCAAGGACTGTCTTGTCAAACAAGCATAAATATAAATCTCAAAATCCTGAAGGCGCAGTTAATCCGTTTAAATATCAAATTAATCTACTATAATCTGGCATATTTTAACTGTAATACTACAGGGGCCAATAAACAGAATCAGATTGTCAACACTAGGCTTGTGTTCTGTGCGTTGGGCTAAGAGCTAGAAGTTGCTAGTGACTTTGTCAGCGTTACAGAGGTACTAGTGAACCTATACATTCCTGCTTTTCAAGAGTGTCTATGAGAGTGGAAGAAGTTCGCAAAGTCAAGTCGCTATCACTGAAATGTCATCGTTTGACGATGAGCGGAAACCCGAGAAAGGCAAGTGAAAGTACTCCTGCATTAAAGCTGTGCAAATATGTGATAATCTCTAAATGATTAACAGGTTTGGTTGTTTATATTTCTGGTTATTCAAACCTACTTAATGAACCATACCGAAAACACTGTATAACAGTGTAAACAACCATGTAAAACTAAAGGAAGCTATGGCTTAGCCTTAAGCTAATTTACCTGTATTGTTTAAGATGAATATATTTTTCCTCATCATAACCCTGCTTATTTAAGCATCAGTTCCAGTTTAGCAGAGCACCATTTCTATATTTTTGCCTAACTGCAAGATATACTAAATCTGAAGCCTTCTTTTTAAAGTATTTACAAATGTAAAACATCTCTCTAAAATATTCATATCTATATTTTTTTGAAATTACTAAGGTGTCACTGCATAAGATGCAAAACATCTAAAGATTGCCTGTTCCTTTAACAGTTTTACTAAAATATGAAGGCCGTTTTTAAACCAACTGTGACACAATCTGTGGATCCAGCATCGCCTGCTTGGCAGACACACATACATACGAACACGTGCGCAAGCACATACACACACACTCACCCCTATCCCACTGGAAAAAGGAAGTCTGTGAAGAGATCAGCCATTATGTGTATTAAGTTTTGCTTTTTTTCCTTTGAATATTAGAAAAAAAAGTATATTCAAAGCTACAAATAACAGACTACGCTTTTCATCTCATGCATCATATAAAATATTAGTTTCTCTTTCCTTTTGTCCATATATTTACACATTATTTTACAGGTGAACTGTACAATAAAAGTGGAATCCACACGACATTCTTAAAAATATTTTCTGACCCATAATTACTTCGACAAGTAAAATGAGGAGGAAAGATGAAGAGAAAGAGAGGCAGAAAGAAAGAGAAGCGCTGTTTGTCCTGTGGGACTTCTTTGAAGTCTTGAAGCACTCAATCTGCATAAATTAAACCTGTGAAAGAGGGATGACGGCACACACTGGGCATACGAGACAAAGGGGATGTGATGGTGACAGCTTGCGGAAAAATCCCTTGCCAGCCAGCAGAAAGTTCGGCGTTCGTGGTCGGACCTCTCCCAGAATTCAGTGCAAGCAGCCGTTGATCAACTACCTATAGGTCGAAGAGGGCATGGGGTGAAAAACGACACCCGATTAGGTCTGGCCCTTCACCTATAAGCAGTGGAAGGATATCTGAGAGGGTACAGTACAAATACTGCTATTTTTTAGCTTCAAACATTCCCCTCAGAAGCCTCCTAGCTTGCAAGACTGCTCAATGGAGATTTGGTTGTGTCTCTCTGATGTGTGGTCAGCTACTGAGGTGGTGCATTGGACCGGTCCGTCATGCTGTCTGAGCGATGAGCTGCCAATTGCTGCTGTAGCTGCTGCTGTTGCTGTTGTTGCTGCTGTAGCTGCTGCTGTTGTTGTTGCTGCAACTGCTGCTGCTGTTGTTGATGCTGTTGTTGCAGCTGTTGCTGTTGTTGTTGATGCTGCTGCTGCAGCTGTTGTTGCTGCTGTTGCAGTTGCTGCTGTTGTTGTGTTGCAGTTGCAAAGGTGCCTTGCTGCTGCAGAGGAAACGCTGCCTGAAGGATCAGCTGGGCAGACTGGTTGCCATGTAAAAGCCGAGGGGCCTGCAGGAGGAAATGCGCAACATAAATATTCATGTAGAGATATAGCGATATTGAAATCCTGCTGATAACAATAAGACAATAAATATTTCAATGTCATGGCTGATAATCAATACATGATCAACATTATGAATCTACTGCTAATGCGAATTGTGAATTGAGGCATCACATCATTATAATACACCATATGAAATATGAAAAAATATTCATTTTGAAACAAAAAAAGTGCTCATAATAATAGAGGAAGAACCTCTGGGATGCAGAATAAGTTGTTTTTGTTAGATTGTTGTAGTTAACCAAATGATTTGAATGATTATTTGGGTTTATACAAGAGAGTTTATGTGTGGTACGAGTAAATGAGTTTACTGTGCATTTCAATTACATTCAAATTAAAGCAATAAGCCCGAAGAAGCTATGGTTTACAGTGAATTTATAACAGCTAAGGGGCGTTATAAATAAACTGTAAACCACGGTTTCACAGGGCTTATTGCTTTTATAAAACGGTTATTATTATTAAAGCAAATATATGTATATATCGATGCAAAAGCCTTCCTTCCGCTGGAAAAAATAGTCCCCGACCGTGAACGGCAACAGAATGCGTCATCTCATGAAGATCAACTAAAAAACGACTAGGAAAAGTCAGATGATGGCAAAGACTGTTTGAGTGAGTCAGTCAGTAGTGAAGACTTTTATTTTGAAAGGACTGATACTGTCGTCAACACTAGAGCTGTCAAAGTCAGGGAACGGGAAATCCCCTTAATTGTTAAAAGGACAAGATATTGCAGCTGACATTCAAACTGATTTTTTTATGAACATAGGACTGACCTGAATCAAAATGCTATATAGATGCAGGTAATACAAGCTTCAGTAAACAGTATCGATGAGAACAAACATATGTTTGCGTTGCTAAGGGTTGTTGCTGAGGGTGTTGTGTAGTGATACATATAACCGTTTGGTGAAGCGGTCATAGCCGTGTTTTATTGTGAATAAGAATCAGAATCAAGGACCGGAACTAACCGTTTTATAATCAAATATATACACTAATGTTCAAAAGTTTGGGTCAGTAATATTTAAAAAATAAATAAATAAATTAATACTTTTATTTAACAATGGTGCATTAAATTGACCAAAAGTCAAAGAAAATACATTTCTAAGTTCTTATGAAGTTTCTATTCATCAAATAATCCTGAAAAAATAAGGATTATTTGATCACCGTTTCCACAAAAATATTAAGCAGCACAACTGTATAGCTCTCACAAAAATTTTCATCAGTTAAAATAACAATTTTAAAATAATAAAATAATATTTTAAACATTTTTCGACTTTCATTCGATTCAGCAAATCAAGATGCAAAGCACTATAAAAGTAGTCTACTGAACTTGTTTGCTGTATTCCTCGTCTTCTAGAGCCATTTAAGTCATATATGTGTGGAACAGACAGAGATTTAGGTCATTATTCACTAAAAATCTTTCATTTTCATGAAAGTTCAAGTCAGTATGCTCACGTTTTCATCATCGTGACATACATACACGTGATGGCACATGATCGAACGAGAAAAACAAATAGGACAGGACTTGATTTTGTCCATTTGGAATTGATCCGTTTGTTAATCTGGAATTGATCCTTGAATTGATGCAGAATTGGATCATAGAAAGTGGAAACTAAATGGACAATTGCTGGTGCAGAGAAGAGATGACATAGCGAGAGGGCAATTATATATTTTTAGCCACTGACAGAATTTTCCCGCAATCCATGTTTTTTTCACTGTTATACGGTAGGGGGCACTATTTTGCATCTTCCGATACAGTACAGAATCTTCGGATCCAAAAACAAGCGAAGCAGCAGCAAAAACAAGCGATAGAAGAGTTAATTAAAGATTACAGGGGCACGTCTTTTTTCTTCTATTTTTTTTTTTTTTTTAAAAGAATGATGTGCACTGACAAATCATTCATAATGAACACTGCAACATTCAAAAAAAATAAAAAATAAATAAAAAATAAGAATAAGAATAGTGAATTTTGATTTTATGGTGACTTTAATGAGAAAAGTAGCATTGTCCGATTTGTGAAAGAATCTTTCACACTGCTTTTGTGAACCACATTATTAGGTTCATTAAAAAAAGATCTGACTTCAAAGAATGACTCTTTCACAAATCAGACATCACTACCCCTCTCTTGAAGACTTGGAATGTGTCACATGAAGAATTTTTTTGCATTCATTTTGAAGCTTTAAAGCTTTAGTCCTCATTCATCCTAACTGTCTGGAAAAAACAACCAGCCAATTCTTCCAGGTTTCACTTTTTGTAAAGTGAGGGTGAGTATGATGACAGTACATGATGTACATTTATGGCGGAATTATATCCCTTTAATCAGTAAATCAGTAAGCTGACCAAAAATATGCTACTGTCACTACATGCTGACTGCTCAGGTTCACAGTTCTCGCGTAGTACCTGTAGGAATTGTGTTTGCTGCTGGGTGAGCTGAGCCTGGGCCTGTCCTTGCTGTTGGGCTGTTCCTGTAGCTGTCTGTGACTGCGTCTGAGCCTGCTGCTCCGGCGTCTGTGCAGACGGCTGCTGAGTGATGCTGATTGTTTGAGCCTGGCCCTGCTGCGGGGCAAACGCAGTCACCACCTGCCCCATGAACATGGTGGTAGGCACCATGACTGCACCACATGCCATTGGGCCGGTTACTAGCTTAGTGAGGAGCTGTGGGGCAGCAGGGAACCTGTGTGAGGCAGGAGGACAGGTTAGTAGTTAGCTCAGTTTCTGTTTAAATGTTGGGATCAGTTGTACTGGGGGTCCCCAAGAGTGTTTGAAGAATGTTATATATATATATATATATATATATATATATATATATAGTAGAGATCGACCGATATGGGTTTTTCTATAACCGATGCCGATGCCGATGTTTAGAGGTCAGGGTCAGCCGATGGCCGATATGCACTGCCGATTTTTAGGGCCGATATCTTGAAGTTTTCCCCTTCATTTGCATGCTAAAATGTCACACTAATAATAAGTGGATGCACAACATTTCTAAACTTAACATCATTTATTGAACACTGACTTGATTTACATAAAAGTTTTAGAGCATTTATCAAGCTGAATTTTTCAAGTTTGTTGGAACATAAATGTAAACTTAAATATACATTTAAATAAAATAAATACAACTTTATAAATAAAAATCAATTAAAAACTTTGTCATGTTGCACAGCCTTGTATGCAAGGACAGTGCTAAACTCTTAGTGATTTCTGACATTCTTGACAGTTAACGTTAGACAGGTTTAATGAGGATAATAACTGTGCGACATATATATATAGTCATTGGTCGGAACACATCACTTTATTAGGCTGATGTCCATTTTTATTTGCATTACACAGTTGATGGAAACACACGCAGATGCGCATATTCTTGAGCTGAATTTTCATTAATGCAAAGTTGGATGGAAACCCGGCTATTATCTGCATCAAACCATGCTTCCGAACAAATGTCATACACTTCTGTGCAGTGGCGTAGCGCAAATCCGCGGGGCCTCCCCGCGAGCCGAAAGTCCGTGGTCCCCCGAAGGAAGGTTCAACCAAGAAGGGGAGCCAGTGGATATCACACAAGAAGCAACGTGCAAACTTTGCGGAAAAGTTATGCCGGTAAAAGCTTAACCTCGGTCAGTATTCAAAGTGAAAGTAAAAGTGACGGAGCTGCCTGACGCTGCATTAACGGAGCATTTTCTCTCAGAGACGAATTTCAACATAATATGCTGATAACGGTATATAACTGTCTTAATTTATTCCATTATTTCCTTTGTGGCCCGTACATATAGTGAAAAAAAAAAAAATGAGAAGAATAGTATTATTATTATTATTTTTTTTTTTAAGTTGGTGAAATAGCCTAAAGCTGCTCTTAATTTTCATTTATGACTGCAGTGTTAGGAAATATTATAGACTGTTAATAATTTTAATTATAGGTCTAATTCATTGTATAATAGACCTAAAAAACGTTTAAAACATTTTCAAAGAGGAGCTGATAGCCTAATCTTTTATTATCCTCATAGCACGTCAGTTATGCGGTGATGCGCTGTGAAATTATTGCGGGGCAAATTTATTATAATATTAATTTAATAATAAAAGTAGCTTACCTAATAGTAATAATAATAGACTAGAAGAATGTAACATGCTTACATTAATTGGAAATGCCAAATCCTCTTCATATTGCCAATATTTGTCGGAGTAACGTAGCTCTCAATCATGCTGCAGTATTTGTCAGAGCTGCCGCCTTCTCCACCCCAAGCACAGAGTGAAATTCTCCGACTCCGATACAGGAAAAATAAAACAGAACTTATAACATTGGGGCTAATATATTAGCAAGCAAGCTGCTGGTAGTTTTGGACTACAGTCCTTAAAGTTAACTACAAGTAAGCGAACCTTCAACCAGCTGTAGCATTATGCCAGTTCCCGACGGTTCTATGCTATCCGTTGTTTCTTTCACTAAGTGAAGCAACACTTCATAGTTTACTAGTAATATATAGTAAATATATGGCCATAGGACTTTGAAATATCAGAATTTAAGCCTTAGGCTACCTTTATCTCCCAGGACTTTGTTGAATCTTCCAAAAGTTTCAATTCACATGCGGTGGCAGCAGCACATTCCACCACACCAATAACACAGGGCTGCCCGCGGACGTGCCTGGCTTTAAATCGGCGCTACTAAACACGGATATCGGCTGATGCCGATATATTAAAAAAAGACAAATATCGGCCGACCTCTAATATATATACACACACACACACACACACACACACACACACACGTGCATCGCAATGAATAAGAATATCTTGAAAAAGTTTTTTTCCCCCTGTAATTTAATTCAAAAAGTAAAACTTCAATATATTCTAGATTTATTAGACATAAAGTAAAATATTTTCAGACTTTTTGTTTTCATTTTGATGATTACAGCTTGCTGCTTATCAAAATCAAAAAAATCAGTATATCAAATTATTAGAATATTTAATTTCAAGCTCTATTAAATTACCATTCTCAGGGTATAAATACTGGGTTTAGGTCAGTAATCCCAACAGCAGTCATGGGGAAGTCTGCTGAATTGACAGTTGTCCAGAAGACGATCATCAAGACCCTCTACAATGAGGGTAAGCCACAGAGGGTCACTGCTGAAAGAGCTGGCTGTTCACAGAGTGCTGTGCCAAAGCATATTCATGGAAAGTTGACTGGAAGGAAAAAGTGTGGTAGGAAAAGGTGTACAAGTGAAAGGAATGACCGCAGGCTTGAGAAGATTGTCAGGCGAAGCCGATTTAAGAACTTAGGAGAGCTCTAAAAGGAGTGGACTGAAGCTGGAGTCAGTGCATCAAGAGCCACCGCACACAGACGCCTTCAGGAAATGGGCTACAACTGCCACATTCCACGTACCAAGCCCCTTCTGAACCAAAGACAACGTCAGATGCATCTTACCTGGGCTAAGGAGAAAAAGAACTGGACTGTTGCTCAGTGGTCCAAAGTCCTTTTTTCAGATAAAAGTAAATTTTGCATTTCATTTGGAAATCAAGGTCCCAGAGTCTGGAGGAAGAGTAGAGAGAGGCACAGAAACCATGTTGCTTGAAGTCCAGTGTGAAGTTTCCACAGTCAGTGATGATTTGGGCTGCCATGTCATCTGCTGGTGTTGGTCCACTGTGTTTTCTGAAGTCCACAGTCAACTACCAGGAAATTTTAGAGCACTTCATGCTTCCTTCTGCTGACAAGCTTTATGGAGATGCTGATTTCATTTTCCAGCAGGATTTGGCACCTGCCCACACTGCCAAAGGTACCAAAAGCTGGTTCAATGAACATTGGTGTTACTGTGCTTGATTGGCCAGCAAACTCGCCTGACCTGAACCCCATAGAGAATCTATGGGGTATCGTCAAGGGGAAGATGAGAGACACCAGACCCAACAATGCAGATGACCTGAAGGCCAAAAGCAACCAGGGCTTCCATTACACCTGAGCAGTGCCACAGGCTGATTGCCTCCATGCCACACCGCATTGATACAGAAATTCATGCAAAAGGAGGCCCAACCAAGTATTGAGTGCACAGAAATGAACATACTGACATTTCTGTTTAAAATATCCTTTCTCTGATTGATCTTATGAAGTATTCTAATTTATTGAGAATTGTTAAATGTGAGCCAAAATCATCACAATTAAAAGAACCAAAGACTTAAAATACTTCAGTCTGTGTGCATTGAATTTATTTAATACACGAGTTCCACAATTTAAGTTGAATTACTGAAATAAATTAACTTTTCCACGACATTCTAATTTATTGCGATGCACCTGTATATATATATATATATATATACACATATATATATATATACACATATATATATACATACACACACACACACACACACACACACATACACACATACATACATACACACACACATTCAAAGGAAATGGAGGATACATGAGTGTAATTACTCTCTTAAGTTAGTCTAGTATTCTAGTAATGTGAGTATTTAACTGCATATGTGCGCTTCACGTTTATAATGAGTCAAAGTCTCAGTGTGTGTTTGTAATAGTGCTACATGTACCGTATCTGCCGGTCTTGTGAGAAGGTGGCAACCGCTGCTCCGCTGGGGCTGCTGTTCTGGGCCAGGCTTGTGGAGATCTGCACAACATTGGCCTGCGCCGGCTGAGAGATCATCATGGTATTGTACAAAGATGCAGGAAGTGCTCCCTGAGGAGACTGCAATGTGTGAGATGACCTCTGAGACTGCTAAGAAACAGACACAGACAGAAACACTTTACATTAGATTATATTCGATTAGATGTATCTTATTTTATCTCAGCTTTATTTCAATTAGCAAAAAAGATTTGTTTTAGTTAATGATAATAACCTTGTAATGCAGCACTGTAATCAGTTTTCCTGTCAATAAGTAATGTAATTGAAACTTCATAAGTGCATTTAAATATGCTGAATATAGATTTTAATATAAACGTGTGCATATAAAAATATTATGACATGCGTTAACTAAAGGATTTTGATTATGGTCAAATTAAAATCAAAATTTTATGTTGAAAAACATTTTGATGAATGCATGCGCATGATCTTAAGTTTTACAAGTAAATGTCTCTGTCCATTTTTTATAGAAAAGTGAAACTGACAAAGCTGGCAGCACTAGTCACTCTGTATCACCTGATTTAGGGTGGAGCTCTGATCTCTGAGAAGGTTCTGTTGCTGTGGCGGTGCCTGCTGAGGATGCTGTGTAACAGTGTGTTGTGTCCCTGTATGTGTGGATTGCAGGCCGCTTTGCAGGCTCCCCGCCGGCACCACCGCCCCCTGCATAGACAGAGCGCTCCCTGGCTGCACGGACGATCCCTGGGTCAGCTGTACTGAGCCCAGGTTCAGACCACCGCCTCCTGGCTGCAGGAACATCTACATACCCGAACATAAGGGTGTCAATTTGAGGCAGAGAGTGCACATTTAAACAAAAGCAAGATGACGCTCTCACCTGTAAGCCCTGCCCTTGCACCCTCTGCAGCTCCTCCTGGATTTGCCGCAGTTCCTCTTGTTGTCTCTGGATGTTGGCCTCAATCATGCGTGTTCGCTGTTCCAGCTGCTCCTTAAGATGCTGCATCGCATCCATCTGTGTGGAAAATTGAATCACTGGCTGCAAAACAATGAACAGCACCAAGTATAATCATTTCAATAAGCCTCAAATGTTAACACTACCAGCACAATGCAGGTCTTCAAAACTTATTCAATAAATTAGCAAATATCTAAAATTCAGATATTTTAAAATTCAGTTTTATTCATTATATTTTATTATATATATATATATATATATATATATATATATATATATATATATATATATATATATATAGAGGGTCATTGACGAATAAGGCTTTTAAAAGTGTAAAAAAACATAATGGAGATATAATTAATTTTGAAGTTTTATTAAGTGTTAACAATGAGATTATGTGGTTTTTATAATCAATTATCACGGATTTTGTCAATTTTTACAAGGTGGACAAAATTTGTCACCAAAAACGTCAAATTTTGATTTTATCCAATTACACTTTTGGTTATACCGAATGATGATATTTTCAAAAAATGCTAACAGGCTGATATCTAGCTAGCTAGCAAAAGGGCAATCAAACATTTTATATTTAGTACAAGTTTTTAAAATATTACAACATTTTCCATGTTTTATAGCGGTTGTACCGAATGACCTGATGTTTCAGGACATGTGTATGAGCAAGTGAAAACATGAATTTTTCAAATAGGTAAGAGAGTTAGTTACTTTGCTTCACAACTATGTGGCCCTTTGCAGGTGTCTGAATGACGTCACATCCTGTCACATGATATTGAACGCATAACTTGATCCAAAATGGTCCCTTTATATTGGTTACTCCGAAAGAAATCAATGAAATTCATTTTTCCGGACATTCTTTCTCATAACAAAGCAATGACTAATACACATAATTTTAATACCATTTTGCACTATGTTGATATATGATGTTATAAAATCATGCCAGAATATAAACTATATACATTTATTACATTTTAAGATATTTTAATCACAAATTAATTGGCTTTATTGGTCTTTTGGACGGTTAAACCGAATGACCTTTTGACACTTCAAAATCTTTAAAAGCAAAATATAATATATATATATTATATATATATATATATATATATATATATATATATATATAAGCTTAAATATATTTTGCCTCTCACGTGATATTAATACTTTAAAGATATATAATGGTTTAAAAATATATAATGGTTTAAAAAGAATTATCATATGTTTACCAAGGCTGTGTTTATTTGATCAAAAATACAGGAAAAAAGTAATATTGTGAAATATTATTTCAATTAAAAATAACCGTTTTCTGAATTTTCAGTCAATGTTGAAAAAAGTTTGTGCTGCTTAATATTTTTGTGGAAACCGTGATCCATATTTTTTCAAGATTCTTTGATGAATAGAAAGTTCAAAAGAACAACATTTATTTGAAACAGAAATATTTTGTAACATTATAAATGTCTTTAGTCACATTTGATTAAATTGATGCATCCTTGCTGAATAAAAGTATGAATTTCTTTTCTTTTTTTTTCTTTCTTTTTTTTTTTTAAATGGTAGAGTACATTACACTTGGTAAATGTAAATTGTAGATGATTTATGGTGATTACCACTGACATCAGTGTTCAAAGTCAAACTATAATCTTTTATACTAGTACTTCTGTGATTATTTATCAGTATTTATCACTGTTTATTGTGAAAATGATTGTGTGGTTGAAAAGACTGTTTCATTCATTCAAATGACAACTGCTAAGTCAGTCCCTTTCTCTGGGTCAGTGGATGACCAAAGAATGCCATACACCTCATTGATTACATGTGTCAGAGGTTCATCAGATATGTACATACATACATCGACCACAATGCTCTCTCTAGTGGCACCAGGCACTGAAAGACCCGTATTAATCGAACACTAATTAGCAAGAGTGATACTAGTGAATGCAGTGCGGATGTTGAATTACCTGCACAGTGGGCTGAAGTGGTTGAGGCTGCTGAGGCTGAGACACAAGAGATGTGGCCATTGTCTGTCCTGTGTTCTGAGAACTCATCGACTGAAGAGGGACGACACACAGGGTCAAAACTCACACATACATAAGAGTGGACAATTTCATTTTATGTTAAAATTTTCTTTTTACTTTTTTATCCTAAATTTTAGTTTATTTACATAAAAATAAATAGGTTTTGTGGGTGTATTTCAGAGTTCACTTATGCTGACAAAATGTACCCACCTGACTGCTAATGGAGGACCTCCGCTGTGATGTCATCTCAATGGCTGACACTGATTGGCGGGGTGGTGTGCTATGGTCTGTCTGCAGCTTTGTCTGTGTGGCTACAGACACACAAACATACATGGGTCAGTCACACTACTGAAATATGTGTAAACATCTTAACATGCAGTGGCTGTGTTGCTTACAACCATCTTTGGTATGGAATACGTACACGTGGGGTCCGAGACGGCGGTGTGTGAGGAGGACTTGCGGGAGCTCCGCGATGAGGCGGAGGGTGTGCGGCTGTGATCGAATCGCTCTAGGGCCTCCTTCAGGCTAGAGGTGTTTAACTGAGACTCAGAGCCGGAGTCCTGAGACTGAGCAGAGTGAAACAAAGTGAGGTTAATGGATTGTTCTGGGTTCAGTGCAAGTTGAGATCTATCAACAACTTATGTGGAATAATGTTGATTACCACAGAAAATAATTATGGGGGGGGGGGGGAAGGGTAATGGAGAGGTTTATTATTAATCTAATATAATTTTAAAAAATTACTTTAAAAAAATTCACTGTTAAAAGATTAGTCCACTTTTAAATAAAATTTTCCTGATAATTTACTCACCCCCATGTCATCCAAGAAGTTCATGTCTTTCTTTCTTCAGTCGAAAAGAAATTAAGGTTTTTGATGAAAACATTTCAGGATTATTCTCCTTATAGTGGACTTCAATGGCCTCCAAACGGTTGAAGGTCAAAATTATAGTTTCAGTGCAGCTTCAAATGGCTTTAAACGATATAAGACGAGGAATAAGGGTCTTATCTAGCGAAACGATCGGTCATTTTCGAAAAAAATACAACTGTATATGTTTTATATAAACAGATGATCGCCTTGAGCGTGCTTCCGCTTTCCGCATTCTTCAAAACGCTTACGCTGTATGTCCTACGCCTTCCCTATTCAACTTACGGAACGAACGCAGCGTCAGTTACATTTTTTCCGTAAGTTGAATAGGGAAGGCGTAGGAAATACAGCGTAAACTTTTTGGAGAATACGGAAATGCGGTTTTGGTGGAAGCACTTAGAAGGCGAACATTTGTTTATATAAAGTATATAAATTTTTTTCGAAAACGACCGATCGTTTCGCTAGATAAGACCCTTATTCCTCGTCTGGTATCGTTTAAAGCCATTTGAAGCTGCACTGAAACTGTAATCTTGACCTTCAACCGTTTGGAGGCCATTGAAGTCCACTACAAGGAGAATAATCCTGGAATGTTTTCATCAAAAACCTTAATTTCTTTTTGACTGAAGAAAGAAAGACATGAACATCTTGGATGACATGGGGGTGAGTAAATTATCAGGAAAAGTTTATTTGAAAGTGGACTAATCCTTTAACAGGCAAATATGTAAAATAGCATTACTTTATAAAAAAAAAAAAAAATATATATATATATATATATATATAAACAATGCTATTTTACATATTTGCCTGTTAACAGTGAATAAATAAAAAATAAAATATGTAAATATCAATAAATGTATTCTATTTATATGAATAAATGTGTAATAACAATGTTAAATAAAATAATTTAATATATCTAATGAAATAAATTTAAATTTGTATAAATATATTTACTTAATATTTTTCATATTTGTCTATTATATTTGGTGGATGAATGGGAAATTTAGAATTGAATATATATTTACTTAATATTATTTTTCATATTTGTCTATTATATTTGGTGGATGAATGGGAAATTTAGAATTGAATATATATTTACTTAATATTATTTTTCATATTTGTCTGTTATATTTGGTGGATGAATGGGAATTCAGAATTGAATAAATAAATAAAATAGGAACAAAATAAATTTATATAAATGTATTAAATATCAATTAAAATAAAATAAAAATTATATTAAAATAGAAGATTTTTTAATATTTTACATATTTTCCTGTTATATTTGGTGGCTGAATGGGGATTCAGAACTGAATTCAGTAACATCTTACCTTGTCTGCTGAGATCTCAGGAGGCGATTCCTCAATGCCCAGCTCCCTGCGCTGTTCAGCCCTCACTTCAGCATAACTGAGACAAAAAATAAATAATACTAAGAAATTCACTATAAACAGAAGCACCATGTTCTGCTTTACTCTTTATCGTGTTGTGCCTAGTTAGGATTCAGTGTAAAACCACTGCCAGAAAAAGGCAGATAAAATGACAGTTGCTCCTTTCTTGTTAGTAGCTGATCCAATTCAACTTTACATGTTCTGAAAGTCTCACCTGACCACAGTGTGTGTGCAGACAATGAACTCCGGCCTTGAGTTCCACTGGTGGTAGGTGATATAGTAGTGAGTCTGAAGCCAGATCCATTGCTGACCTTTAGTCAAAAAACGGTAATAGCACGACTTCCCCTTACCATACTGCATCACTGTTGAGAGAGAGAGAGCAAGAGAGACATCTTATTGTTACAAAGTCAAAACTCAAGACAATGTCATTCATTCATAAACTTCAAACTACGAGGGAACACGAGTATACACAAATACAAACAGTAGTACAACTCACAGTGTTCATGACACTTGGCCAGAGTCTCCAGGTCATCCACGTGATAGTAGTCGTACCCTGAAGTACCCAGAACCTCAAAGGGTAGGTAACCTATGATGGGAGGCGCCCTGCAAAACATAACACATGCAACTTCACATCATCCGCATGCATGTATTCAGTAGGGTCATTCTCAAAATATGACAAACATGTTCATTGACTTATCAGTCACAAAAAGATTTCAAATAGTCAAGAAACTCTATATAAAAGACATAATTCTATAACCTAACAGCTTGTTAAATAATATGAAACTGTTTGACTCTTTTGTGTTTTGCACACTTTAACACAAAAATCCTTCAAAATTATTTGAATTTGTTAAGTGTCTGAAAAAACCCTTGCTTGCTTCATCTGGTATATCACTTCTATGACACATAATTGTTTATTTACATTTTTTCCAGGTTAAAAAGTTGTACAAAAACTAACAAGACTAACAAAATAAGTTTAACTCTTTGGCAATTGATATCTTGTCATTGGTGATATCAGTGTTAAAAACATGTTCAATTAAATGTAAAAACAAATATTTTCAAAGTTAAAGCTCAGACCTCAAAGAAGCTTCAAATGTGCACATGATGATTTTCCCACCATGCTGAAGTTAATAGAGTTATTAATTTACCTTTAAATGTATTTGTGTTCATATAGTTCATGTACATGTGTCATTGTGAAAGATTTTCATTGAAATGTAATGATTTTAATACATTTTAAATATTATAATTTATTGATTTTAATCTGATTACTCTATTATTGACTGGTATGTGTTATATTGAGGTTATATTGACACCCCGTCAAAAAAAAACAAAAAAAACATTACAAGTGTCTTCTTTATGAAATAAAATAAAGCAATAAAAAAGCACAAAAGCCAACTTTTTGATTAGAAAACTAAACTGAACTGAAATGAAAACTTGGAACAGATTTTCAGGCATTCCTTGAGTCATATGCAAATGTTTTGGGATAAAAACATCTGAAGCGCCACTAGCTTCTGCTAAACAACTGATAATGTGGAAAATGTTATTCAATCACTTTAATATCTAGCATCTGTGCCGATTAAACTGAAACCTTGATTTGAACTATATATAGAGTAGCAGCAGCGCCAGCAGCTATTTCTCCAAAACGACTCGTCTAAATTCAGTACAAACCTTTCCAAGCATAACATTATTAGATTTTATAGAGAAAATGATGTTCATGCTATTCTAGATCTACAAGCCTTTGAGCCTGTGGGATGAATGTAAGCTATTGATAACTCTGAGACATACTGTGCGAGCAAAATGCAAGCATGTACAATAAACATCCTCAAAAACTGAGAAGAATCTCAAGGGAAGCATCAAGCATTCAAAGCATACTCCTTTGGCCGTGAAGGCGGAAAGACACGTTCGGCACTTGCACACTATCTAGTGGACTTTGTTTTCAAGCACTCAAGTCACTCACACATGCACTGTTGTATGCGCACCATCCACGTACAGTCAAACCAAAATTTATTCAGACACCTTGAACATTTCATTCATTAATACAGTTTATTCACTATAGTTTAAAAAATGGTTATAAAATATGACAAGATCTCAGAGTTAAACTGTGTCAGAAAAAAATTAATCTTAATTATGTCAGATAACACTTAAGCAAAACATGGTCAGATCAAAGTGTCTGAATAATTTTTGGTTCCAAATTTTTTATCAGTTTTACTGGTAGTCCACTGTATGAAGAATTTTTGGGTATAATATGTCACAGTTTACTTTATTTTGCTATCCTCACTTACATACATGAACTATAGTGTCCTGCACCCACTAGTAAAAATATATCAAAAATGTCTGGATAATTTTTGGTTTGACTGTAGATACAAAAATTAGCCTGCACATGGACAGTGATTTACTTATATTTTGTACTCACAATTTCTATTATTTTAGAGCTTTGCATAACTAGAAAATGTATAATATACAATCAAACAGTTGACGGTACCCATTGACTTCCATAGTATGAAAAAAATACTATGGAAGTCAATGGCTACCGTCTGTCTGGTTACCAACATTCTTTAAAATATCTTCTTTCGTGTTCAACAGAAGAAAGAAATGTTTGGAATGGTAGGCTGAATAAATGATGACAGAATTTTTATTTTGGGGTGAACTATCCCTTTAATAGAGGGAGATGCTGAACAGATGAAGCAGGTAATTCACACATGCATCTCTCATCTCCTCTTTCTCTTGATAATTCATTCAAATAAATGCTATAATTCATTCATTAATATATAAACATAATCTTACGCACTACTTTATCTCTGTGTCTTATTAAAAGCAGGCAGAATGCTAGATCTAACGAGCCGTAACTGATGAAAATAACCGTCATTTTTACCATTCCGGTCAAACATTGCACTGCAAATATCAATGACATCTTTAAGTTGCCATTTCTGGAAAAATGACCCTTGTATACGCGGGATAATCCACGGCTATAGCCGATTCACGTTGGGTGGTTCTTTGTCTCCACGTTGCACATTAAAATCATTTAAAGCCGTGGATTACCCCTTACTTGATTCTTAGCTGTTTGGCCATATTTTAATGCTTGGTTAAAATTGAGAACCACTGCACTAAGGCTGTGTTTACGCCTGGCATTAAGATCTGAACTATATCTGCTTCATGTTGAGTGATAGTAGAGTAACACTGCATTGCAGTGTCAATATTAATCTGTTACCAACTCACCTGTCAATCAACCACTGTGCTAAAAAAATGGGGTTTGAAATGTTGATGGTTACACACAGCTTAGAAAAACAAAACAAAAATACTTCGAAGACACACCTTTGAGGCACGCACATGTTAAGATGAGTCACATGATTCGCTTCTTTCTTTCACATTCCTTCCTTCCGTCCTTCCTTCCTTCCATCTTTCCAACCTCACTCCTCATTCTTTTCTTCTTCCCTTCCTTGTGTCTTTCTTTCTTTCTTTCTTTCTTTCTTTCTTTCAGTCTTTTGTTTCCTTCTGTCTTTCAAAAACTATTAACACACTGACAAAGTGATGTAGTAATAGATATACAGTCATGAAATCAGAGACCCTGTCCTTGAAATCTAAACGCAAATAGTCACAGGTGACATATTTGATTTAAAATCTGTCTCGTCTGACCTCTAGTGATCAGATCACCTGAGACAGATCATAACATCCAGTGTACACAAGGCCTAAGTGGAACAAACTAGCAGAGGTACTCTTTAGTTTTACTTGAGAGGGAAGGTGATGAGGGTTGTACCTGTGGTCCAAGAAAAGGAATTTCCACTCTAAACTGTGTCTGGAGGTGAATTCCTCATTGGGCTCCTCCACAGTACACATTTCCTGTCGAAACAGAGATTATAAACGACTATTCGAACTTATGAGCATGTCTTGCAGACAAAAAATGAGAACAGAAACCAAGTGACCTACTTCTCACACTGAGTGATTTGTATGTTGGTCATTTATCAGTGTCTTCAAAAACAAAGCTATTTCTTGCACAAACATGTACAGTGTCTATCAACACACCCACACACACATTCATCCTTTGTCATGATGAACATATACACAGCAGATCTCATGGAGGTTGTCACTGTCTGTCAGGCAAATGTTAGAAGTCACAGGACCAATGAGAAGGTGCCAAGTCGGCTTTGGCACAACCTACCTTGATAAACTGAGGTTTGGCTAACCTCACGGTTGCTATGAAACACACTCTGTCTTCAAACGCCGGCCTCAGCGATCGCTGGATCACTCCCTCAAAGCCATTACGTGTTGAGTTAGGCACTAAAGACAAAAAGACAAGCGAATCTTCATAAATGGAAGTTTTTTAGAGAGAGAAACGATGAACAATGAACAATAAGCTTATTTTCTTTAGCCTACCACTAGGGGGCAGCACCTGCGAGGAAACGTCTTAAACGCTTTTTGTATTTAAAACAGCAAGCTCCTGCAGTGTTCATTTTAACAGATACTTTGTTTTTTTTGTTTTTTTTTTTTATGAAGATGTCTGTTAAATTTAATCAATATTTCAATTTCATATATATATATATATATATATATATATATATATGAAAAAATGTATCTTAATTATGTCAGATAACACTTAAGCAAAACATGGTCAGGTCAAAGTGTCTGAATAATTTTTGGTTCCAAATTTGTATCAATTTTACTGGTAGTCCACTGTATGAAGAATTTTTGGGTATAATGTAAGAGTTTGCTTTATTTTGTTATATATAAAAAATTATAAAAATAAAAATATAAAAAATGATATCTAGTGTCTGAATAATTTTTGGTTTGACTGTATAAATATATATATATATATATATATATATATATATATATATGAAAATGAATATGACATATAAATGTGTCAGACAAGACACATTTATACCTCTATATATGTGTGTGTGTGTGTGTGTGTGTGTGTGTGTGTGTGTGTGTGTGTGTGTGTTTATATGTTTGGGGGCACTATGATTTTTTTTAAAGAAATTTTTAAGAAATTAATGTTTTAAGAATTTTTTTTTTTTTTCAGCAAAACATTTATCTACATCTACAAAAAAATGATGTTAATAATTTTAACATAAAATTAAAATAAAAAGTGTCAGTCTCTTCAAAAATATTTATCAGCACAACTTTTCCAGCATTGATAATAAGAAGAAATGTTTTTGAGCACCAAATCAGTAAATTAGAACCATTTATGAAGTATCATAATTCACAAAAATAATATTTTAGTAAAAATAACATTTGAAAAAATGACAAAAATGTGTCAAACTGACACACTGAACTTTTTCCATGATTTAAAAAAAATGTTTAAACATTTATTAACTCGAGCATTAATAATATGTATTAGTATTTGTTAACATTAAAATTGTCATTATGAAAAAGTGAACTCCTGAAATAATAGCATATAATTAGTATCCTTAGGTAAGATCTACTTTTAAAAGTTTAATTAAAATGGTTTAATTGTCATTGTGGTGATTTGTTTTTGTCTTATCTTTATTGTTGCTGAAATAAATAAAAAAATGCTTCCTGTATTTATAAAGTACATCTTAAAGGTGATGTAATTTTTTTAAATGTTTAAATACACCCCCTCCCCCCATCAACTATAATTAAGTCACACATAATAGGTCGATTCCCCTGGAAAAAAATGTGAACACAGCAGTTCAAAACATTGCTCTTGTTTGATCATCCCAACCAATATTGGCTCCACCAATGGTGTGAGTTTGGGGTGAGGCTATCTGTTTTCAAGACCATTAAAAAAAACTAACTTCATTATTTTTGTAATTACGTTTACTGACACCAGTCAAATTACACACTTCACCTCGAGCCACAAACAGTCAACTTTCTGCCTTGAAATCTGGGTCAGAAGCCTGTTTCTCTGGCACACTGGCTTTTCACAACACTTCCTATTGAAATAATGATCCTTGCTCCATCTACTTTCATAAGAAGCACAAGCAATCAAGCACTTGGCTGGGTAATTCAATAAATGGATCCATATGAAAGACTCGGCTGATGCCGCGGGTGCTCGTTCTGACACTCACCAGTGTTGAGAGACTTAAAGTTTCCGATGAACTTGACATACTCATAAACGGGCGGCTCTTTCGGGTCGATCGTGCCCCGGAGCATGTGGCAACAGAACTCTAACTGGTTCTTTGCTGCAGGGAAGCAAACAAAACAAAACAAAAACAAGAAAACAGCATTAATGAGCTCTAGTCTTGTGATCTGTGCACACAGAAATGAGACAATAACACAGAGAGAGAGAGAGAGAGAGACCAGAAGAAAACTGAATTAGAATGAAACAAATGATTTGGTCATGAGGAGATGATAAACATGTATGAGAGTGATTCTTACTCTTTAGGTAGTCTGGGGTGAGGGTCTCTCCTTCCAGCATGTGTGTGGACAGGGCTTTATACACCTCCGAATGCTCACCCCGTGGAAGGAAATTCAACAGATTCTGATCCACAAGATCAGACTGAAAACACAACAGATTTTGTCAGTATCTCTCATACTTACACAGTAAAGCTACAGTCACACAGACAGTGTTTAAATTGCTGCAGGCAGCAGTTATTTTTTTCTAGTAAGCATGCTGTATCAACCATTGTATTCGTAACTGTATCAGGTGACGGACAATTGCACATCCATTGGTGGTTGCCGCATTGTGCCACTGCTCATTTGCATGTGTTTGTCGCTTAGCGGTCATTATCACTCAATCACTCTAATTGAAAATAAATTATGTTTGGTTGCTTTGTTGCTGCAAATTGCTGTCAGTATGAACGCCCCTTAAGAATAGGTCAGGATTGTCAACTGTCCACCCAACTACTACTAGTGCTAAGGTTGTTAAATTTAAATTGTTAAATCTAAATTTTGCTCTCATTTTCATTTTAATATTTTTAGTGGCCAATGATTTAAAAGGAATATATTGAGAGATGTAACTTCTTACACTGTAAATATTTGGATGTAACTGTCAATGCTATCTCTGAAAAGTTACAGAATTATTCAGTTTAGGTTTAAAAAAAAAAAAAAAAAAAAAAAAAGTGATCAAAAGTGACAGTATAGACATTTATAATTTAAAAATATATATATTTCAAATAAATGCTGCTTTTTGAACTTCCTGTTTACCAAAGAATCCTCAAAAAATGTATCAAAAATGTATTTAAAATAAATACATTAGAAACAAATATATTAAGCAGCACAACTGTTTTCAACCTTGATAATAAGAAATATTTCTTGAGCCGCAAATCAGCATATTAGAGTGATTTCTGAAGGATCACGTGACAATGAAAACTGGAGTAATGACTGAAAATTCAGCTTTGCCATAACAGTAATAAATTACATTTTAAAATATATTAAAATGGAAATCATTTTCACAATATGGCTGCTTTTACAGTATTTTTGATCAAATAAATGAAGTGTGTTCATACTCACAGGTAGATGTTCTAATAAAGACGTAACACTTTCTGAGACATAGATTATGTTGCCGTCCGTCATGATGGCCAGAAAGAAGCCATCAAGTGCCTAAATGAATAAAGCAAAGAAGAATATCAATAATTCTGTCATTTTAGTGTTTACTGAATGAATACACATGAGTAGGGGCTTTAGGCAAGTGTGTGTGTGTATGAGAGAGAAAGTCCTCACCTCCAGCATCAGCTGTGTGAACTCCTCATTGCTAAGGAATGGCGGCTTCCAGTCCTGACGGATTTCACTTGACTCAGACTGCGCAGCAATTTCTGATGGTAAGACAATACAAACAACAAGGGTTCAGTTTCAAATACAGGAAGATGAACTAAAATATACAAGCTTTATTTCATCAGGTTAATGTCTGATTAATTATAAAATGTTTACTTTATATATAACAGAATAAACTCAAAGAACATAATTATGTACTTATCAATATTAGCACCCTAAAACAGGGTTTTTATAGTTTTGAAAATGTATTAGTTATTTTAAATGTAGATTTTTTTTTTGCATTTTAAAATATGAGTTTAGTCAGTTTGATACATGCTCTGAACCACTGATTCGAAACAAAAGATCCGTAAAGCTTCAAAACAGTGTTTTGAAATCGCCCATCACTAGATATTGTTAAATAAAGTCATTTTGGCGCACAAAAAGTATTCTCGTCGCTTCATAACATTAAGGTTGAACCACTGTAGTCACATGAACTGTTTTAAATAGGTCTTTAGTAGCTTTCTGGGCATTTGAAAGTGTTAATTATCTTGCTGGCAATGGAGGCCTCACTGAGCCATTGGATTTTATCAAAAATATTTTAATTTGTGTTTCGAAGATGAACGAAGGTCTTATGGGTGTGGAACGACATGAGGGTGAGTAATTAATGACAGAAATTTCATTTTTGGGTGAACTAACCCTTTAAGGGTGCATACCATTTTCATTTTTATCTTATTAATCTTATCACTTATTTTTTAATATATATTATTTTATTTATTTTTTATTTTATTTTATTTCAGCATTGCACCAAACTGTTCAATCTCTGTGCATGACAACACACACACACACACACACACTATTTATTTCAGCAACAATAAAGATAAGACAAAAACAAATCACCACAATGACAATTAAACCATTTTAATTAAACTTTTAAAAATAGATCTTACCTAAGGATACTAATTATATGCTATTATTTCAGGAGTTCACTTTTTTATAATGACAATTTTTATTGTTATTTTAAACTTTCAAAAACTGTATCATCCATGAAAATGATACCAAAAGCAATCCATCCATTTGAGGAAGATAGTAGCAACTAAAATATTTTAGAGGACTAATCTCTTTGGTGGTGTCTGTTCAGACTTTTGCTTTGATTGCTGCACTAATACTTGAATTTGTTGTAAGCAGACTATTTGTTGTATCCAGTCTATCAATACGTCTATATCAGAAATATCTACTCCTATATGTTGAGTGAGAAAAACAAACTGTGGTGGAGGTTTTACATGTCATCAGACGGCTCCTTCCTGTCTAAGTGGGTGGTTCTTGGCCAGAATACATCGATAGTAAATAGTCTGGCTTGTGAGATCAACTTAAGTCAACTAAACAATTACAGAGATACATTGTTGGATACATTATGGATTGAAAATATGAAAATTGTTTTCTGTAGTTTTTTTTTTCTTCTTTTCAGTAGAAGAAAATATTAAGTTGATTTTCATTTTCAAACTGGTCTAAAACATGACAAATTGCGATCTAATAATATATGGTTACTAATAATTGGTATGGCACAAGAGTAACCTTTGTGCTTGCGCAGGAAGTCGATGCTCTTCTGTAGGATGGTTGACTTGTCCATCTTGCGGGTGTTGCCCGGCAACATGGTGCCCAGTTCCTTGATGAGCACATTGAACTGGTCTCGCCTCTTCTTCTCCGACTTGTTCCTAGATACTCTGTAGGTGGAAAAACATGAGGTGGAAAATTCCACAGTGGAAATCAACCGTTAACTTTAAGATAACATAATTTCACTGGCATTTCAGACATTTTCAAAGTCACAGTTATCTTAAATTTACTCCTAAAAGTGATAATGACACACTGTAATCTGAGAAAAATCTTGCGATGCTGAGAGAAACCATTTTACGGTTCTGTGGTTGTATATAGAAGATGAGGGTGAATATGTGCACTCATGTTTAAACTGTTATAACTAGGTCACACTTAAGTTTCTATTCTTGGTGCAAAACCACTTTAGATATACAACCATGAAAAAGGACTTGTCTACACAAACCTCTAGTGTAATGAATCATGTTTAAACCACTCTTGCATGAGATAATGGAATGAGGTGTTGGGTCATAATAGAAGTTTGTCTTGGGTAAGAGAAAGAAATTCCCTTTGAGCATAATCATGTTTTCTTTGTCTGATCACCTTTTTGCTTTGTCCTTCTCATCTTCTTCCATCAACCCATCAAAGATACTGCTGTCATCCCTGAAAAGAGACCAATAGTAAAAGCGGTTAGACCAGCTTGACCAATGTGAGCTCTACCTAGCTGTATGCCCAGCCAATCAAAGACAGCTTCATATAATAGATTTGTGTGAGAAACAGACTGAAATTGAAATCAGCCGCGTTTCCACTGAAATCACCCGGAACAATTTGTCCCAGGAACATTTTTTCCCCCAGACCTGTTTCTGTCTGCGTTTCCATCGTGGTCTAACGTACCGTGAAGATTAATCCAGTGATGTAGGACTGCACGCTACTTTCCAGTTCCCGCTGGATTTCGTCCTCCGCATATAAGTTTAACACTACAACAGCCGGGGTCGTTGTCTACTTTAAACCGCCAGCGGGTAAAATTAACCCATGCACATGATTACTGTTTTGATATGGCTAAAAAATTTCTTATGTCACTGTATTATGCCACTGTCTTCAAAGTTATGTCAAGAGTCATAAAATGATTATTTTTAGTCATCAACTATGTTTTTGTCCTGTTGTTTTATGCTATTTTAAGCAGGCTACACTAATCACTTTTGGTGAATATAGGCTAAACCAGCCTGCGATGACAACGAGAATTAGAAGGAAATAAATACATATTTGGGTACTGTAATATTATTAAAAAAATGCCATTAATCACATATTAAGATAACCAATGTTATTTAAATTACTAAAATACCCTAAATAGACAATAAAGGGCAATAATAATTCACCACACTGCATAGGATCTATGATGCAATGACAAATTCAAGCGCACAGTTTCACCTAATTAATTATTCATTTGTTTAGTTATATAATTTATGATTTGAATAAGAGAACACCACCAATAAACTTAGGGTAATTATTAAAAATTGTTTTATTAATTACATCATAGATCTGAAATATTTTTTTCAGGAAACAGGCAGACTTGAATAGCCCTAAATAGTAACACAGTAGCAAACAATACACGATAAAAATGGCAAAACAAAAATGAATAATTAATCCAGAGTTTAAACATTTGTAGGCTAAAACATCTTCATTTGAATGTGCGTTGTGTGACTGTTTACAGTAAGCCTACACGTTGCTCAAACACAGCGTGAAAATAAAGGAATTATATAGGGGTAAATTTGACCTGCTGGCAGTTTTAGGTATAAATGGCCCATTTTTTTTTAATCTGGTTTTATCTAAACAATTTTTAACAACAGGGCATTGTAAATAACACAATTTTAGTGAAAGTCAATGACTGGGAGACTTGGATATTTTATTGAAAATCTGTTTATGTACATTTTAAAAAACAGCCATGGGTAAATTTTACCCCATGGCGGTTCTAGTGTTAATAAAGCCTAAATCTCATTGTCAGTCCAAAGGTCGTAATTTTTAAACTCCGCAACAGACTTTTAAAAATGGTGGTTGAAATAAAATGGAGTCAACCAATCACAATGCTGTGTGAACTCAACCAATCAGCATGCTCACTGCCCAAGTCCCACCCCTGAAAGTTCCTGAAGTTTGAAAAGGTGCTACTTCGCGAGCAGGGACTTTCTGAGGGGGAAATTTTTACCCGGAATTTCATTTAGACCCTGGTCCCTGCGGTCGAAACACACAGAGTACCACCAAAGTCCCTAGTTCCTGGGGAAAGTTCCTGCGGTGGAAATGCGGCTATTATTCATTGTTCAATGTTCACCCAAAAATGAATATTCTGTCATCAATTACTCATGTTTTTCTAAACCCATACGACCAAAACTTTCATGCTTCAAAATGTTCATAAAAACATTGTAAAACTAATCCATATGAATTGAGTGGTTTAATCAAAGTCTTCTGAAGGGAAATGATCACTTATATGATGAACAGATTTTATTTAAATTTTATTCACATATAAACACTGATCAACGTTAATTCATAGGGCACATTAGATTTTATGAACTTTTTGATGTTTTGGTGGAATGGCCTTTCAATGGAGGGACAGAAATCTACCATGTTTTATTAAAAATATCTTAATTTGTGCTTCCAAGATCAACAAAAATCTAAGGATAAAGGTGAGTAAATGATAACAGAATTTTCATTTTTAGGTGAACTATCCCTTTAACTGCTAGAACTGAATCGCTGAGTCAGAACAAAAGAATTTGTGAATAAATCATTCAGAATGGTTTTGTGAACTGCACAGATTCATTGAAAAGATCCAACACAAAAGAACAATCAATTCCCAGAATCAAATATTGTTGAAGCTTGAATTGCTATTTTGATGTCCTTTCTGTCCCCATTCATTGTAACTGCATGGAAAAGAGTGTACTGAACAATCTTCAACATGTCTTTTGTGTTTTTTTAGCGAAGAAAAACAATCATACAGGTTTGGAACGACATGAGGTTGAGTAAATGAGTGAGCAAGTTATAAAAACGACCAAACCAAGAAAATGTCCAAGCCATTTCTTTTAAGGCCCCACATTATTTCATCATAATCAGGTCAGGCAATAAATCATTGATTAAACAGGCAGGCAGTAGGTCAGCAGTGGAGGTGGCAGTGAGAGGCGGATATAAAGGTCTTTAGGGGCGCTGTGTGTGTGTGTGTGTCAGTGTACTGTATATTTAGATACCCAGTGTTCTCTGACTCAGCTGCTTTGTGAGCACAAGACAGAAAGCGAGACCAGCTGGTCATGGCAGAGGATCTGAGAACAGTTTGTAATGGTCCTGAATTCATGACTGATGTCATAGCAGCTTCTCAGATCCAAAGAAAGTTGTATGGGTTTAGGAAGACAAGAAGTTGAGTGAGTAAATGACAGTTTCTGTATGATCTTTTTAAGTTCATCTCAACATGACATGACAGCCACTCTGTCTTTTTTAGCCTTGAGATAATTGGTCTTTTGCACAGGGTGTTCAAATATGTGTCTGTCTCTGGAACTGCAGAGATCACAATGACCTTTCATTTATTGTGTGTAGATAGAGTGGTGCGTGTACACAAGTGAATTAGCGGTTTTTGTGAACTATATTAGTGTGTATTTGCAAAGTTACAAGAAAAATGAGTGCAAACAACTGGCTGGGTAAATAAACCAATGTGCATTTTGCTCTGCCACTGGGTGTCCATTACCAACATTTTTACATAAACGACCCAGAGTTTGCCCCAGTCCATTTGCATCAATGGTTGTGGGTGTGTGACTGTGTGTTTGAGTAAGAAAGCACCCACTGCTCTAATAATGCCACATTATATGGTCAATATTATTTCTGCATATGAAAACTGCATTTTCAATTTAGAATACAGATGCAATACGCAGTTTTACAGGAAACAGAAAATAAAGTTAAAAAAATAATGAAAATGTCTAACACCTATTAGCGAGTTTAAAAATACACTGACGTCAACTGATTTGGCTGCCAAACAAAAAGATATTTATATCTGCTCTGTGAATACAAAGCCATCTGCTCAAAATGGTGGCCGCATACAATACGAAGAGGTAAGATTGGCTAAGAAAATTTAAACAGGACAATTAATAAGAAAAGAGTCAAAAATAGCCAAATAATTTCAGTTTACATTGTGAACACAGAAAAACTAAACGAGTAATTAGTGTAAAAAAGCCCATAAAATAGCTTGACGAGTAAAATATTTCCTGTGTTGATTTTTTTTTTTTTTTTTTTAAATATAGCCACTACATTTTAGTTTCCACTACTGTTCAGAAGTTTAGTGTCAGTAAGATTTTTTAATGTTTTTGAAAAAATTATCTTATGCTCATTAAAGCTGCATTTATTTTCATAAAAAATATATAGTAAATAACTGTTTTCTATTTAAATATAATTTAAAATGCATTTAATTCCTGTGATGGTAAAGCTGAATTTTCATTACTCATCTTCAGTGTCACATGATCCTTCAGAAATCATTCTAATATGCTGATTTGCTGCTCAAGAAACATTTCTTATTAGTATCAATGTTGAAAACAGTTGTTTTCAGGATTACTTGATATTGAAAGTTCAAAAGAACAGAATTTATTTAAAATAGACATCTTTTGTAACATTATAAATGTCTTTATTGTTACCTTTGATCAATTTAATGTGTCCTTGATGAATGAAAGTATTAATCTCTCTTAAAAAAAAATGGCAAAGCTGAATTTTCAGCAGCCATTCAGTCTTCAGTGTCACATGATCCTTCAGAAATCATTCTAATATACTGATTTGCTGCTCAAGAAACATTTCTTATTAGTATCAATGTTGAAAACAGTTGTGTTTTCAGGATTATTTAATGTTGAAAGTTCAAAAGAACCAAATTTATCTAAAATAGACATCTTTTGTAACATATAAATGACTTTGTCACTTTTGATCAATTTAATGTGTCTGATGGATGAAAGTATTAATTTCTTAAAAAAAAAAACCTAACTGACCCCAAACTTTTGAACTTTAGTGTACATCATAGCTAGTTACAAACCATGATTGGCTACTTTCTACTGCTAATCAGGACACGCCCATTAGTGCAAGATGAGTCATCGATATTTTTTGTGCGTTTTGCTAGAAGAGAAAGACTGTATATGTTAAATGCATATACTGTATATGCTTAAGTAAACTTTTAGGAGTATACTAAAATACAGGTATCAATTAATTCATTCATCCATCACAAACAGAAAAGAGGACACATATTTATTGAACATAACATGCATTTAGTACGTTTTCCAGCCTTGGAGTCGTAATACCATCACATCATGTATGAATTGCATTTAAATGCTTCGGTTGCATTTTAAGCCACACACCCCACCTTCATCATTTGCTTCCAAATGTGTCATTGCGTCTGCCACTACAGCCTCGTGCGTGACACACTGCCAGCATTAGAGATTGTGTATCGGCTCATGACTGAATGACCCCATTCCACACCTGTCTTTAGGCTTAAAGTTGCTGCATCTAAAAGACCCTCCACAAAGTGACACAAGACACACACTCACACACATTAAAGTGAGAGGAGAGCTGTAATTGTTTCGAAGACACAAACAAGTCCATTAGTCACTGCACGCTCATAGTGTGACATTTTTTTTCTCACAATCTATCTGACTGCTTTACAAACGACTTGTTTTGAACATGCGTCTCATTTAAGTATACTGAAACTGAGCTAATTTGAACAATTAGAAGTAGAAAAATGTGATGACCTACATTTATACTACAAAAACAATGCAGTGCTTGTGTATTAACATTTCACCATTCTCTCTCCAACACACGCACATAGAGGATGTGGATGGCTGATCATTAACTTTAATAGTGTTTGTGTCGTGAGAGACAGAGTGACTGTTTTAGTCACTAGTCCGCTATCTTCCTGACTCCTGTAAAGCAAACACCAACAGTTGACCACAACAATGCAATAAAGATGTCAACCGATGCCAAAGATCTAGTTTCAAAGCACAGTACTGATCACAAAGCATACACAGAGGTGCAACATGTCCTGGATTTACCCTTCGCCGGGAGTTTGATTGACAGGCGATCTGACTAACCATAACGTCGTATCCACCATTTTGTCTGCCAAACAAATGTCAGTGGACTTGAACTTGAAAAAATGTATCTGAAAACATACCTTCTGATGTTCATTCATGTCTATTTCATGTTATAACTATGAGATGAACAGTTTATATGCCGCTTGAACTGAGGCGTTACAGCGATCTGCTACAACACATTAAAGAACAAGACGGTATTACTTGAATTTCTTAAAAAAAAAAAAAAAAAGTCAAAATTTGAAAGCTTAAACTTAGTTTCATACCAAAAGTAACCTCCTTTGTTTTGTCTGTCGGTGCGTTGTCAGTGTCCTCTTTGCTCTGCGATGTATTTTTCACTGCGTGAGAACATGATGTGTGGCGTGAGAGCACCATGGCTTGTCAGAAGTAGCAACAGTCACTAAGCATCTTTGCGAAGAGTCAATTATCCATGAATGTTTATTATCAAATGTTAATTTTGCTAAGGGTCGAGGAAGATATATAAGTATATCTTATAGTGCTGCATGTTTACCAAAAGGTATCAATTACTGGCATTGGCAAATATGAAGAGCCAATATTTGAGCTAGAAGCCAAAAGGAAAACATATTTCAGCAGTGTTGAACAAATAAAGTAGACTTCCTGATTGGCCATTGTTTTTCAAAATAAGATCCAAATGGCAATGTAGGATAAATTTAATTGAATAGTTTATCCCAAAAAAAAAAAAAAAAAAAAAAAAAAAAAAAAACCCACCAATTCACCAAGGGATCATTAAATGTATTTACGCTGTTAAAAAAAAAACACCTAAATGCTGTTCTTTTGAATTTTATATTCAACAAACAATCCTGAAAAAAATGCTTCAGTTTCAAAAAATATAAAGCATCACAACTGTTCAACATTGATAATAATAAGCACAAAATCAGCATATTAGAATGATTTCTGGAGGATCATGTGACACTGAAAAGTGGAGTAATGGCTGCTTTGCCATCACAGGAATAAATTAAGCAATAAATTATGTAAGTAATGTACACATAATTCTCAATAAAGCTTAAGTGTTCCACTTCATCTGTATTCACCCTAATTGTAACTTTTATTCAAGAGTTTTTAAAGCAGCCCAGAACTGTTCAACACACATTTGACCTAGATTTGCTCAATTAAATGTTTATCAGTGGATATCAGATATGTGGACTTGACACTCCTGAGTTGAACTCAAGTCGCAACATTGAAGTCTTATTGCTTGACCTGGCAAACATTACAATACTTAAAACTAACATTTGCCAGTTTTGACAATCACAATTACTCAAGAAGTTGTAGACTGGGTTTCACCCAAGTTTCTGTCAGACGGTGTTCGGAAAGTGTCAAATATGTGTGTGGGAGAAAAATATAAGGTATGACAATTCAAAACATCATTAACTACATCAGACATCCCAAAGAACAATGTCTGAACAAATTTGGTTGTAACAACAAGAAAAGATGTTTGATAACTTCATAATACTGGAATGTACAGCAAAGAGCCTGCTGGATGTTTAACAAGTAATGCTGAGACTAAGTTTTAGGTTTTTAGTTCAATTTAATCTGACATGTGCTGCTTTACTGATATTATTTTACTTGCCCCACTTATGCGCGTATTTACATTTTAGCATATTTTAAAACATAAGCCTGACATAAACTCTATAACATGAGATGTGAGAACTTGAGAATTAACGACAGCTAAAAACCAGAGAACCGTGACTAACAAACTGTGACATGTCCCAAAGTCATAGAGGTTCAAATGTGTAGATATTAACAAAGGCAATCATGATAGATGTCACTGTGTGGTGAAGTCTAAATGTTACCGTTTGCACTTCAAGGGCTTGGTAGTTTCACTTTGGCTTAACTGTGCAGCAGGTAAGACCAGTCCCATCACTTCAGGAAGGGCGAATATGAGTATGTAACAGCTTACCACATTATAAAAAGTTAATTAAAAACTCTTTAAAAAAAATTCTTAAACAAAAACCCTTCGCACGTGACTCGTTCAATTAAAAAAAAAATTAAACAAATTGCACTACTGTACTACTGTACTATGTACTATTATGTAAATTAAAGATTTCCCATAATTAAAAAAAGAATTAAGAGTTCCAATAGGGTATGTTTTTATATTATATAATGAATAATGTTAACTGCTACATATTAAATAGCAAAATTCAAATTTTCTGATGGTGTGGAATCATATAATATTTAATATCCAGTATATTGGACATATAGATTATAAAACGCATGAAATCTGGTATATAAAAATGCTTGTTTTCTCCAGAGTTACAAAATAAAAAGCAAACAGCACATTTATTGTGTTAATTATCTGGCTACATATAAAATATTAGCTAAATAATTAATAATATGTGTATAATAAATTTGTAATTTCTACATTATGATAAACTAAAACTACTAAATAAATATTTAATATGTAATTATTTCCTTAAGCAGCTTATACAATGTTATTAATACACTGATATTATAATACATGCAATGCATGTAATATATAGTCAAACCAAAAATTATTCAGACACTAGATATAATTTTTTTACTAGTGGATGCAGGACACTATAGTTCATTTATGTAAGTGAGGATAGCAAAATAAAGTAAACTGTGACATATTATACCCAAATATTCTTCATACAGTGGACTACCAGTAAAATTGATAAAAATTTGGAACCAAAAATTATTCAGACACTTTGACCTCACTTAAGATGAATTTTTCTGACAGTTTAACTCTGAGATCTTGTCATATTTTATTACCATTTTTTTTAAACTACAGTGAATAAACTGTCATAATGAATGAAATATTCAAGGTGTCTGAATAAAATTAGGTTTGACTGTAGACACTAGTATTGATAATAACATCAAATATTCAAAATTGTTAAATTACAAGAATAACAAATATACAAAAATATTTTAGATAAAAAAAAAAAAAATGGGAAAAGAAAAACAGGCACTTCTCATTTCTCATTCTATGAGGTGTGGAGCTTCATTCTCACATGCTGACTTTTTTTTTTTTCACTCAAATCAATCAACAAAAACCGTGAGCAAAATTTGTAAAGTTAAAATGACTGTAAAATGCATCTGAAATCCCCCTGTGTTCTGTCTAGATGTGTTTGAAGGCAAGAACATGTCCTGTGTGAAGGGCCACTTACAGCTCACGCATGTCTGAGAGATGAGAGGATTTATGACTCTTCAAAAGATAATGATTCACTGAATAAGGTAAGAAAATACAGATTGTGCAAGCACCATATGGTGATGGTTTTAAGTCCCTGTTTTTGACCGTAGGTGCCATCTCCAGTTACTTCACCTGGAAACCTTTGAGAGAAGAAAATGGAGCTGCTGCTCTATTCAGCGTGGCGGTAATCCAGAGATTAGCCTGAAAAATTCCACACTGCTGCCACACAATGGCCCATCTCACTGTCACTCAACAGGCCCAACCAGTTAGAAAAAAGCCAGGCGCATCGAGGCCAGCCAGAGTGGGCATGTTTAATGTCATTCCATTCACTGTTGTCTCTATAGCAACCGGCCATGGGTGTGTTACATTTGCATGTTAGAGGGAAGGAAAGCTGTTTATGAACATAGATATTAAGATTGTTTAATATGAGTGCTTCGTCTCTGCTGCACCGTAACTGTAACCATGGTTACGGTGTCAGGCAAAAGATGCAGGACAGGAACTGCCTTGGTTTCAAATGAACTCTGAATATCATTTAACAAACCAACTGACTGATAATAATGGAGATGTTTATCAGCCATTTTATTGTTGTACTGTGCTTTTCTGATATATGCTGGAGATTTTGACTATTGTTAAGGGAATCGATTCTTCAAAGGATGGTTTAGGGTCGACCAAGGACTTACCGGTCTATGCTGGAGGTCATTTTTGTAGTGTGTTCAGGGTCGCAGTTGTAGAGAGAGGATCTTTAAGCGTGAGGTAGACATTTGTACATTAGCCTGGGCAACAAAATGACAACAACAACAACAAAAAACATTTATTTAATACAATTTAAATGTGTTTATTTAACAGGCTTAAATCTTCTCTACTTTTACACTTCTACTGTTGTATTAGGGCTGTCATGATACCAAACATTCGGCAGTCAAGAAAAAAAAAATAGAATAAAGACAAAGTAGATAATGCTTAATATTTTTCAGGTATCTAACAGCATAACAGTTTCAGAATTAATTAGAAAACATTTAAAATAATAATAATAATAAAAAAAACATAATATCTATTTAGTTGTTCCATCTGTTAAATTCACCATGAAAACAAAATTGACAATTCTTATTTTTTTATGAAATAATTTATCCATGCACGTCATTTTTTTTTTAAATTCCCCTCCCACTTGCAGCAACATCTCTTCTCTGGTGACGTATTTGCTGGCATGAGGGCGGGGCAACCTGTCACTCACATGACATCACAGCAATAGCAAACACAACCACCCAATGATCCAATCAATTCCAGGACATAAAGTCCCTTTCAACATTTTTTCTTGTTTGAGAAGTCATTTCACTCTGATATACGTCACAATAGCGAAGAAAAGATGACAGCTTCCTTTCTATGCCGACTTTAACATAAGACAAAATGACTGTTTATATACTGTTTACAGCAGAAAGAATGACAGTATTTTGTTTTACTATGCCATTCATGTTTTTTGTTTTTTTTTTACTAATACTTTTTTGTTTTACTAATACACTACTGGTACTTTTGACATCCTTATTTTGCACTACAGTGGTTACAATATTGCCATCTCTTGTAAGATGAATTGCTTGCATTTTTCCTCATTTGTAAGTCATTTTGGATAAAAGCACCGGCTAAATTATTTAATTAAAATGCAACCATGACCCATGTGGAATAAACACAATTCAATAATTCATTCAAAAGCAAACTTACCTCCAGCCCTGCTTGCTCTAAGGAAGGAAGAGAAAAGCTTGCCACAGGATGTAGGATGAGGACAATCGGTGGGCAAGACAGAAGGTGCGTGTAAATATGAATGTTTTTGTGTGCAGGGTCAATCGGAGGATTCTGAGGTCAAGGTAGAACAGCCTGCTGTGGGTCCCTGTGGGGTGTATGTGCTTTCAGTCGGGTGCAAGACTGGAGGCACCACATGTTAGCACTAACCCCCTCCTGAGAAAAAACAGAAACAATCTGCATTATGATCACACATTTTATATGTAATGAAAGTAGCATGTTCAACACATATTCCTTTAATCATTTTAGGCTTAGGAGAAATTATGCTTATTTTAAAGGGTTAGTTCACCCCAAAATGAAAATTCTGTCATTAATTACGTCGTTCCACACCCTTAAGACCTTCGTTTCTTCTTCAGAACACAAATTAAGATCTTTTTGAGGAAATCCGAGAGGTATATGACTCGTCCAAAACAGTCAACGTGACTGCAGTGGTTCAACCTTAATTTTATAAAGCAGCGTGAATACTTTTTGTGCACAAAAACAAAAAATAAAAATAATGACTTTATTCAACAATATCTTCTCTGCTTTCTGAACCTTGAAAGTGTTGATTATATTGCTGTCTATGGAGGAGTCAAATACCTCTCGGATTGCATCAAAAATATCTTAATTTGTGTTCCGAAGATGAATGAAGGGTCTTATGGGTTTGGAACGACATGAGGATGAGTAATTAATGACTAGATTTTCATTTTTTGGGTGAACTAACCCTTTAAGAAAATATATGTCATATGAAATAATTGTCCAGACATGAAATAAAAAATGTAATTGTAAATCGTTCCCTTGTGAATAAATATGTAAGTATAACTAAATTATGTAGTGATTTTAAAGACAACTGAATTGTAATTTATGAAATAATTTGGGAAGATATAAACTCACTCATATCATTATTTCTGTAATAGCAGCAACGCTCCTGAACCCCTATAAATCTGCTCTTAAATCTGAAACACAAACACAAACAGAAATTAGTCACATAAACTGCAGGCTCCTGAGAAAACAACTTCAATTACATTAGAGAAACTAATAACATATTAGCATAACTGGTGCTAAGGAGTTTATAACCAAAATAAAATGAAATAAAAACATATGAATTCATAAAACTAGGCATTCAGGTTTCAAGATAAAAACATCAATCAGACCCAGTAAGCCTGGGAAGAGTCATGACCTTGAAGTTAACCTATCAGCATGGTAAACATTCTGCAATGCAGAGGGGAAAAAAGCATAATCACTGCCCAAAATCATGGCTTAACTGACATTTAACATTTCATCCCTGGACTAACAGTTCTGTCCATCCCAATATGAACTATTCAGCCAAATACTGCAGGATATTTTTACAAGGCCACAGATGTTGTGACGTACTGCCAAGCCTGATAGATGACTTGGCAAGTCTTTCTCCACCAAAGACAAACATTCAATACTGTAAAACCAGGGCTAAAGTTCAAACGTTCATAAGAACATACAAAATTCACTGTCATCACCAGTTAACTGCAGTCCGATGTGTACTGTAATAACTAGCCGGGTATTACAAAAAAAATAGATAGTTCACCTAGAAATAATTTACATTTACTTTCATTATATGAGGGGGGAAAAATTCAAAATCTCTTATTTTGGGTTCCACAGAAGAAAGAAATGCATATAGGTTTGTAAAGTTTGTTTTCTTTTAAAATTTTTGCTTTTGGTGTTTGCATGAAAATAAAATTGTGAAAAAATAAAATAAAATATAAAATAGAACAAAATAATTCGATTAAATAATAAAATGTATGAATGCCTCCTTTCATACAACTCTGGTAAAATAAGAACAGGCATTGGTTCTCTACTGGAAATCACCCAGCAGGAAAGAAGCCGTAAGAGTAAGCTGGGTGAGACATGATGAAGTTGTAGTACCCTGACAAGCTGCAAGATCTTTTTTTACAGTCTATGTGCAAGACGTGTCCAGTGTCCAGGGAAGTGCATGTGTCATAAAGGCACACACCCCTGAGGGCAGTCTATATATAGCGGTGGTAGTGCGGTATTGCCTTCACATCATTTATATTAAGTTTCCATGTCTTGAACAGGCAGACTACAGAGATCAATGGGCAACTTCTGAATAGAGACAACAGCATCTTGTTCTTTTCATCATAATTTTTATCAAGCTTTATCAATTTTTATCAAAAAAAAAAAAAGCATGTGATGTTCATATAACAATTTACACAACTTCACAAACAAAAGTAGCCGCTTTGACCCAGTTCTGTCCTTTAATAAGTATTGGGATCATGAAAAAAAGTGGGTCAAAGTGCGTATTCTTATCAAGATTACTACTATCAGAATACATCAGTTCACAGACTGTATATTGTCTACTGGCTAATGCCCACAAATACTTAACATTTAGGCTGTTTTTATGCATGGTTTGATTGTCTAGTCCAAACCAGAGTTTGATTTCATCCTATTTCCCCTGTAGGTTTCTTTTTACACTGAATAATTTGGGTCCAAATTATTTGGGTGATATGTCTGTACCAACGCTAAGAACAACTGCAGCAGCTATTAACGACTGTAACTAGTTAACAACTCTGCATATTACTATTATTATTATTATTATTATTATTATTAAGAAGCTTTTAAAATATGTTTTTACAAGAATGTCCTGGCCAAGATGGTTACTGTACAGAAAAAAGTTAAGATAAAACATAAAAAAAAATAATTGACAATTAACAAAATACAAATAATTAGACAATACAAATAAAATGTAATACAAAGCATCGAAAGGACAGTGAAAATAATAAAATAAAAATAATATAATATAAAAAATAAAATAAAATAAAATATTGCTTCCCATAAACCTCAGACCACCTTTATGATTTGCTAGTGCTCACCAAACTTCAGAAAACACTTTCACACCAACCAAATGAAAATCTCTGACGTCAAACAGACACAGGTCTTCTCTAGTGTGAAAGCATCCCTAAAGCTCCCAGACCAAGACACTGTTAAAACTCACATAAAGCTATTTGTTTTTTGCCTTCTGTCAGTCACACAACACCTTAGCTCATTAGCACTCATAAAACACAGCCTAATGATTGAACACTTTACTGTCTTTGTCCTTCTGCCAGAAACAGTTGGTTGTTCTTGTTTACAAGCTTGTACTTTATGGGCATTTCAATGGTCTATAAAAAAAGATAACAGCAAAGAGGTTGGCGTAATGCTAGAAGTTAGCGTGACTTATCAGCTACCACACAGTTTGAGCAACAGTTCTGACGCTGGTTCGTTTTTGTATGACATCCACAAATGAAGCAGAACGGACACGCATACCTAAACGCACCCACAGATTCTTATGAGCTCAAAAAAAATTACACACAACTGGGTCATTCTTCAATTGGAGCGGTGAGACAGAATTTGAAAAAAAGGCTTTTTTTTTATAATAAAATGTATTGCTATGTATTTAAATTGTGTTGTGTCATGTATGATATTCAGTAAAATAGAATTAAAATTTTAGTCAAATACTTGTGCACCACACTGGTAACATCACAGACTCTAAAACATGATGAAACTGTCCAAAAATTTGAAAAATTTATAAAAGATTAATAAGAAAGAATGAACTCCATTATACTCAAACTAGTCCAAATAGAATTCCCCTTTTTCTCAAAGGAACAACGTCCATTTTAATATCACAAAAGATATAAATGTGTGAACTTTTTCTTAAAATATAATAATTTACATATATTTTTAAAAACATTTTCATTTAATTGTACATGTTAAATAAAATCTATATTCACAATATAACCACTTTATTTATGTTAAAAATGTTATATTTTGGCAATTACATCCCAGGATAACTCTTCGATGTTTGGTGGGAACATGCAGATTTTGTTAAAGAGTAAAATCTCTCCAACTATTTTCAAACAACAATTCAACTTTTAAAAGTGCACAAATTGTTTAAACCCTACAGAATACAAATATGCAAACACTTTATATTGGTATTTAAAGTTTATTTAAACTGTTACAAAGTAGAGGGACACCACTTGCCACTACAAACGAAGAATGGCCCAACTGCCTATTAAATCCAGCTTCCAAAATAGGATCAAGGGTAATATCATAAACAAATGTCAAACAACATTTACACCAAAAATGTAAATAAAGATATCTAGATATAAATTTACTAATTGCATTTGAATGGTTTGTATATAAGCCTCATCAAATTCTATAAAGCTGGAATAACAACAAAGAAACCTCTGGGAAGGAAGTTTATTTAGTTGAATAGCTGAGTTAAATTAGCTGAAATGCACAGACGCAGTAGAGACACACTGACTCATGACGATCGATATAATACACTATGGTCCATTGTGCTCGGAGATGTGGTGACCAGATGAAAACAAGTGTGCTAATGATGGTTAACACTGGTATTAATGGAAATCTCAATTTTTACTATGAGTGTCTTGTCACATGCAGGTCTGGAGCTCCGGTCACGCCACGCTGCACACCAGCTATGTCCCCCTACTGATCACTACATGTGACTACTGACCCAGACAACACACACAAAGAAAATAAACGACATACCAACTCAGCTCAGACCCAATTCAGCCACTTCTGTAACATTTAGGACAAAGAAAGAGAAAGCCGACACAAACAACCACAAACAAGAAACACAACCAGACGCAAACTAACAGAATCCTAAATTACAATAAATGTAAATGAAGAAAGACAAAAACTTAAAATGAAAGACTTGGAATTTCTATTAGAATTGGGAATTATAGCTTGAAACTTTGGGGTCAGTGGGGTTTTTTTAACTAATGAATACTTTTATTCAACAAGGATGCATTAAACTGACCAAAAGTGACAGTAAATACATTTATAATGTTACAATGTTTCTATTTTAAATAAATGCTTATTTGAACTTTCTATTCATAAAGAATCCTGAATAAAAGTTACTGTTTTACAATATTAAGCAGCACAACTGTTTTCAACCTTGATAATAATAAGCAATGTTTTTTGAGCAGCAAATCAGCATATTAGAATGATTTCTCAAGGATCATGTGACACTGAAACTGGAGTAATGATGCTGAAAATTCAGCAAATTCACAAAACAGTTGTTTTAAATTGTAATAATATTTCATAATATGACTATTTTTACTGTATTTTTGACCAAATATACAGCCTTGGTGAACATATTTTGAATGTTGGTGTATAGGATTCCAACATAACAAAATAAAATCTTTTTAGCATATATTCCCAATAGGACTATTATGAAACCAACAGCATTAAATATCCCTGTAAAACATGAAAAGGGTTTTAAAACAAATCCGTCAGAATTTTAAAACACCCACAGCTCCTCTTGAGATTACCTTTAACTGTCCAGAAGCTAAACATTAATCTGATACAATGGAGTTCTAATAATGACTACACATTTGCAATTTAAAATAGAATTCTAAGAATTAAAAATAAATAGAAACACACAAACCTGGTTAAAATACTAGACAAAAACAAAATGGGAATTTTCTAACAAGTTTCTAACAACTAAAGAAAAATCACATTTTCTAGTACATATTCAAACTATTATTATTATATTATGAGCAGCAATATAATAAAATATCCTTGTAGAATATCAAAAGGAGTTTAAAGAAATTTTTTTCCTTAAACTGTCGTGGAGTAAGACATAAGTACAATTTTGTACTCCACAAAGACTACTAATACACATCCAGGACTAAAAATAAAAAAATCCTATGGGAATTTCAGTTCATCCAGAAGGATCATTTTGGATTCCATTAGGATCATTTAGGATTGGTTCCAAATTCTGACAGGAATGCTCATAAGTGGATTCAGGATTGTTTAACAAAGCACACCCTGACAGATTTCATAGAAATTCCTATTGATGTTCTACAATGTGTTTGTGGGCTGTAAAATGAAGATATCTGTCATCAAGATGCTTTCCAGATATGAGTTACAATAGCTTAAAATGATGGTGGAGTTTCAGTTCGACAAAACAGAATTGCTTCACTACAGGGAAAAGTAGGGAAGAGGAATCCTCTGACTCTGCCACAAATATTTCCTTAACACATAAAACATGTCATTTGCACATACAAAAATAGAAATCCAAAGGATTTCTTTGAATGGGGAGGTGACACAGAAAGGGGGAGGGACGGGGAGGATTCTGGGAAAAACATGAGAAGGCCACATGTGGAGAGGCGGAGAACTGGAAAAGGATGTAGGATACAGTGAAATATTTTCTGTTCACCAAGATATGGAGTCAATTTCACAAAATATTTGACAAAAAGCAAGGCATGTAAAGCCGTGAAGGAGGGTACGGGAGAGAAAAAAAGGGATAAGAAGGCATGCAAGAAGAAAAATGAGGGGGAAGGCTTGTGAAAAAAAAAAAAAAAGGATAAAACGAGACATAAAAGCAAAAGAGCAAAAGAAAGAGGAAGTAAAGCAGTCCCCAGCATTTCCTGCAGAGTGGTTGTGGCGTTTAACAGTAGGCTGAGCTATGGTTTTGTAACTGTGATGTCAGTAGATGCTTCACTGACCTGCTGACCCAGTGACCTACTTTTGCTTCTCTCGCTTACCGTTTCTCTCTCTTCTACTGAGACTTAATCACAGCTCAACAGGCAACTGCAGCCAATCATGCGGCAGGCTGAGTCACCACACACTCAAAGTCAGCAAATCAGGAAATCAGGAGTAGCTCACCACTAACAAACAGCAGCCAATAATATGCTGAGGAAGAAATAAAAGGGGTTTCCAGCCAATCAAACGCAGAGTCTACAAACTGTCAGCTAACCAACCGCAAGCAGGATAAAAAGCGAACAAGATCAAGTAAGGAAGGAAAATGTGAGATTTAGCAGAAGGAAACAGGCTAACAAAACCAAATCTTTCAGGCTTCTCCTTTTCAGAGTGACATTTACCTATTCGACCAAAGTCAGCCAAACCAGATCTGCCTAAAGCACTAGGTTAAAACCAGTTAACAAGCGCATGACAAACAAACAAATTCTTCCTCCGCTCTCTCTCTACACTCAAACAAATGAGGTTTCTCTCTATCACACACACCCACAACTACCCTTAGGTGCTCTATACACTATAGACTGCCCTATTTCTCAAATATTTTCACACGATTGAGTATATCTTGAATTGGACCCGACCCGTGCACAAGCAGTCACAGATGGAAGATAAACACATTTCGACTGTGTATATCACTTTTTTAGCTCTTAAAGGGATAGTTCACTCAAAAAACTAATTTAATTTACTAATATTTACTCACCCTTGTTTTAAACACGTATCACTCTGTTTCTTGTGTGAAACATAAAAGGAGATATTTATAAGTATGTCCAAGCTGCTCTTACGCTTATCACCATTTATTTTCAATGTATGATCAAAATTCACTTTTGAATATAGTGATGTATGTTTTTTCCCATACAAGGACACTGAAACATAACCTTATAATTAATCTTATAATGTTTTTTTTTTTTTTTTTTGTCAAGGACAAGCTGGGTCTCTCTTGTTGACATATGTTTGACACACTTTCAATTGCGATCCAGTCATGACATAATGCGTCACATTCAGGGTAATTTTAGTAGGGACGCACAATATATCGGCCACCATATTGGTATCAGGTATATGATCATTTTTAATGTTACCGTTATTGTCCGGATAAGAAAATTTGGCGGATATATTAAAACCAATAAATAATGGATTATTTCTTTCAGCTGAGATACTTCAGATGCACACCATTCTCCATGATGATCTTGAAATGCTTGAAATATGATTGAAATCACTTCGAAAAGGAAAATACAGTTAAGGGCAACATGTGCAGAGCAAATCTGTCATACAAGCTACATAAAATCATAATGAGAACATGACTGTAAAAGAATGTTGTGAATTCTTTGTGCTCCCGTGTTTTTGCGTGTTGTTACGGGAAGAGCGTATCCACCACAGAGTTACACCATGACTAGCACAGTCAAGTTTGCTTGTGCATTCACAGCCTTTTGTGCAACTGTATGTTGTAAAATTATGTTTATTGCATTTCATTGAGTTAATTAACCCACTAACAAGGTGCTCCAGTTTACCGGTGTTCAAACTGTAAACTATACTATTAATTTTAGATGTTTCTTTTCAAAAACACATAATGACATAATAATAAGTAGCACTTTTATTTTTCTTGTATTATTTTCATCAACAATATGGTTTAATTAAAATCATTTCATTATTGTCCGTGAGGCTATTCCATTTTATTTAACTACAGCGCATGCATTTTGATTCTTTATACTCAAGTAATGTTGTACAATGACTTGTTTGCATTTTTAGGCATTATTTTATTTCTTTGTAAGGCAATAGATTTTTTTATATATATATATAAAGTTGGCCAAAGAAGTGTAAAATTAATTTTAAAAGTTTTTTTTTTTTTATGTTTAGACTATATATATATATATATATATATATATATATATATATATATATATATATATATATATATATATGTGTGTGTGTGTGTGTGTGTATGTATGTATGTATGTATATATATATTTTTTTTTTTTTTTTTGATAAAGTTGGCCGTAAGAGTGTAAAATTAATTTTAAAAGCTAAGGAATCTTACACTGGTTCACTATAGGCTACTATACTGTATATTGTTTGATTTATGTTGAAGTGCTTGGGATGTGGCTTTTAATAGTGAGACTTTTGTTTTTGTAATCAGGCTCTCAAAATTTGGTTTTAGATTTAGATTGATTGGACAAAATATCAGTTATTGGCTTTCAAATATAAAGAATTATTGGTTATCGTATCAGCCACAATTTTCCTATCGGTGCATCCCTAAATTTTAGTATCATTTTTTTTATTATCATAGTTCTTATTCATATTTTGAATTAGTTCTTATTTTTAGATTTTCTGTTTTCATTTTATTTTAGTTTAATATTATGTGCTTTTGACATTTTTACTAGTTTTTGTAATTTGAAAATTGAAATTTTTATTTCAGTTTTAGTTATAATACACTTAGTCATTTTAGCACTTAAACTTATAAATAAGCTGCCAAGACAAATTACCTAATTTTCATTAAAGGATTAGTTTACTTTCAAATGAAAACTACCCCAAGCTTTACTCACCCTCAAGCCATCCTAGGTGTATATGACTTTGGTGTGTATTCTTTCTGATGAACACAATCGGAGAAATATTAATAAATATCCTGACACATCCGAGCTTTATAATGGCAGTATGCATTACCAAACAAGTATGAGATGAAGAAAGTGCTTCCAGCCACATCCATCCATTATAAACATACTCCACACAGCTCCGGAGGGTTAATAAAGGCCTTCTGAAGCGAAGAGATGCATTTGTGTAAAATAATATCCATATTTAACAAGTTATGAAGTAAAATATGTAGCTTCCGCCAGACCGCCTTCTGTATTCTTCAAAAAGCTTATGCTGTACATCCTACGCCTTCCCTATTCAACTTACAGAACCGACGCAAAGCCAGTTCCGTTTTCAGTCTGGCGGAAGCTACATATTTTACTTCATAACTTGTTAAATATGGATATTCTTTTTTTACACAAACGCATCTCTTTGCTTCAGAAGGCCTTTATTAACCCTCCGAAGCCGTGTGGAGTATGTTTATGATGCACTGTAAAAAGTAATACGCTATATCTACTCCATAAAATTTTGGCAACAGATTACAAGCAATATTATTAATCAAATTCAACAAATAGAATTGAGTTAGAATTAATCAAATTAATTCCTTAGATGTCAACCATTTAAAATGAGTAAAATGTAAGTAAAATTTAAACAAAATATCTGAATAACAGACAGACGTCAAAGATGAATTAAGAACTCTTTATTTTTTATTGAGAACTTTTAAGACACCTGATGATAACAAGCAGAATCACTGAAGCAAAGAGAAACACAAAAATTAACAGAGGTTTAGATGTTGATTTTATTGAAAATGTTTGGTCACTATTATGGTGATCAGTGTTTCATTTAGTTGGCCAGTTTGACTCTTTGCTTTTTATGTCAGTTTGTGGGTTTTTGTAATGGTGTTTGCAAATTTTACATATTTTAAAAGGTTGACTTTTAGAGAATTAATTAATAATATTGCTTGTAATCTGTTGCTACAATTTTATTGAGTAGATAGAGCGTATTACTTTTTACAGTGTGGATGGATGTGGATGGAGGCTCTTTCTACAGCTCATACTTGTTTGGTAACGCATTACTGCCATCATAAAGCTTGGATGCGTCAGGATATTTATTAATATAACTCCGATTGTGTAAGCTTGGGGTAATTTTCATTTGAAATTGAACTAATCCTTTAAGTTTCTCATATATACACCGTAAAAAATTATATCCATGATTTGTTATCACAACATTTTTTCTTTTGTCAAATCAACTTAGATAATTAATTTGGTTCAGATAACATAATATTTTCAGTTTCTGTTGATTAAACCAATCACAAAATTGTATTAACTCAAATTTTTAATTTTAATGAACTCAAAATTTGAAAGCCACCAGGTAATTTACTTTTTTAAGTTAAACCAGTTAAAACAGTTTACTAACAGTTTTTAACAGTTTTATTTTCAGTTTAGTTCATGATTACAGCACTGGTCGCATTCCTGTATCTCAACAGAGCAACCTAAAGCTTATGGATTCAATTCTTAGGAAATGCATGAACTGATAAAATGTATATCTTGAATGCAATGCAAATGTCTTTGGATAAAAGCATCTGAAATTGTAATGCATAATGATGTGTATTAATGTGTATTAAGATAGCTAAAACTTTTTTAAGATAGCTAAAAGCTTTTGTGTTTACACAAGACATTTTTGTTAAGTTTTTCTTTAAATCCTGAAAAAAATGTCTTATTTCAACACAAACTTAATCACCCACATTACTAACTGTATCCATACAGTCGAAATAACCAAACATGGCTTTTTCTGTTCTGTTCCTGTCCACATTCTTTTTATTTTTTTCCAATCGCACAGTCTGCTTTCCATTTTTAATAAATTCATGCAAGGTGCCTACACATTCTCACTCTCTCTTTTTTCCCTTCTCTCAGTCAGATCGAGTCTCTACAGGCTCGCTGTGTGTGTGTGTTCTCTCAGATGTAGGTCAGTAAAGCTCTGAGGATGTGAGTCACTCCAGCATGGATCTTCGGTGCAGCTCTGCACGCAGGGAGACGCCGGCATGACAACGGTGCCCATCGGCAATGCCATAGCAACCACTCTCACCAAGCAGGGTAAAAATAGATGTGCTGAATTCCTCCACTGCAGAGTTTCCCTCTCATATTCTCTCTCTCAGCATTTTCTCCATTACTCATGCGGCAATCTACACAATCATCTAGAAACGCTCTTCAAAAGAGAGGTTCTTTGCTATTTGCAAAACTCATGGCTACCTGGATAAATCACAAAAAAACAACACACAACCAGCTGAAACACAGATATTGGTTACATTTATACTTCTCCTCACAAAAAATGACCACAGCTGGAAAAAAATGGTTAATGTGAACTGAAAATCATGAGGAAACCCTTATGCCCAAATCTGCAGCGCAGTGATTCCCATGCTTAGGTATGAAGACAGGGTTTCCATTTATAGCACTGTTCTCCTCTTCCCTTTATACAGTCCACTTCAACACCATTTTCCCTGGAAACATGTAGATGTTCTTTTCTAGTGACATTGTGTTATCTTTAGGTGTAGTTACCATATAGATAACATTGGTTAAATTGTTACCACAGTGCAGTATGTAAGCCATATTTCTCGTTATCAACCTGAAACGTCTTCCCTCCTGGAAATCCGGAAAGGCAAGGGATTTCTCACTCACTCACTCAGTCAGTGCAAACCCCATTTACGTCACACCTCTGGACATCTTTTAGTAAATAATAAAATAAAATAAAATAAAATAAAATAAAATAAAGATTTGGGCAAGGCTGTTGTTGTTGATGATGACGACAATGATGACAGTGACGATGATGATGATGATAATAATAATAATAAATAATAATTCTGAAGACATTCTGAATTTAATTTGCTGCAAAAATCTAAAGTTTTATTTTATTTTTTTTTATCTTATCTAAAAATATTTATACATTTTATTTAAAAAAATATATTTGTATAATTATATGTTATTAAAAAAAAAAAAAAAAAAAACTTTTGGTTTTTGCAGCAAAATAAATTCAGAATGTCTTCAATTATCATCATTATCGCCATCATCATCATCATCTTCAACAACAACAACAATAGTCTTCAATAACCAAAACGGAGGTAACTAAAATTATCAAAATAAAAAATTCAATCATGTATATAAATATACATATATATTTTTAATAAAACATTTTTAGATAAAAATAATAATATAGTAATAATAGTACATTATTATTATTATTATTTTTATTAATTGTGATTTAAACAAATATTTATAATTGGAATTTTAAATAAACTTAATTCTGTTTTTTGAAAAACAAACACACTATGCAGCACAAAACATTACAGAAATGCCATGCGATGTGCAACACTGCAAAAAGGGCATGGAGGCCACATCTGCTGCTGCACATATACTAGGAAAAGGTGTGCTCACACTGCTAACAAACATACGCAGAAGCCTTCAGATAAGTTCAACAGTCAAGGACAAAAAGGCTGAAAGAAGCTACAACACCTCAAAGAAAACACCTCAACGTTTGTGAGAATGAGATGCGACAGAATAAAGTGTGACAGATTATACCCCTGTATTTTGATCTAAAGTGGCTGGTGAGAGTAAACAAAATTAAATGCAGAATCTTTATCCAAAATTCAGCAAAAATATGTATCCCTACACTGTAGCTGAAAACTTGAGATGCATCGACAATTGCTTTCATATCGAGAGTTTTCACAAACATGTTGATGGGTGTGGTAGTTGAAATGGTGATGATAGTATTAGTGACAGAGCAAAAGTGGCACTTCAGAGACAGGCTGGGATTGCCGTCTGTGTCAAACGCTCTCACAGGGCGGGAGCGGGGATGACTGCAACACCGTTACCATGGCGATCAGTCCATAAGCAACCACGGTCGACATTTAAAACCAGTCATGGCTTAGACGCACACACTGGGAAGTGAGGACCCAGACAAACACAAGCCAATTTTAGTCCAGCTTAGTGACAATACATTCACATACTGTACAATCCAAACCAAAACACACAGTTTATTAACCCGGATCAAATAATGCTCATCTTTTACACACAGCGAGAATGCTACTAATACAAACGCTCTCTTACAAGAGAGATGACCCACAGTTTAAGCAGAAACAAATTAACAGTACATTTTATGGTGGGAAATCACGCTTACTTTTCATTCTACAGCCATACACACACACGTCAGGTTGACAGTGAAGTGATGAGATGGTTCAGTAGATGCAAGCAGTAAACACATCTATTTAATGGGTTCTCTAAAATCCAAACACAGCGGAGAGGTGTTTATATAAACAGTGCCAACACTTCAGCCATAAAACAATGCACTGTCATTCCCAGAAACCTCTGCACACATTTTCCACACTGCATTCAATATATCAGACATATTAATGGGTCGTGATCCAAAAACACTGAATATGTTTTAATCGCTTTATAAGACCTCAATATATAGTCAGGATATATAGTTTGTGTTGATTGTGTCTGCTTTTGATTTGAATTTTATGAATCGCCAAGGATGATGTGTTCAGCTTAAAATCATAGTGTTCTACTGAAGAAAGAAAGTCACCTACATCTTGGATGGCCTGAGGGTGAGTAAACTAACAGCAAATTTTCTTTTTTGGATGAACTACTCCTTTAAAGGGTTAGTTCACCCCAAAAATGCACATTCTGTCATCATTTACTCACCCTCATGTCGTTCCACACCCATAAGACCTCTTCAGAACACAAATGAAGATCTTTTTAATGAAATCTATAAATCTATTTTATATAAAATAAAATAAAAAAATCAGTTGCCATAAAAAAAGATCTACTATTTCAGTCAAAAATAATTTCAGTCCTCCTTGTATTCTCTGGTATACTATCCTGAAGATCGAATCTTTCCCAACAGTCCTTGATTACCAATCAAGTAGGCATGAAAGTCTTTGCAAGACATGTGTTTAAAGTTGTATTGTGGACACATAAGCCCCTGCAATATGTTTCCATCCACCTATTTTATGCACATTTTGGGATGTCGCATAAAAAAAATAAAAAAAAAACGCTAGATAGAAACACCAAGATGCGCATAAATTCTAAAAATGCACATAAACGTATGTGCTCAACTAATTCGGATCATTATTATGCGACACAAAAACTTGCGCATAAACTACAATGGAAACACTTTTATGAATAAATTCCATGATGCCCATCAGAAAAGATGGGACTTTGCGATGGGATGGGATAACTGGACCAACCGACCGATCTCAAGGCTGAAATGCTGTTTTAGTCATTCTGTAATGCCTGAGTAAAATCTGTCATTAAAGTGGTTCTGTATAATTTCCTCCCAGAAGCGCCTCACAAGATTGCGTTCACAGCATCTGAATGCAAGATAACATGACAGCGTTTCTTGTGTTTCATCTGCGTGCTCTGAGGCGCAAATAATTTATTATATACAAAAATTATTATATACAGTGGCTTCTACTGGAGTAACTTCCATTTTTCTTAGCAATATTTTTCAGCACCAGTTTATCAGGAAGTGACGATTTTGTTCTCTTCGGCTCACTGGATGGAAACGCTGCTTCATTCGCAAAAGGTTGTATGCGATATTCCAAATTTGCGTATGAGAAGGAATAGCGACTGTAGAAAGCAAAAGCCGAACCCCTGACATTTTGGGTGATTTAGAAATCCTGGCCGGACGCATTTTTTTAGGTCCAAAAAGAGGACATATCTGGGAAAAAGAGGACGTATGGTGACCTTACATAAAAGTAATCCATGTGACTACAGTGGTTTAACTTCAATTTTATGAAGCGACACAAGTGCTTTGTTTGTGCAAAAAGACATCATTTACCACTTAATTTACAAAATATTAATCTCCAACAACGTTCATGCAACAACGTCTGCTCTCGCGTCAATACAACACGCATGAACGCGATGGAGATTAATATTTTGTTAATAAAGTGGTATATTATGCTTTTTTGTGCAAACAAAGCACTTGCTTCACATGGATCACTTTTATGATGTGTTACGGGTTTGGAACGGCATGAGAGTGAGTAATTAAAGGTGCAGTATGTAGGATTTCTGTCCGCTAGAGGTCGCTAGAGGCCTATTCAAAACAAAGGCGTAGCTTGATGACGCCAAGTTTGAGCGCGGAATCTTGAGATTGTGGTCTTCACCTCAACGGACGGTGCAAAAGAATAGGGATAGGACTCGGGAAGAAATCATGTTCATGGATGCCATTATTAACATATTGTAGTAAGAAGCAGAGCAGGACCGAGTGTTGTGGGAGCTGAACGAGGCCGATGGAGCGATTGCGCAACACACTGTGCGAGCAGCGGAACTTTTATTATGCCACAGTCGCCGACGTCGCTTCCACTTTTCCGGTCATGAGTATGAGGTAACGCAGCTCTGTTTATTATATTACATACATTTGAGTGTGTTGAAAATGATGTTTTAACGTTACTTTGTGCGTTCGCTCGGCGGCTGCTGTGAGACACTTGTTTGAGACACTGCAGTAAGATAGATCGATTTTAGAATATTATATTAAATGCTGGATGGCTTGTGTTGATAAATGGCATGCAATTCATTTTAAAACGTATTGTATGATGGAGAAAATTCTGTATTACTGTTACTAAAAATAAAGCTGCATCTGATTATGCTATGTTAGCTACTTGACAAAATAGTGTTTTTCTCTGAGGCATGGTAAAGCATGGTAGTCGCTAAAAATCAAGAAAATTAGATTTAAACAATAAGACTAAACTTGTTGAGCTATATAACAACAATTAGTTTTCTGTCTATAAATTTATCAAAGCAGTTGTTCCCTTGTCTATTAAAACGTGTAATATATTAAAGCGTCTTTGGTATTTCCATGGTTTCTACAAAATAAAACCTGGAAACCGAGGCAGACCAAGGGTTAACGCAGGTATGACGCAATTGACAGGCGACTCCTCACACGTCCCGGAGCAATTTTCTCACAATTTACAAATAGTTGCAAACATTTGGGATATTGTAAGTACTCAAGTGAACAAAATATATAACACTGGCCTAGTGGTTTTTGGATATTTTACTGCAAAAATCTTACACATTGCACCTTTAATGACAGAAATGTTATTTTTGGGTGAACTAACGCTTTAAAGTTAATCTTTAAAAACATATATACATATAATAATCTTTAGCATCTATTTTTTGTACTGTACATTATAATGTTGTGATGCCTAAATTCACTTATAGCTTATAAAACGAATTGATAGTTTATACCATTTTTATTTCCATTAATTTACACAAAATAGTATAGAATTTTAATATCAGTCATTTATTGGCCATAACATGAAAATAATTATTTGCTTATTGGTGCGTTAGTTTATTAATATTTTAATGCTGTCAATGCATCAATATAGGCTTACCAACTTTAATTTTTTTTTTTTTTTTTTTTGATGAAAATGCTTCCCATATTCCTATTGGCTAGAAAATTGATTTGCCACTTGGTACAAGCTAGTCAAATAAGGCAGATGCCCACATAGACGAGTTACGTTTGCTTTGTGAACAATCAGTTTCGTAATTTATCAAAGGTTTCACTTCCACAACATTACAAGAAAAACATGTTCAACTGTGTCAGGGATGTGCACTCTGGTCATTATGACTACTTAAGTAACTGATACATGTACCTCATGATAAAGGCAAGTTCTGGATACACTATTATTGGTCTATGCATCATATACACACCACATCGCATCTGTTAGTGCACACGAACTTTGCGTTTTTAAGATGTTGACAAGTTAAAAATAGTTTATCTAAAAGACGTGTGTCTTCTATTCAGACCCAAATTGCCACTCCCTTCTATCCCAAACGGATTGCAAAGCACTGTGTACAATGCCACAAAAAAAATAAAAATAAAATAAAATAAAATAAAATAAAATAAAATAAAATGCTGGACGATGCTGTACTTTTTGCTGAAACGTTTTCAAGCTTTACAAATATAAGTTATGTTGTGTTTTTCATTATCAATTATTGTTGTTATTTCCATGTTCTCATGGCCATCTCTAATCTCTGTGCCGATTATCTGTCCTGCACGTGATAACTACCAACTAAAGGTCATTTTTGTTTCCTCCTGGACACTTTATGCCACCACACCCTGATTTCCCTGGGTTAAGAGTCCCTTCTGTGGGCTTGCAGTCAACCTCAAGCCCCTGTGCCTGGATCTCACAAAAGCTCCCTTTGTTAGTATGAATGTCCAGCAGTCTGCAGACAGGAAAATGTCTGAGCAATACTGCTTTCCACTGGCAAGGCCTCACGACGCCACTGGCAGGGCCCCATGGCGCAGCTGGCAAGAGGCCCCACGGTGAAGTTGCTGCGGCTGTTAGTCTGGTCTTTCAGAGGAACGGCGAGAAGCCAACCGCTGGCACTGACGCCAAGTGGGTCAGCTCTGATCCCAGCCAGAGGGAGGCAGTGAGCACGGGAGAATGGAAGGAGGATTAGAGGCAAAATAAGGTGACTTATAAAGATGTCAAAACTGTTTATTAAAACAGATTTGCTGGAACTTACACAGAAGATCTGGGTCTGTTTATGCAGGTGATAGATTGATTCACCTCTATGAGCATATGGACCGGCATACTAAGGAAAGCTAATGCCTCAAAAACAGAATCAGGAAAACAGGTTTCCCGACCATTCCCCCCATCTGCCATTGGTCGGGCAAAAAAAGTCCCGCTCCAATCTCACACCATTGGTGGAGCAATGTGTTCAGCTGGTTGGTATACTCAAAAATGGCAATGTTTTGATACTGTCACAAAGTCACACACTTTTCAGGTAGATTTTGAAACAGTGAGTATTTTAATGCTTACGGATTTTCACAGTTCACTTTTAAAAATGAGAAATGATGTCTTTGTAACCAACTGAAATATGTATGTTTAAGTAGATGTACTAAAATTACTAAAACTTAAAATAAAAATAAAATGAAAAAAGTGACAAAATAAAAGATAATTCAAAATATTAATTAATATTTTAATAGTACATAAATACTAAAATAACATTAGACATTGCGTTATTCAGTATAAAGGCCTCACGTGTGTACCTGTTTGCTTCTATATATTGTTATGGCCAAGCTCACGTGAGCCTCTCCCAGTCTAAAGGCGGCTGATTGTGTCCACAGGTCAAACGTAGACAAACATACTATTTCCTCTCCCTTACTCACTTGTTACGCCTGAATGACTCAGAAAACACACAAAAACTGCACAATCATGCAAATACATAAACAATAGGCACCAAGAGGAGCTGAATAACCCACTAATCATTTATAAGTACCATATTTAACGCATCAAAAATCAAGCAAAATGATGAATGATACACAAAATAATTACTAGCCCAATTTGTCAGCACAAACACTTGAAAACAAACATGATAAAGATTTACAAGCACCACATTTACAGTTGTAATCCATTATGTTCTCCTCCCACTTTTCTCAGAAGTGACTATAATATAACTATGGTAATATACACACACACCATATATAAACACACACAAGATTTGAATGGAAAAAACTGCTTGATTCAGCTACTGGTTGGTTGTTTTATTGTTTTAAATTATTAATAATTAAGAAAAAAACAACCACTAGCTGAATCAAGCAGCTTTATCTCCCTTCAAATCTTTATAATCAGACTTTCCTCAAAAACACGACCTAGTTTCTGAGCTGAAATGATTCAAAGGAACAAAATTTCAGATAAATATGAAAAAGCAAAAACACAGGCAAACGGCATTCTTCAGTTGCTTTGGATACGAATATCTATTAAATTAATCAAACATTAAGTACTTCAATTAAAATGTGTAATTAAATGATTAATAATTAAATTATGCAAAAAGAGCAAAAGAATGTTAAATGCAAGTTAATATCTTAACTAACTGACATTTCAAAAGTAGTAAAGCCTTGGGGATATCGGACTACTAAGCTTGATTGAAATGTTCATCCAAGTTTATCCAAAACCAGAAAAAATGACTCCAAATTAAAAAAAAAAAAAATTACTTTAAAATACTTATTTTATCCTTAACATGCTAAGAAATACACATAAAGGGAGCAAAACAACAACAAAAAAAGAGAGTGAACCACTACACTGAATCTGAACATTTACATTTACTCATATGGCTTATACTTTCAGACTTTCACCCTTTTTTTGTTAACAACTTCTAATTGGAGGACTAATTGGATGACAAAAGTGTTACTCCACATTTTTGAGCAAATGTAATTGAATCGTCTAAAATGTCCAACCACAGGGTGCTCTATGTTTGGCCATTAATTGGTGCAGTCGCAATGGTACTTTTCTGAATACAACAGAATCCTACACTTTAATCAGGTAAAGTTTTGCATGTTTTGCATTAACATCATTTATCATATTTTAACAGTTGAAAAGGATGTTAATGAACAATATTTCCTGAAGACATGCACATTTAGGGGCAGTTCACAGAGAATGTGTTTTTTTCTTTTAAAATTAAAATTAAATAGCAGTGTACTGAAACACAAAAACACATTGTTTGAACTGGCTCTATAGGTCTGTGATTAGCTCTTATTGTCCTGTTTATATATATATATTTTTTTTTTTTTTTTTCTGTATCTACTGCAATCTTCTTTTAGCTCTTAATTCAATTATTTGGTGAAAAAAAAAAATCTTTTGTGCTTTTTATTACCAAATATTTAGAAATATTTGCAAATCTTCTTAACACTTTCCCGATAAAAATTCATTTAACTGTAGTAACCGGAATTTGTTTTCTGGAGCATCTATTTACAATGAGTGAAAATAGTCTGCCTTGTTGGTAAAGGCTATTTACACCAACTCTGCCCCCCAATGTCTGATTGGGCCACACAAAATTCAAAAAGAAGCCCGCCAAACAGCCACAGTGGCGTAGGGAGTATGGTGCGTGAAAGTAACTTCTGAAACAGAGTTCAATTCCGCCATGACGTACTACGCTATGTCCTACGCTATAACGCGTAGTACGTTGTGGCATTGTGTAGAACATCATGGCATATGGCTATCGCGCCGGAAGCTCGTTATTTTACTTTTAAGTTTTAAATAAGGATATTTGTCTTACACACACGCATTGATTCGCTTCAGAAGGCCTTTATTAACCCCCTAGAGTCATATGGATTCATTTTTATGGATGGATGTCTTCAAAATGTCGGCAGCCATTCATAACCATTATAAACCTTGGAGGACTAAGGATATTTTTAAATATATCTCCAATTGTGTTCGTCTGAAAGAAGATACTAATATACACCTAGGATGGCATGAGGGTGAGTAAATATGGAATAATTTTCATTTTTGGGTGAACTAATGTACAATTTTGTTTAAAGTACAACAATACTGAGGTGCAAATAGTATCTGCCACTATTTAAGTGTAAATAGCAACTAACTACTATTCACACTTATTGCAAAGAAAATACTGCTACTATCTATCTAGAATCTAATAGAATCTATCGCTATTTTCACACTTATGCTGCTATTGTCACTTAGTGTAAAAAGAATCTATTGCTATTTAAACTAAAATGGCATGTAAATGGCATCTATCGCTAAGAAAATATGCTATTTTCACTTAGTGCAAATAGCCGCTATCTTTGTTTTCCCCCACAGTGGTCAGAAGCGTTCAAAGAACCGTTAGCATACTATATACCCAGGCTACACTTACAATATCCTGCAGGTCTTTAGTGGCCAGTATATAAAATTAGCATTCAGCTGACAGGCTTGCTTTAGATGCCACAGACATGAAGGCCTGTCGTCAGCAAAGCCATGCCATCCTCTGAGTAAAAATACAGTTTTGTGGCTTCAAAAACGACACGCTGCATTTTTATGGAGGGCAGGCGATTTCTGCCAAGTCATACAGCCTCTCCAATTCCTCACTTTTCCCTAGCGCACAATCACCCCTTTTCCTCCTAGTGAGAGAAAAACACAGAAATGAGTGTGACGTGAGGTGGGCTGAAGCCTAGACACTGAGATCACAGGAAACCGTGTGTGTATGTGGGATCTCCAGAGAAGTTTTTTTTCCTCAGTTTCGAATCCCAAATCAGCACTGTAGCCTGCAGCCACATCCATCCACATGGAAATACAGAAGCAGCGCTTAGTGCTACATACGTCATTTACAAATGCAAGCATGCCATCTTCATGCAAATTACACTGCAGGTCTGAAAAAACACAGTCTACACAAACCAGCTGTGCGAAATCTGAATAACAATAAGAAAAGCATTCCCACTGCAGCAGCACTGGAATGTAAATGGACCATTACAATGTTTCCTTGTAAACTTGTTGCTTAATTAAGTCTGTTAACCACAATGATTTTGGTTCTTTCATGAAGTTTCTAATGTAGGCAAGTTTTTGACTGGTGCACTCCATAAAAAGAGTGATATATAAAAAAAATATTGGTAACACTTTACAACAAGGTTCATTAGTTAACTACATTAGGAACTGCACTTACACAGCATTTATTAATCTTTGTTAATATTAATTTCAACTTGTACTAATACAATATTAAAATGTTGTTAACATTAGTTAATGCAGTGTGAAGTATCATGAACAAACAATGAACAACTGTATTTTCATTAACTAATGTTAACGAAGATTAGCAAATACAGTAATAAATGTATTGCTCATGGTTAGTTCATGTTAGTTAATACATTAACTAATGTTTAACTAATGAACCTTATTGTAAAGTGTTACCAAAATATTAATAATATTAATAAATATATAATATTATTATTGATTAAACTTAGTTAATTGTTGTTCAAAGGTTTGAGGTCAGTAAGATTTTTCTCAAGTAATTAATACTTTTATACAGCAAGAATGCATTACATTGATCAAAAGTTACAGTAAAGACTTTTACACTGTTACAAAAGATTTCTATTTCAAATAAATGCTGTTTTTTAACTTTCTATTATAAGTTCCACAAAGAAACCTAAAAAAAAAAAAAAAAAAAAAAAAAACAGTTTCCATAAAAAAATTTCTTGAGCACCAAATCGGCATAGTATTGAACTAATATTTCACAATATTACTGTATTTACTGATAAAAAAATAAATAAATAAATAAATAAAAACAACAGCTTTGGTGAGCATAATAATAATAAAAAAAAAATATAAATATATATATATATATATATATATGTATATTATATATATATATATATATATATATATATATATATATATATATATATATATATATATATATATATATATATATATATATATATACACAGTCAAACCAAAAATTATTCAGAATTTTTTTATATTTTTGATATATTTTTACTAGTGGGTGCAGGACACTATAGTTCATTTATGTAAGTGAGGATAGCAAAATAAAGTAAACTGTGACATATTATACCCAAAAATTCTTCATACAGTGGACTACCAGTAAAACTGATAAAAATTTGGAACCAGAAATTATTCAGGCACTTTGACCTGACCATGTTTTGCTTAAGTCTTATCTGACATAATTAAGATAAATTTTTTTCTGACTCAGATCTTGTCATATTTTATTACCATTTTTTTAAACTATAGTGAATAAACTGTTTTAATAAATGAAATGTTCAAGGTATCTGAATAAATTTTGGTTTGACTGATATATATATATATATATATATATACACCGACCCCAACAATTGAAGTGTATATATTAAAAGTGTGTAATGTGTACAGTAGTAATTAACTAGTACTAGTCTCTTTAATGCTTCAAAAACCTGTTAATAATATCCCTAAAAAATCTGTTAAAAAAAATTATTGTAACTCTTTTGCTCTTTACTTTAGTTACAGACTGGTTGCCATTCTTTTTCAAAACCAAACTGTGTATATATAACCGAATAAATACATCCTCCTCACAAATCAACGCTATTCTCCATCTTTCTCCAGTTCAGCCATTTGTGGTTTCAGCTCCGGGGCTTGCAGGGTATTAAGCTATTAAGTGAGTCAAACCCTCAGCAAGATTGGAGTGCAGTCAACATGAAAATCACAACACTGCCATAAGCACACAGCCCATCATATCATAATAACAAGATAGAGGTAGCACAAAATGACCAAGAAGCCATTCACACAGGACACGTGAACTCTTTCTAACTTGCCATGCACGTGATGCAATGGACAAAAACAACAATGAACTGACTATTCAATGTTTATTCAATGCCTTCGTCTTCCACAATAAAGTAATGTCTTTGAATTATCTTCATTTGGGTACTGTGTACTGTTTTAAAAAGAATATTTCACCATTTTTCACCTTACCTTCTTTAGGTTGGAAAAGTTGCAGAAGGGTTCTTGTAGATTGTCATTGAGCACTTTAAGTCCAAACAAAATAACTCAAATCCAATGACAATGGAAACCCTGCAAAAGCAACAAGAAATTGTTAAGCACTCTTTTCTTAAGGTGAGCATACATCAGGTATATCCACTTTACCTTATTCTGACATTTAGAAATAAATGACAAGAACAAAAGAAGCTGTTTGAATGTACGTAACCTTAACCACAGCAGTCTCTCTGTGAGATTTTGGGAGTTTGTGCGTGCAAGCTTTAAGAATATTTAAATGAATCTTATCACAATTTGCTGACTATTATTCTGCAGCGAAATGTGTCAACAAACCAGGTCACGGTTTATATATGTGGTGTGCTGCTGTGTATGTGTCTAGTTCTAAAAAGTGTTCTGCGTCCACCCGCTAGTCTCTCCACTTGTCCCAGAGGTTCTGATTAGAGATGAAATCACAACTAAAACATCTGGGTCATTCTGAGTCTTCACATATACACAGACACACACCCAAATCATGGGCCTCCCATTGCACTGTGTCAAAATACTGTCCCTCCATGCAAACATCTTGCTGTTACTCCTTTTGCCTCTAAACATAAATTGAGTCCAACCCAAAAGGGAAATCTTAGAGCTGAAGAACACGAGCTGACAACTGGCTGGTAACACAGAAGGATCAGGTTCACTCCCAAGTACATTCATTCATTTTACAGTTTTTATCCGAATACAACAACAAAATCGATTTGTTCTAGGGAGACGGTAACAAGGACAGACAAAAGCTGAGGGTAAATTGACCCCCCATTACCACTGTCCCCAACAGTCTCTAGTGGGACATCGCACAGCAATTATAGTACTGTTAGTGGCACTGGATTAAAGTGTCTGGTGACTAAATATATCAGCAAACTGCCCTGGTCAAAAGACAGCTTGCCTATTTAAATTTAAGGGGTGACCTATGAAGGTTCATCATTTCAAATAATGTAGAAAAATAGCTTTGTCTTAGGAAGAGGTTTTTGGTTAGTGTGTTAAGGGCTCTTAACAGTCTATAGGAAAGTTAATCATTTAATTAAAGGGTTAGTTCACACAAAAATGAAAATTCTGTCATTTATTACTCACCCTCATGTCATTCCAAACCCGTAAGACCTTCGTTCATCTTCGGAACACAAATTAAGATATTTTTGATAAAATCTGATGGCTCAGTGAGGCCTCCATCGCCAGCAATAACACTCCCTTTTTCAATGCCCAGAAAGCTACTAAAAACATATTTAAAACCGTTCATGTGACTACAGTGGTTTAACCTTAATATTATAAAGCAACAAGAATACTTTTTGTGCACCAAAAATAACAAAATAACAACTTTATTCAACAATATGATGGGCGAATTCAAAACACTGCTTCATGAATCTTTTGTTTCGAATCAGTGGTTCGGAGCGTGTATCAAACTGCCAAAGTCACGTGAACTATTGAAGTTTCAAAACATTTATGACGTAACGAAGCCTTGTTTACTGAAATCATGTGATTTTGGCGCTCTGAACCACTGATTCGAAACAAAAGATTCGTAAAGCTTTAAAGCTTCATGAAGCAGTGTTTTGAAATCGCCCATCACTAGATATTGTTGAATAAAGTCGTTATTTTGTTTTTTTTGGTGCAAAAAAAGTATTCTCGTCGCTTCATAACATTAAGGTTGAACCACTGTAGTCACATGAACCGTTTTAAATATGTCTTTAGTAGCTTTCATTTTAATTTTTGGGTGAACTAACCCTTTAATGGCTGCAAAGGCAAACATCACTGTTATTACTGTTACTGAATCTTACTGACTGATTTTACACAACTTACAGTTAGCAAAAACAGGGTATTTTATCAGTACACCTGGAAATTTACCAGGCAGCAGAGTTTTGTTTGAAGAATTTACTAAGTTAACTTAGGGCAAAAATCTAACTGGGATTTTTCTGATAAAAAATTGTGATTGCGATTTAAAATGTAATTTAAAAAAAGCTTCAGGTTTGCTGTTCTTGTTTGTAGGGCTGCAAAATTTGGCCAAAAGAAAGTGATTATATCTCAGTATGAATATATAATAATAATAATAATAATAACAAAATAAAAATATTAAACAATATGAGAAGGGAGTTTATTATTGTAATATTTCAAGGTAAAAATAAAATAATAATACTTTACAGTACTAAGGTAACATTACAATACTTTATATCAATAAAATTTATGGCTGTCTTAATTTCTTCATTTTCAAACATTAAACCATCCAACTCTTATTTTGGTGGAAAACAGAAGTTGTGATAGTCTTTTCTCTGTTGTGACGTATATAGTGAAGCAACTTCTGGAATGAGAAAGAAAATATAGGGCGGGACTTGATTTCATCCTTTAGGAATTTATTAGATAGTAGGAATTTGGGTGTTGCTTACTAAATGAAGGCAGATCTGAATGCCAGTTTGCAGTCAGTTGTGGCGAATATTTAGTCCCACCCTCCGCCGAGACACGCGTCATGAAGAGAACAGACATCATTTATCAAAAACAAGTGCCGACCAATTGCAACTGACGCAGACAGGAGTAACACACTGATCTGACAAATCCTGACAAACATCTCCATTGCCGTTGGCCAGCATCGGTGCAGTGTGAATTAGCCATTAAAGTTTCTCTTTTGTTGACAACAGCAGGTTTATAAGTGCTTCTCGTTACAATTATGGGAAGATGGTTGAAACATGTTGCACCAAATGCACGTTATAAGCGACCCAAACTCAGAGCAGATGCAGAGATGTGTTTGCGTCGAGCAGCATGTACTGCGAACCGAGTTGCTCTGAGACACTAAAAACATCAGATAATAACTGTGTTATTATTTATGTTTTTTTTTTTCCATGCCCATCAATTATTGTGGTACAATCTATTTTAGAAGCCGCCCCTGAACAGTATGTAAAAAAAGAACTGCTTGTTTGATCTCTTCTTATCTAAGTAGGCAGTTCTTGACCAGAAAAAAAAAAAAAAAAAAATCAATGTAGGCCAGGCCTTTTGAAATTTAGTCAAAATAAGTGACTATTTAACAACACCATGCCTAACAACAACCACTCACAACTCCTCAGAAACCACCTACCAACACCATAACAACTAGATGTATGGCCTAGTAAACCTCTCCAAACACATGAGATTTAGCTTAGCAACTACTGGGAAAGCGGTCAATAAAAATTTTGTTTAAAGCTGTTCACTAGGACATTGAGATTTTTGTAATTTTCAAAAAGTGCAAATAAACTTCATTTGACTGAAAATGTAAACATCTAGTCATCTTTTTAAGTGAATTTTAAATTAAAGACTTTTCTAACAATACTGCTGTTCTCGACCCAGGTGGTTTCACTCCTGTTTACACTCACACAACAATTACAATTCACATCAACAGGGAAGTGACTCCTTCAATGCTCACAATTCATTTTTAGCTCATGAATTCCTAACATCAATATGAACGAAAGCTAAATGCTTGCAATATTCCCATCATCAAAATTTAATTTTGTCTTCAAACAACAAAAAGCCAAAGCGTAAAAGAACAAACCCTAGCTGACAAACCAACAATGACCCAAACTGATGAAAACACATGACTCTATATTTCTCTGCAATACGCCATCTTAGATTTACAAGCATTTAGGCTTTGTAGGTGATGGATCCTTGCCAGTTGGTTTACAATATTCAACAAACCATGCATCTGACAATTCAAACAACTGCTTATAGTGAACCAAAAAAGCAGTCATGCATCAAATTTAGAATAACAAAGATAAAACTGCTTTATTGAGCCATTGACATGACAGTAAATCAAATGTAACCAGGAAATAATAAGGAAGAAATCATTGTAAACACTGTTTTTAAAACTTCTAAATTGTGGCAACAAACTGAATTGAAAAAAACAAAAAAACAAGTTTAAACACGCCATTGACCAGTTAATCAGATATTCCTTCCTTAAACTCACACCACTGGTTGAGTTAAATTGCCAAACCACAGTTCCATTTGCTACCACTAGTGCGCACTTCACCATTAAATTCCACATGAAATGGAAATTTACCATTTTCTTACTATGAATGATTGATCTATGCATAAGTTGAATATTAAAAAAAAAATAATAATAATAACTATCTTGCAGACTATCTTAAAAACGACAAAACAATCAGTTTGTCCACATAAACCCCACCTTTCTTATAATCGAGTGCAAGCTCACATTCAGTTCTGCCTCCATCCAATCAACAATCGATGAATTGTCCCAGTCAAACACTTTCACTCGAATGTCCGTCAGAACACAAAAGAGAGGGTGTGTCGCTACTTCCATTACATTGCAACTTTTAAACAAAACTGGCTTGACCGTTAACATTTAAACCAGCATTAAACAGAAGTTGTGATAGCCTTTTTCCCTGACGTATATGAAAACAGCTTCTTGCACAAGAAAAAAACGTAGGGTGGGACTTGGTTTTGTCCATTGGGAATTGATTGGATCATTAGATCGTTGTCGTTTGCTATGGTTGAGATCTCATGTGAGTGGCAGGTTGTCCCGCCCTCACACCAATAAATATGGAAGTTATTTTGGTTACAGATTAGGAGGGGACATGCATTAAAAAAAATAATGATGTGCACAGATAAATCATTTATAGGGGTGTGACGAGCTCTCGTGCCACGAGATCTCGCAAGATTAAAATGTGACGAGATTTCTCATTGAGGCGAAAAGATAGCCTATTGCCATGATGGTGCATGAGGGTGAAATTAGAATAGAAGGATATAATATGCCTCCACTACATTTATATTACGCATCCACTGTCATTTTGCTTATATATATATATATATATATATATATATACACACACACACACACAGAATCTCACAGAATTGAGTACACCCCTCACATTTTTGTAAATATTTTATTATCTTTTCATGTGACAACACCGAAGAAATTACACTTTGCTACAATGTAAAGTAGTGAGTGTACAGCTTGTATAACAGTGTAAATTTGCTGTCCCCTCAAAATAACTCAACACACAGCCATTAATGTCTAAACTGCTGGTCACAAAAGTCAGTACACCCCTAAGTGAAAATGTCCAAATTGGGCCCAATTAGCCATTTTCTCTCCCCAGTGTCATTTGACTCGTTAGTGTTACAAGGTCTCAGGTGTGAATGGGGAGCAGGTGTGTTAATTTTGGTATTATCTCTCTCTCACTCTCTCATACTGGTCACTGGAAGTTCAACATGGCACCTCATGGCAAAGAACTCTCTGAGAATCTGAAAAAAAGAATTGTTGCTCTACATAAAGTTGGTGTAGGCTATAAGAAGATTGCCAAGACCCCAAAACTGAGCTGCAGCACGGTGGCCAAGACCATACAGCGGTTTAACAGAATAGGTTCCACTCAGAACAGGCCTCGCCATGGTCGACCAAAGAAGTTGAGTGCACATGCTCAGCGTCATATCCAGAGGTTGTGTTTGGGAAATAGACATATGAGTGCTGCCAGCATTGCTGCAGAGGTTGAAGGGGTGGGGGGTCAGCCTATCAGTGCTCAGACCATACGCCGCACACTGCATGGCTGTCATCCCAGAAGGAAGCCTCTTCTAAAGATGATGCACAAGAAAGCCCGCAAACAGTTTGCTGAAGACAAGCAGGCTAAGGACATGGATTACTGGAACCATGTCCTGTGGTCTGATGAGACCAAGATCAACTTATTTGGTTCAGATGGTGTCAAGTGTGTGTGGCGGCAACCAGGCGAGGAGTACAAAGACAAGCGTGTCTTGCCTACAGTCAAGCATGGTGGTGGGAGTGTCATGGTCTGGGGCTGCATGAGTGCTGCTGGCACTGGGGAGCTACAGTTCATTGAGGGAACCATGAATGAGCAAAGCATGATCCCCTCCCTTCAGAGACTGGGCCGCAGGGCAGTATTCCAACATGATAATGACCCCAAACACACCTCCAAGACCTTGTTAAAGAAGCTGAGGGTAAAGGTGATGGACTGGCCAAGCATGTCTCCAGACCTAATCCCTATTGAGCATCTGTGGGACATCCTCAAACGGAAGATAGAGGAGCGCAAGGTCTCTAACATCCACCAGCTCCGTGATGTCGTCATGGAGGAGTGGAAGAGGACTCCAGTGGCAACCTGTGAAGCTCTGGTGAACTCCATCCCCAAGAGGGTTAAGGCAGTGCTGGAAAATAATGGTGGCCACACAAAATATTGACACTTTGGGCCCAATTTGGACATTTTCACTTAGGGGTGTAATGGCCGTGTGTTGAGTTATTTTGAGGAGACAGCAAATTTACACTGTTATACAAGCTGTACACTCACTACTTTACATTGTAGCAGTGTCATTTCTTCAGTGTTGTCACATGAAAAGATATAATAAAATATTTACAAAAATGTGAGGGGTACACTTCTGTGAGATACTGTATATTATAAAAACCATTTAATTCAGTTGGATAACGTTCACTTCAATTCCATCCAGCTCATCCAACATGAGTAGCAGAACCGTACGTAGTGCAACAGGAATGAGAGTTCACTGACCTTTTACAGTGCTTGAGTATTGTTGTCTTTTATTGCATATGATAATTCATACTCAGAAAGTAGAACTGGATTGACATTCATTACAAGATGATTAGTTAAACCATTTCAAATGCACCTGCAGACTATTTTTCTAGTCATGTATTTCGTCATTGAGGATTTCTTAAAAATTCTATGAGCTAACGTCACACCCTTAATCATTTATAATACTGCAATATTCCATAAAAAATAAGAATTGTGATTTCATGGTGACTTTAATCGTAACATGCTTCTGATCTTACACACAACTCAGTCTTTTGAAGCAGAGTCCAATGCAAAACACAGAGAATGAGTGTGTAGAGCGAGCAGATGGAGGCATGCATACATGCGGGTTTGGGTGGAGTGGGTGGATGTTGAGAGCTCTGGGCATCCAAAAGGACTCGTCACTCCAACCCACTCTCCCACAATGCAGTCACATGTCCCTCTGGACACAAGGCTGGCACCCAGCACCGGGTCCTAGCATCCCACTGAGACTGCTAAACTGAACCGATATCAACTCCAGTTTCATCCCTTAAAGCACAATGATGAAATGTAGGATAATTGTGGAAAAACTAAAATACCAGGGAATTCCAGCCTGCCTTGGACCACCCAATAATATTACCATGAGTGGAAATTTTATTTTTCTGAACAGATCGGAAATTAAATGCATCAACTGCCAGGGAATGGGAAGCGGTACGGAAAACAAGCCTCCTGCGTTACTGTCACATGTCCTCAAATCACAAAAGCTGAATTGAACAGAAACTATCATTTCCATCGCTCTCTGACTGACGTAAGTTGATCGGATATGGGCACTAGACATTTGAAGATCTCTAAATGGAAAGTTAATTTTTCTTGAGGGTTTGGTATCTATGTGGGCTGAACTAAATGTAATTTGGTTGGCAGGAGAGACAATCTCAGAGAGTCTTATGAAATGGCGGCATGCAAGAGAACAAGAGCTCAGATGGCCTCTTGACCCAAAATCATTCTCAAAAGGAAAGCAAACATTAGAGAACTGCCGGTTAAAGACCTCACAAGCATAATGTGCATAAATATAACACAATTAACAATGTTAACAAGTGGCCAAAGTACACAAAACAAATGTGTCTATAAATAAACAGAAGGCACAAAGAGAAAAAAAGTTTCAAGGTAAGTTTAGGAACAAAGATTAAAAACATTATGAAGATAAAGACGGAAAAGAGAAGAAAAACATGAGATATGTAATGTTATTATTGCCATTGGTTGCCCCATTCAACAGCCACGATCAAACAGGAAGTGGTACAGTTTGAGGCTTTGCCTTGGCACTTGTCAGCCTCCATATCTCAGCTCCTCTTTAACTTTAAAAGCCATTTACACAAATTGAGGAAGTAAGATGCACCACATTGCTTAATTTAAAAGGTCTTCATCTATTTTCAGACATTTTGGCAACACTACATTTTAAGGTTCAATTTGTTAACATTAGTTAAAGGATTAGTTCACTTCAGAATTAAAATGACCTGATCATTTACTCAACCCCATGTCATCCAAGATGTTTATGTCTTTCTTTCTTCAGTCAAAAAGAAATTTAGGTTTTTGAGGAAAACATTCCAGGATTTTTCTCCATTTAGTGGACTTCAACGGTCACCAACAGGTTGAAGGTCCAAATTGCAGTTTAAATGCAGCTTCAAAGGGCTCTACGCGATCCCAGCCGAGGAATAATAAGGGTCTTATCTAGCAAACGATCAATCATTTTCTTAAAAAAAAAAAAAAAGATATACTTTTTAACCACAAATGCTCGTCTTGCACTAGCTCTGCGATGCACCACGCATTACATAATCACATTGGAAAGGTCACATAGGCGAAAGTACCGCAGTAGGGCGAAAAACCCTCATTTTCTCCTCCAACTTCAAAATCGTCCGACATCGTTGTTTTACCATTTTTTTGTAAAGGCCGTTTGATTTGGTCTTTGCACGTTCGCTTTGTAAACACTTGCTCAGACCCTTATTCCTCGTCTGAGATTGTGTAGAGCTCTTTGAAGCTGCAATTTGGACCTTCAACCCGTTGGTAGCCATTAAAGTCCACTATATGAAGAAAAATCCTGGAATGTTTTCCTCAAAAACCACAATTTCTTTTCAACTGAAGAAAGAAAGACATAAACATCTTGGATGACATGGGGGTGAGTAAATTATCAGGAAATTTGAATTCTGAAGTGAACTGAATCGAGTGTTTGAATAGAGCTGACAATTTCAGAACAGCATTGTGTCAGTGACTGCGTATTTTATAATGCCTTCCAAGTACAACAAGATATCTTTGCAGATCAAATAGGTTCATCAAGATCTGTTGTTGTGCACTTTGACAATTGCTGGGTGGCCAGAAGTTTGTATTTTTAAGGAACTTATGTTTCATGTTTGGACAAGAGAAATCAAACCACAACATCTCACTACATAAACAACTGTTGAAAAGTTTGGGGTCGGTAAGATTTTTGAAAGAAGTCTCTCGTTAAGGCTGCATGTACTTAATCAGAAATACAGTACTCTGAAACATTATTACAACTTAAAACAACTATTTTATATTTTAATATATTTTAAAATGTAATTTATTCCTGTGATGGCAAAGCTGAATTTTCAGTACATGATCCTTGAGAAATCATTCTAATATGCTGATTTGCTGTTCAAGAAATATTTCTTATTATTATCAATGTTGAAACGGTTGTGCTTAATATTTTTCTGGAAACTTTGATACATTTTTTTCAGGATTCTTTGATGAATAGAAAGTTCAAAAGAACAGCATTTTTTAAATCTTTTATAACATTATAAATGTATTTACTGTCACTTTTGATCAGTTTCTTGAATCTTTGCTGAACAAAGGAATCAATTTCTTAACTTTATTACTTTAGACAAATTTTGCAGCTTGTAAAAGTAATCCTTACTACCCAATATAAATTAAACACCAAACACATTATATCCCAAGAGTGTCACTCTTATTTCACATTTATTTTTGACAATTTGGACAACAGTTTGTAGATTATTCTTTACATGTGAACATTTAACCAATGTGATGCTCCTTGGACGTCAGAAAGTGTGACCCTGCCCTCAAGACCAACTGACCAGAACAACAAGGCTTTAAAAGCACACTGGCCACTCCGTATGGATGGGTTTGGTTTGCTCCTGCTATACTACAATGATTGCTTGTATGCCCAGGCTCCGTAACCAAAACCACAGAGTTCATCGTCCATAACACTTTTCCCAGTATTATAAAGACTTACTGACAAAAGCAAAACATTAACTATGATTTTGCGGGCATTAAACAATAATGCAACAAGAAAACTTTGATCAGCATTGTGCACAGGACTACCTAATGAGATCGTTTCTTTGATAAGTTCTTCATAATGAGTAACAGTAAACATTCATCTCAAATGAATCTGATCAAAAATTCCACATGTGAAGTGCTCTTAATGCAATTTCCATCTTTAATAAACAAATTTTTGACTTTCATTTAAGCCAAATTAGAAGAATGCTGAATGATTTAAAATTTGTGTATTTTATTTCTACCATTCTAGACCAGCTCTCAAATTTTGGAAGACCATTTTTGGCAGACCAAAAACTGCAGACCACCTAATGCCCCAAATCTATGAAGAATTCAACAATTTTAAGTAGTACACAAATTATACTAATTATCTCTCTTTAATCTCCATCCTTTCTGTTATGAATAAATAATTTTGCCAGTCTGTTGTTCTGTTTGAATGTAATTTAAATGAACTAGACTGCTACTTTTAGCTAATGAACCCAAATGAGCCAACTGTTAGTGAGCCACTATAGCTAAGAACTGGATAACTGTCAGTTCTTTTATTGAAGTGAGATAACAAACGCTTTAACATAACAATAATGTTAACACAATCAGTTAAAGGCATTATTTACTTGTTCCAAAACTGTATTACTTTCTTTCTTCTGTGGAATATAAAAGGCAATATTTTGAAGAATGTTGGTAACCAAACAGTTTTGGTCACTACTGACTCCCATATACGGACAAAAAGAACAACCACCACAATTTCTCATGTTTCACAGAAGAAAGAAATTCATACAGGTTTGGAACAACATGAGGGCGTTTCATTTTTTGGGGTCAACCATCTCTTTAAGCCATTGTTATGAGTTGATCAAATCAATGTTGGTGCTTTTTGTGTCTTTTTTTTTGTCAACCAATCAACTCGAAAACCACTCGGAATCCTTGAAAACCACAATTCTAGACTAACATCAGCAAACAGTGTCAAATGATACAAGACTTCAAGAGGGCACAGTGGCAAACCAAACCACTTAAAGGTCTTTATATGAATTATGAACTCAGTGACCTGCACTGACTCATCTGCTCTCCACACGGCCTTTCCTTCCTAAATTACAGTTTATATACTAAACATAAAAACACACACCTCATTTATTTCTTATTAATATTCTTGACCTTACACTTTGAGTGGCATACCTTTAGTACATAAAACAAACCCAGAGATTGGTTCGGTCTTATAAGCAATTCAGCCAAAGCGACACACTTGCAGATGTGATACAGTAGGGTGCAAGGTTGTGATATTTGCACATGCTGTCAAAAGCAGTATCAGCCAAACCTGTTAAGTCAGATGGGCATGACTTTGCTGGGGCGACATTGCAGCTGACTTGTCCCTGAATGCCCTCATAGACACCAACTTCATGACCAGTTCAATTACTAACTGAACTTGTTTGAACTACATAAAGGTTCTTACAATGGGGATATACAAACAATTCAAATAAACCAGTCACAGAAAAAGTCACAGGAAGAAGGCATCGCTTAAAAAAGCATCCGATAGTTTCACACACAACACAATAGTTAGGCTAGACTAAAATTGTAGTACCTTGGTATTAACCACTAGCATAAAAAATGCATTTCTTACACAGTCCAAAGAAGATCTGATATTAATTTCCCATGACAGTAAAAACTGTAGCATGCTTTTTTTGTGAAATCAATGGTTACTATTTTAGTAAGGGGAATAATGTACCGACAAATAACTGTTTTTACCAAAGAACAACATCACCAAAGAAAAACAACCTCAATCTTAAAGTGAAGGACTGGTGTTGATCAACATTGTGTAGGTGAAAAACAACCTGTTTTCTAGGATTCCTTTTATTGGGATCATGTGGCCATTGCGTTTATTTACAGAGTGTTATTCCTAACTCACGTGTACACACAAGCTTTTTAGATAAGAAATGCTGGGGTGATAAACTAACACACCTTATTCAGAGCTAACCTAAAAACAAAGGTTCAATTAACGGTGCCAGGTGGGACATATCTCTTATATTAAAATCCAGATGCAATGTGCTGTTTTTAACATTGCATTTTTGTCCATGTTCATGATATATAAGCACTGATATACACTGGCACTTTTGGAGTGTATATTTATTATATTTATTTATTTGATTTATTATATTAGGAAGTAGAACACCAAACCTCCTGAACTCAAAGTGAAAATGTTGCCAGTGGTCAATAAATCATATTTTGTCTTTGAATGCTGAGCCATGGATGTATCCACTGATCTACAAAATTCCACAACCAACAGTGGGAAATATGGGAATGAAGTTAGCAAATTGTTCAGCAAAAAAAAAAAAAAAAAAATCTAAAATACTCAGTGATGAGAAGAATTATTTTACATCTGAAAAAATAGCAACTAAATTGAGAAATGCATTTCTCGACATTTGCAATGTCCATAACATTACGCATAACCCCGTCATCAGTATGCTCTAAAAATGCTGGGTTAAAAACAACCCAAGTTGGGTTGAAAATGGACAAACCCAGCAATTGGGTTGTTTTAACCCAGTGGTTGGGTTAAATGTTTGACCAACATGCTGGGTAGTTTTATTTAACCCAACTATTGTTTAAAAATTACTATATGACTGGCTTAAAATTAACCTAAAATAGGTAAAAAATCAGGTGCATAATTGCTAGAGGCAACAATAATAATCAAAAGGTGAACATTTATTAATTAGCAATTTAATAAATGTTCATTGTTTAATTATTAATCATTAAACTTATTAATAAATGTTTATTTATTAAACATATTAATAAATGTTAATTTCCAACATATTTTGTGTTCCTTTTAAGAGATACAGTGATTTTTAAACAATAGTTGAGTTAAATAAAACTACCCAGCAAACATTTAACCCAATCTCTGGGTTTGTCCATTTTCAACCCAACTTGGGTTGATTACCCAGCATTTTTTTTTTTTTTTTTTTTTTTTTTGAATGTATGTAATATCTAATTTTAATTGCAATGAGCAAATATTCTGCTACGAACCCGGATTAATACATCCCTTTTTAATTAATTATCATAACATCAGTTTTTATTTAGCGTTACAATTGTATAAATACATTTTTGTGCATTACCTAATTAATATTCAAGAACTAGCCTAAGACTTCCCCGACGTCACAATCAACGTGTATGGACATTACAAGTGAGGAAGTGGAAAACGCCTAATTCAATTTAAAAATCATTAATTACTTCATTAGTGGCAGTTGTGTGGGGAAATATGTGAAACAGACAAAACCTAGACAGCTGTCAACCAAGACAACATTTTAGGCATTTAGGCACGCGCCGTTATAGGACACAGCAAGGCGTTTTTATGTTACAACAATTAGGCTATACCAACAATCATATTCGCTTATAGACATGTGATACACCAAATATAAAATTAAACGCGGGTAATCAGTTCCAATACAGTCCATAAGAGATAGCCTACATCTACATCAACGCCGAATATCCCTAATTCACCTTCATACAGAAACCGAAACACCTCTTAGTTGCTGTCAGTGGATATATAGACTAGATTTTACTCTTTTATTCTCGTAAAACTCAAAGCCCTAACTGAAACATACAGGCAGAATGTAGACTACCAAGACCTGTTTAAATAAAAGCAATTAATTACCGGTACTATCTTCTTTTTTTGTCGCTTCACTCCCCGGTCGCGTGATAATTAAACAGTCGAACGATGTGCAAATGCTGCAATAAAAAATACCGAAATCTCCGAGATATTAACTAATCCTGTGTGCGGCTGGTTACTCCAGACTGTGGTTAGTAAAAGGACGGTGTATAGCCTATCTATTCAGCCAAGCTCGCTACAGGTTGCTCTGCTAGAGCCGCGATAAAATGGTCAGGTTAAATTGGATTTAATTCCCATCCTCCGAGTCGCAATCCCAGCGAAAGCGTCCGGTTGCATGGTAAAATAAACAGCACACGATTACAGTCAGATATTCATACAACCGCTCGCTCAAAGCGATTTATTTTATTGATTTGCTCATTTATGTACAGATTAAAATATGACCTGAAGAAGCGCGAGTTTACAGTCTGACAAACGCGTGTCATCAGTATAAGCAGGGGTTATGCGTGCATAACTGATAAATATAGTAACAAAGTTTAAAATGCCAAGCCACAAAGATATAGCGTCTGCAGGGACTAAATCAAGCGATGCATAAGAGATGTCCGGGCTTTAAATCGGTTGCGAACATTTGGCAGCGCAACATCGTACACTCCCCTTGTCTCACTAGGGTAGAACAAATGTGGGTCACCGGGCCTTCGGATTCTTCTCAGGCAAGCATTAAAAAACACACCACCGTATTTTCACCGCAAGTACGCTTGTAACAAATCCGACACAAATGCGACACTTGAGTTCCGCTGCTCTTTCTCAAAATAATGCTATCTTTAAAACCCGCTTGTTCCCTTACCTCGGTTATTTGCCGTCCAGGCGGGGGATTTTCTTGCGCCTTGTTTTGGTTGAGACGGCAGTGTAGGATTGAACTAGAGTTAGAAAAACAGCAGGGCCTACCCTAGGCTTCCCATGCGCATGCGCAGTATGACTAGAGCAGAATCCCACACAATCTGGCAACACACCGCAAGACCTGGCTGCTAGTTTGCATACGAGCATCTATGAGAGTTTTGTTTTAATTACTTGTCATTGTTTAGAATACAATTCATAAACAAGAAACAGAACGGTTATTCAACGGCAAGGAAATTAAATATATAGGTATATATAGCAGATAATGAGTGCCCAAAACGAATCATTTAGCCATAGGCTGCAGATAAACAAAGGAGAAATTCTATAACCATAATGAAATTAAGAAAAATACATAGGCATACATTTTTTAAAAAAAAAAAATACATAGCATACATATTAAATATATAATAATAAATAAATAATAAAAATAGGAGCAGCTGGGAACATACAGGACACCAAAAATTCATAAACAATAAACAGAAAGGTTAATCAGCGCCAAAAGAATTAAATGATAAAATATACAGTAGATAATAGAGAGTGCCTAAAACGACTAATGCTATTTATTACAGAAAAAGAAAAGAATAAAACTGTGCAACATTTTAGAAATTAATAAAAATGAATCATTTGAGAGAAACTGAATCATTAAAAAAGTTAATAACAGAAATGGCACAACTAGGAAAACCGAAAAACATATAGCCTGACACTGATATTTGACAATGCATTTCAGGTTTTGGCAACCTTTTTTTATAGAATAGCCTCACACAGCTTTAATGTGAATCTAAACATCAACATTTCAACATTTGACAAAATCAAACCATACATAAAAATAGGCTATTGCTAAAGTTTTTTATATAACAATAATCTATGAGAGTTTTAAAGTGAAGAAAATAGCTCTAACATAAGAAAGCGCATAAATAAAAATAAAAAAAATAAAAAAATGTAAAAAAAAACATATGTTGCTTGACATATGTAGCCTACTTATCAATCACGTGAAATAATTTTAGCCTGATTGGTCTTTCATGAAGTGCAAACAGTAGCTAATTTTAGCCTTTCTGTATGAAGTTATTACATTTCACTGCTTCCGTAGTGGTTTTAATGTTTCAATAACTTCAAAAAGACAATACCTTGATATCTTTTAATGGTTGTGTTTCGGTGTGAATTTTATGTTATACAAACGTTCCTAATCTTTGGCCCACATGTGTCGCTCTTTCTCTTGGCCGAATGCCAATTAGGTCAAATACGCACGTCAACCAATCTTGAATGTACCACAGCGCGCGCGAAAATTTTAGGGCTTGACGTATTGAATGACAGTTGTCTTGTCCAATAGAAAGATGATGCGAGTGCGCGACATGCTGCGGAGCGATTAATGGAAGGTAAAATTATAGGCCTATATTTTTATATAAAAGAGTTGCATGACGAACTTATGAAAAAGTTATTGCACGTTTTAAAGGAGACCCAAGTCAATTTTTTATATTTTTTTTTTATTTTTTATTTATATATTTTATTTTTAGGTTATAAAATGTATATTTAGGTATATAAAACAACATTTAGCCTACTTGATTTGCATTAAGTCCATAGTACTAATTTCCTTAGTGAAAACATGTAAATGTTTCAGTGACATACAAATCAGTGGGGTAGAGAGCACGCACAGACGTGTGGAAATTGGTGTCTGTTTGTGTTTAAATCTAACACAACATAGACCATATTATTTATGGTAAAATATGGTATTATTCTTAATTTGTGTGATTTGCACAGACAGTTTTTTGTTGTTGTTGTTTGTTTGTTTGTTTGTTTGTTTGTTTTTTGCCCAGGGGACCCCAAGGTAGTGACATGGGGTCCGTGGAAAAGTCTAGAGAAAAACTGTATTTAAAGAAATAAATAAATAAATATTAAGATAAAATTTAACAGTTCATTACTATAGTAGAAAATAATTATGTAATATTATAAATCTACATTAGGCCTAATTTTAGATTTATAAAAATAATTTTTGTATAAATTGGGTGTTTATAAAAGATAGATGCCTTTTAAATGTTAGGATGGGGGTCCTCACTCGATGATCATAATTGCGGGTCCGTGGCATCTAAAAGATTGAAAACACCTGATTTAAATGGCTAGGCTGACCGTATGTGAAGCAATGGTAGGTGTCTACAACAATTAGACTATTGTTTTAAAATAGTAATGACAGACTACTCGCTTAGCCCACTACTTTTTCATGACGGAAAATATGTAGAAAAATATAATCATATTTCTATGATAAAAAAACGATCAGATTCTTTTTGCCACGTACTGTTTCTATTATGGTGGAGATCTCGCGACACCCAGTGGCGCAAAGCTTCAGACATAGTGGCACGATGATAATGCAGTGAAAATAACCACACGGTGGTGCTGTTATCATTCAAATTCATGATTTTGAATCTATAGTGAAGTTGGCTTGATTTTTGCGGTTTAAATTTACTCTCACAAACAAACTCGCTACAAACTTAAAAACATTAGCACACTATCCAGGGGAGAGCGGGGTCAGTTGTTCCAGTAAGCATCGTCCTGGTGAGGTTTGGCTGCAGTGCTGCTTCTGCGAACAATGGGCACCTGAATCTATAGAATTCAGATTGAATAGTTGAACTCTCACTAAGAAATTCTCTTTTACCTTTTTATGATGTTTTTATTTGCTTGGAAAAAGTTCACTTAAGCATACTTAAAAAAAAAAAAAAAAATACATTAAACCCGGTTTCACAGACAAGGCTTAAGCCTAGTCTCAGACTAAAATGCATGTTTGAGCTGTTTTAACTGAAAGCAACTTGCACTGACATGTCTTAAAATATGTCAGTGCCATTATTTTTCTCAAGAAGCACACAAGTAATGTTTTTTTCTAAGGCACATTTATAAAAGCTAATTGAACTAAGGTCTAATCCTGGTTTATTCTAAGCCCTGTCTGTGAAACCCAGGCCTAAAACCTATATAAGTGTTAACTGAATGTAATGTTTTTGGTCACATAACATGTTAATTAAATGAGTATGTATTTTTTAAAATGTACATTAAATGTTTTATATTAATGTTTTTGACCCACTTAAGTAGTACTTTCTTGATTAAATTACTTTTATACTATTATAATTACTTCATTTGTCTTTGAAATATGGTTAAAGTGTACTGCTGAATGTACTGACAAGCATTTATTGTAAATTGAAATATACTTTAATGTCATTTCTTTTGAAAATTGGGTAACACTTTATTTTACAGTGTCATTGTTACATGTGTTACATGTAGTTATTTTAGTAATAACTATAAATTATGCATAATTACACCTGTAGTAATTAATGATTATGCGGACACCTTAAAATAAAGTGTAACCAAATATTGTATATCATGTAGCCTATATAAATATGTTTGTAATTAAATATTTGTAATGATGAAGTTGCAATTTAATACATTTAAAATATATGAACTTTAAATGTAAGATTGAACAACACACTACAGTTAAAATTATAATCAAGTAATATACATGTGCTTTAGTCTGTTATTCAAGACAGCAAATTAAGTGTACTTGTTTAAAGCATGACAAAAAATATTAAAACGAAATGTACTTTGAAGTTAAACTTCATAATTTGACATTTTTACAAAGTGTATGCTCTTTAAGTACACTTAAGTGGCCTTTTATTTCATAATTATTAAATCTTTGCCTTGTTCACTTTGGATTTTATTCAATAAAACTGCACATTGGTTCAAATTAACTTGCCTTCAGAGGACTGCTTGTGACAGGTTCATAGGGCGATATAATTAGTTTCAGTTATTGTTTTAGCCACCTTTAATAATCATTTTTCAAATCCAAATTAAAAACACTAGAATTGTTTTTCTTTATAATCTTGATTGTGCATTTATGGGTTACAGTCATTTGTCAGGTAAATATTGCAAATCAAACAACAATGCAGGTTGGCTCCTTTGGTAGTAAGATTATAAATTGAGATTCTATTATAAAAATGTATCTTCAAGGGCATCAAAATATCAGAGGAGGAAATTAATCTCAGCTCCTGGGTTATTGGTCACTTCGATTTCCAATTAAACCAGAAGAGTTTGAGTTTGTAACCTAAATTAGCTCTTAGACTATAACAAAACAGATCTTCAACAGGTTCTGTGTCTACTTTGTTTCATTTGTGTACTTTTCTCATACCCTCAAGATTAATTGCGTTCGACATCTTTTCACAACCCCTATTCGAAGCTTCCTTTTTCACACCCAGCCCCCCTACAAAACACCCACTACAGGACTAATGTGTTTCAAGTCGTACCCTCTAGGTCTGTCTGTCTAGAACCGGTCAAGTGATCTTCCACATCTACCCACCCATGTTTTCTGTCACAAGTGTCTTAAAGGAAATGCAGTCACGATCCATGACGTAACTTATTTCAGCCTCACAGTATGACAACAGCTTAATAAATACATTATGTGTATTTATGAGAACAATAGACCATAAGCAAGATTCTGCTAAACCGATAAAGGACTGAAAAGAGACGTTTATCAAAAAGGATGCAGTTCTTGAAACATGCTGTTTAGATGGTCAAATCTAATTAAAATGGAAGTGATCGGAAGTGAAAGTTGATTAATGCTTTTTGACTAATCGTTGTAGATAGAACGATAACAAAAACACACACACACACACTCATCAAGAGAAGGAGAGAATGAGCAACCAGAGTCCCACTAGTGCTTTCAAAAAATAACTGGAGAGAAAAAAAGATTTTATTTCTTCTTTGGTGGCACTCCAAAAACAGTAAAAACACATACAGTCAGTTTGGTCAAAATCACACTGCCACAATGAGGAAACATTTTATAATGCTTTTAATTGAAAAGGCACAGCACAGTTACACAAACAGGACATTTGGACAGATAAAAGACTTTATTTGGATTCTGTCTGTACATTCAACATCACAATTCAATAGGGGGGTGTTTTCTGGAACGAGTGACGTGACGTTTCAGGTTGACTGGCTCTGGATCAGCACATCTGTGGCACGGGGTCTGGTGCTACTGAAATGGTTAATGAAGAAGAGACTGTTTCTTTTGACATAGATCAAATATGTTTTTGTAGGGTAAGTTTAGACTCTAATGCCATTAAACACAAATGTCCTGTTATATGTCAGAATATGAAAATGTATATGAGTTTCTGTATTTGTTTTTCTCTATTTTTGTCCTTTTTTGTATAGTGCACTTGTAGAAAACACATGAGATTTGAAAAAGCAGCTTTAAATGATTTTCTCATTTCATCATGAAATACCTTTTTCGATTCTTTATTGTTTTACACATACTCCGCAGATCTTCTTCCATTTCGTGGCTGCAGAGAAGCACAAAGAGAAAAAAAATACTGAGAAGATTATTTTTTTCAAGCAATAAGAAACAATCGTATATATTTAAAATGTATGTGTATCGCAGTGTTGTTTTTTATAAACACTTTTATACACGTCATCAGCTCGTTCTGTAAGGCTGTTGTAGACAGACAGTCTCAGAGCGCCACAAACAAACAGAAGCTGCCTTTTGCAGTTTCTCCTGAACCACCACAACATGCTTATGATAACCATAGTTACGAGATTGGAAACCAGTGACGTTCTACACGGAGCTGTTCATATTCTCAGATTTTATGCGTTTCTATGTCAACACTATCAACTCCGAAATGAATCTGCAGCAGTCAGGTGGTACAAGTAAGAGCTCTATAAGTTGTTTACATTCATTATTATTGTAATGTTATGTGCTTTGAGACACGAGGTAATTTAACGCCATCTCTCGTGATGCTTTGCAGACTCTGCTGTACGCGTTCATGTGTTTTGGAGGAGGCGTGGCTTTGAGAGCGCTCTGAAGGCAGGGTGGGATTTTATGCTTTCAAAGCTAGCTTGCTATATAGCTAGCCTCTCTGAAATTGCCTACCCTAAAAATGAAACTATAAACAATCATTTTTGTAATTGAAATAAGGGGAAATAAAATATAAATATTTTAACTGTCACCCCCCTTTTTGAGCATAGACGTGAAAATGCACTATCCAGACTTAAATGGTTGTAATTCATTAATTCTTTGGAATACTGACTTAAGGTTGGTCTCTTTTTAAAGTAAATTCTCTTTTTACACTCAGCAGATTATTGCTGAAGTGAAATCACTTCAAATGAAAGTGTAAAAAAGTTATAGAAGTTTAAGATTAATGTAAAACAAATAGTCACCTTGGAATTATAAGGTTCTATTATAAAATCCTATTAAAATTGAGTTATTTACATATTCTTATTCTGTGATAACTTACTTACATAATGTGATTTTTTTTTAAGTTGTGTACATTTTGGGACTTTTTATTTAAAAAACAAAAAGGTTCTATCTATAAAGTCGAATGGAATGCAAAAACTTTGAAGCTCAATATCTCAAAACCTTATAATTCCAAGACGAAATGTACTGTACTTAACATTTTTTATTTTATACAAAATATATACTTCCAAAATAATTTGTACTATATAAATAAATTGCTATAAAATTAAAGCCATATGTTTAACCAAGTTGTGTTCCAAATTTAAAGTTGATATCACAAAAATTGAAGTTCCTATGAGATTTTGTTTAGGCGCTATACCAAAAATAGCCACCAGGTGACAGGTTTTTTTCCCCCGTCACATATGAATATATTTCTACGGAGCCCCGGACATGACATGCAGGAAAAAAATAGTAGGCTAAAATGTACTAATTCGTTCCCTCGATATACTAAAACGTATGCACGATTTACTATTTCGTTCCCTCGATTTATAAATCATGCGCGTTTACTAAATCGTGCGCACGATTTAGTAAATCGAGGGAACGAATTAGTAAATCGTGCGCGCGATTTAATTTTTTTTCTTGCATGTCATGTGCGGGGCTCCGTACATTTCTGTCACAATATCACTTCTATCACAAAACAGTCACCAAATATGGAACCTTGAGTTTCAGACCTTTCTGACAATATATGTTTTGTCAAGATTATGGTGTATGGTGTATGGTGACAATTAAGGGGTTCAACTCAAAGCTTAAACATAACTGTACTTGAAATTAAAATTAAAAATGTTACTTTGACAACTAAATGAAATAAATAAGTTGAAGTACTAAAGCTATATGGAAATGTAAAATATTATATTATATAAAAATATATAATAAAAAATATAAGTCAAAATATGAATGAATTCTATAATATTATATAAATAATGTGAAAATAAAATGTCCTGCTAATTATAAAATAAAACATGAGTTTAACAATTCATTATGTAAATATTATGTAGAATTGGGAGGAACCGAAAGTCATTTTTAACACTTTTGAAAAAATATATATTGGTTGATAACTAATGGGGCTATTCATTTTCCTTGTCATGTTGAACAATAAACAGTTGTCATATATACTATACCCTACCCGATAAAGGAAGTGCCCTCTGCTCTGGATTCGTCCAGGCCCTTGAAGATCATCCTGCACACAGAAGGAATTGTTATAGTTATGCTCAAATATCAGACTATACTTTCTGATGCTGCTACCGAACGCTGGGTAACACTTTATTTTAAGTAGTTACACGTTACTACATGTACTTACTATAGAAATAACAGTAAATTGCATAATTACAAGTAACTAACCCTAAAACCAAACCATAACTCTATAGTAAGTACATTTAGTTAATTAATATTACTCAGTACTTATTTGACTAAGTACAATGTAATGTCACCTTAAAATAAAGTGTAACCCAACGTTGTGTAACTGTTACTAACTGAATCAAAGGTCTTATGACGGCAGTGTTGTTAAGGGGGAAAAACACTTTATCTATACCCAACAAAATCCATCAGGACCATTTCCTGTGTGAGAGTGAGGCAGTCATCATTTATTCTTGTTCAGTTTTGTGTTTTACCTTTATGGCACAATAACACTTTTAGCATATAATTACCTCTCAAATGGACAGAAGCAGTTAATCAAACGAAGGTTGAGCCATTTCACATCCTGTACATATAATTAGATGGACTCAAACTTGCCCATGCATGCACATGTCAGCCTCGTGCAGCCATGTTTGTGTATAAGCATGGGTTACATCATGTAGAAATGCATACTTTTAAATATAATAAAAAAATGTCAAAGTTAAATATTAAAAATATTTAAACTTACACTGGGAATGAAATGTGTGTATGTATGTGTATATATATATATATATATATATATATATAGCATATATTAATATATTAAAAGATTTTGTCAAAAAATGCTGTTCTTTTGAACTTTCTATTCATCAAAAAATCCTGGAAAAAAAAAAAAAATCACATTTCCACAAAAATATTAAGCACCACAACTGTTTTCAACATCGATAATAAATAATAATAAATGTTTCTTGATCACCAAATCAGCATGTTAGAATGATTTCTTAATGATCATGTGACACTGAAGACTGGAGTAATGATGCTGAAAATTCAGCTTTCCATCAAAGAAATGAATTACATTTTAAAATATATTATATAAAACAAATATTTCAAAATGGAAAAAAAAAAAATTCACAATATTACTGTTTTACTGTATTTTTGATCAAATAAATAAAGCCTTGGTAAACATAAGAGACTTCTTTCAAAAATCTTATTGTCTCTAAACCTTTAAACATGAGTGTATATGTAATATATAACATAATATATTAAAAATAATTATATATTTACAAGTTCCACATATATATGGATTGAATAAGGTAGTCTGACTTATGTCAACGTCAATGTTTCCAACATCAACCAGAGAAAGAGAGAGATTGCCACATATGTTCTGTATAAACACAGACACTGTCTGTTTTAATAATAATTAACACTTAACACATTAATAATTAACACTTAACACTTAATTAAATCAACAATTACTGATGGTCAGAAAAGAAGCCCTAGAGCTAAGTCGTGATGAGATATTATCAAACAGCATATGGCATTTCATCAAGCAGCACCGAGGATGGAGAGAAACAGACACTTCAGTCAGTCTCCATGAACATCTCTCTAAAGTTATGTTGTTTTTATCAACTATTCATGCACTTACCACAGACTTTAAAGGGTTAGTTCACCCAAAAATGAAAATTCTGTCATTTATTACTCACCCTCATGCCGTTCCACACCCGTAAGACCTTCGTTAATCTTTGGAACACAAATTAAGGTATTTTTGTTGAAATCCGACGGCTCAGTGAGGCCTCCATAGCCAGCAATGACATTTCCTCTCAAGATCCATTAATGTACTAAAAACATATTTAAATCAGTTCATGTGAGTACAGTGGTTCAATATTAATATTATAAAGCGACGAGAATATTTTTGGTGCGCCAAAAAAAACAAAATAACGACTTATAGTGATGGCGGATTTCAAAACACTGCATCAGGAAGCTTCGGAGCATAATGAATCAGCGTGTCGAATCAGCGGTTTGGAGCGCCAAAGTCACGTGATTTCAGCAGTTTGGGGGTTTGACACGCGATCCGAATCATGATTCGATACACTGATTCATTATGCTCCGAAGCTTCATGAAGCAGTGTTTTGAAATCAGCCATCACTATAATAAGTCGTTTTTTTTTTTTTTTTGGCGCACCAAAAATATTCTCGTCGCTTTATAATATTAATATTGAACCACTGTACTCACAGGAACTGATTTAAATATGTTTTTAGTACATTAATGGATCTTGAGAGAGGAAATGTCATTGCTGGCTATGGAGGCCTCACTGAGCCATCGGATTTCAACAAAAATATCTTAATTTGTGTTATGAAGATTAACGAAGGTCTTATGGGTGTGGAACGGCATGAGGGTGAGTAATAAATTACATTATTTTCATTTTTGGGTGAACTAACCCTCTAATATTTAATGGAAATGGACTCTATTTAGTTTCAAGAAAAGCAAAGAAACTCAAAAAAAAAAAAAAATAGTAATAAATAAAATTATGCACTATTCAATTAAAGAATTAGGGGACAAATAGGTATTATTTCTTATATTTAGTACAACTAAATGTCCTAAACTCTAAACTGACTTTCGAATATACTGTAAATATTTGGTGTCTTGGCACTTTCCTAAACTAAATATGGATTTAAAAGTGATCATACTCACAAGTGCTAATGTAGTCTGAATGAAGGTAAGCATGCAGGATACATACATTTAATTTCATTCTCCTGCTTCTTCTTCTGGCAAGCTGGGGTATGAGCTCCAGAAGAGGGTGCAACACAGTAGACTGACACATACACATATATAGAGAGATATCATGAAGACAGACATGGAGAGATATGAAAACCATGAACAGCTGCTCCTGGGGATTGGCCAGGGGTCGCAGAGAGGACTCTTGTGTGTTCTTTCACACACTTATCTGTCCTCAGTGCGGCTCAGTGTTCATTTGGCACACGTGGTGCACTGATGTTCAATAAAATCACAATCACATGCAGGCCATACCAGAGCACATGTGGGGGAATGTGAAATTATGATGTCAACATCAGGAGGTAATGTTTTTGTGTGCGTTTGTGAGTGTTATATAACAATTATTTTATGAATATGTAGTACATCTGGCTGCATATTTGAAACATATCACAAAAACTGGCATATAAATACAAATGAATTCATAGAAACCTCTGTACGATACACGTTTGAAGAAGACAATGCTTCTGTAATGTGGTGGCCATGCAACGAATGGACAGTTAGGAAGACACTGAATAGTTCCTCTGATGGCATCAACACAAAATGGCATGTAAATTAAATTAGGAAAATGTAATCTAATGTTCTTCTGCTTTGAGTCTGTGCCAAAATTTAGATATTAATTCACAAAACGTGATATTTCAAAGGACAATCTAGTGCAAATTATAATGGGCCTCATTCGTGAAACACAAGCAGAACAATTTTTTTTATGTAAATCGTTCGTAAAGCCGTTCTGACGTAAATTTTCAGATTCACTAAAATGTTTTCAAAACTTTAGTTGGTACGAAAGAAATTTACGCCTGCTCCCTACCACGTGTAAATGGTGCGTAAAACATTTGAACGTTCTGTGTCCTTTTAGGCAAACTGATGACACTGCATTTTGATGCACTATGTACCATAATAATATTTAACGAGTTCATTTGACCTGTCTTTATTTATTTAACTGTTCAACTTTGGGTAGGCAACTCTCTCACTGTCACTTTTAACCCAGCCGTCCAATCACAGTGGAGGAGGGGCGGGACAAATACTAAACCAACTAATCATCCCAATTGTACAACGACTGAACAAAATGGAGAAGGTTACTGCTGATTACTGCATTTTTATATACACTATCAGTAATATTCTTCAAAATGAGATACTAGTAACACATTACTGTCATGGATATTATGTATCAAAGCAACCAAAGTATCTCAGCTGGAAAAATGCTGCGCTTACAAAGCGCTTTCAAGCGCCACCAGCTGGCCGTTTTCAGAAGAGCACCAGACAATTTTTAGCTGGCTAAAAAGACTTTGGTGGACACACGATAATTGAATATTTATTGCTAGGCATATGGCCAATTAGTCTCTTTTGAATTTATGCAACATACTGGAGTCAAACCTGAGAAGGAAGTCCAGAAGATTCCACAGCGTTCCTAATTTGCGTAGTTGGAACTCATTGGCGGGGATTATGCTAATTATGAATGAGCGTGCACGCGCGCCCTATTTACTAACGGTAACTACCGAATCCGTTGTATACGAAGCGTTTGTGAATCCGGAGAAGAGTTTTCGTAAAGATCTGTTTTACGCGCAAATTACTCCGAATTTGCTCATATATTTACGAAAGTTTCATGAATGAGGACCAATGAGATAATAAATATGTTCTTTTCCTAAATGTGGATGCTGTCAAAGAGGAATCATATCAGAGGTTACATGCATGCAATGGGAACTAAAGAGTAGATATCTAGTTTTATATACTGTAGTAAGAGTAAATAATCTGAACACTAAAGGCAACGCTGTAGACTTAGTTGAAGCATTAAGATTACATTAAGAAGCATTAATATATAGATAAAATAATAAAATCAATATTTCATATCCACACATTTATTTATTTGGTGTGTAGCTGTGCAATAAGTTCTGATAGTCTTGTAAAGGTTTTTTGCTGCTATTTTTTGTTTGTTTATTTTATTTTAGTTAATTTTTCACATTGACTGTACGTTATATCCTGGGAATGTAGCTAAGATTTTGCTTTTGCATAACCTTGGCCCAAAAGGGAACTGTGCGGTGGCCTAAAATACAGTTTATTTAATTTACCTGATTATTTAATGCCCGAGTATTAGATGACAGATTGCAATTTGCAGTCGAGTGTTATTAAAGACAGTGCAGTGTGGCTGAGTGCTGAAAGCAACAGACACTAAACAACTCTTGAGGAAACCTACCGTCCCATCTGACAATCCTGCACCATTCGGTTTAGTGTAATGAAATAAGAACTATACACACATGTACAGACGCACAAATACAAAACCATACACACAAACACAGAAGTTACACAGAAAGGCACACAAAGACACCAAAATCAATACAGACAAAAACATGAAAAACATTCACACAATGAAAAATAACACCATAATCCATAGAAAGACATCATGATGTTATGATGTCATTGAATTGTCATTGCTTGTACTGAATGTGTTTGAAAAAGCGACATCAAATTAGAATGCAAATGTCACATGCTCACCCTTTTACTGGTCTCTCGAGCTGTGATCTCCTGCATATACAAAAAGGAAAAAGTTGAAAAAATCATAAAAACTAGTTGTACTTTCATTAATCTATAAATTACAGCATTTGCAAATAACTTTATAATTGTTTTAGTGTATTACACTCTAAAAAATACTCTAAAAACAACCCAAGTTGGTTTGAAAATGGATAAACTTAGCGAGCGGGCTGTTTTAACCCAGCGGTTGGGTTAAATGTTTGCCCAACGTGCCGGGCAGTTTTATTTAACCCAACTATTGTTTAAAATTACTATATGGCTGGCTTAAAATGAACCCAAAATTAAAAATCAGACACATAATTACTAGAGGCAACAATAATAATCAAAAGGTGAACATTTATTAATAAGCAATTTAAAAAATGTTTATTGTTTAATTATTATTAATTAAACATATTAATAAATGTAAATTTCCAACATATTTGGATTCATTTTAAGCAAGCAATACAGTAATATTTTTAAACAATAGTTGAGTTAAATAAAACTACCCAGCAGGTTGGGCAAACATTTAACCCAAATGCTGGGTTAAAACAACCCAATTGCTTCCCAACTTGGGTAGCTTTTAACCCAGCATTTTTTATAGAGTGTAGAATACATTAAAATTGGTTCAGTAGCTGATAACTAGACCCAGACTGAATCTGTGGACTTTTTTTTTTTTTCTATTTTATGCAGTTATTTTGAGGGGGGAAATCTGTGAAATGGATTTTAATGTGTTAAATGGAGTTGAGTGCTACACGCTTACTGGTAGCTGAAAGCACAATCAAATTAGCACAACTATTTAATAAACAAATGTGTAGAATATAGAATAGTTTATGTATAGAATATAGAATATGCATGCTGATTCCGTGTGGACATTAATAACATTCACCTTCGATTTTTGCAGTGATCCCAGCATTAGGAAACACAGATCCTCCAGGATATCAGATGTCTGGCAAAGGTTAAAAGAAAAGTAAATGGGTTATGGACAGTTTAAGCATCTGAGACTGAGCTAAATGAGTCAAGTAACTAAATTATGTGCTGAAAGTGTTAAAGGTGTCATTGTTTTAAAAATTAATTTCTACAGGAAATGTTAAGAGCACAGTTAATTGAACTGGATTAATTAAACTGTTAGCCCAAAGTTTTATATATTTCTCTATATTTTTACATACCATAATTCAGTTATAATTTGCTTCAAAAACACACACATAAGTAGCTGTATTGAAAATGGCAATGACACCCCATTACTCACTCTAAAGGATGGGTCTGCGGAGAGGTAGAACGAGCACAGATCAGTTATCTAAGAAAAAGACAAAAATGCAGTTGCAATTTGGAGGCTTGTATAAATGGGATTAAAACAATGAATAAAAAGTTCAAACTCAAAATTAATCATGTCATTTATTTATTTGTATTTTTTTTTTTTTTTTGATGTTTTGTTTATCATTTCTCCAAACGCCCATAATCATGTATTAAACTGTGCTTTCATATCCCAGCCACTAGATCCCCAGGTTTACCCATGTAATTGCTCATGTAACACATGTAAACAAAACAGAGATGTAATCATCACCTTGGAGGGCAAAGTTAATGTGTACTGAAACTGAACAAATATGGGATAAGTAATTTATGATGAACTTTTGTCTCTGAGGAAATCTGCATATAACTCAAGGCATTATAAGTGATTTGTTAGGAGAGTTATTCTACATTTAAAATGAAAGGACTTGACTCTGAGTAAATCATACACACCTGGGTTAGTAACTGCTCATGATCTATTGAAGATGGGTTCAAGAGCACTGGAGCACCTGCAATTCATGCAGAAATCATGATTACATATATTTCACTAATACTATTTAGTATTACAAGCACAGTGAAATTTATAAAAACATTGTATGAGTTTTGATTGGAATATGACAGAGAAATAATTATGTTATATTGACGCAGTGAGTTCCACACGGCATACTGTAGTTTTGTCCACTTTTAATGATTACCAAATCTTCATTGTCAAGAGGTTTCATCACAAAATTGCCAGTGAAATCAATCTGGAATCATTGACAGCTGTAATCCTTGTGATGTTTGGTTGTTCGGGTCTGAAATTAATTACTCCTGCCTGTCGATTTTCTTGTTTTGGTGATTTTCCCCTCTGCCCTCAACGGAATAAACTCTAATTTACGAGAGTTTGTTTATTGATCTATGGGTCTCTCAATCTGGATTGGTCAAAAGGTGTTTTCCATGATTGATTTATGGGACTCATTTAAGTCTTAGAATAGGTGAGATAATTAGGCTGTAACTACAGTACATATAGTCAAAAACAGTAGTAGTTTAGGAAAGGAACCAATAGTAAAAACAGTACCAAAACATAAAAGATTTGTGTTGTTAAAAAAAAGTTTAATGTTATTGTAAACTTGCATCTATCTTGACGGCTTTCTTGGACTCATGACATTTAACAATCAGTCGTGATGGCATATCAATAAATGAGTCACATAGTTGTCAAGGCAAATAATCTGACAACATCTCTCATGACATTTCTTATACTGTCATTATACTGAAATTCGTGTGACAACACTGCTGTCGAAATTGTCAACCACTTTGCCGCACAATGACACTTTTTTTTCTCAGTGACATCATAATTAGCAGTTTCATGACTGAATCCAATATGACGATAAATAGCTCTTGGTATAAAGCGCAAATTCTTTATTGCTATATTGGAGATGAACATAATTTTTCAGGTTTATTGGACCCCAACATAATTTTTCAGGTTTTTTGGAAACCATCTACCATTTTTATTGTTCTAATTAGTATTGACCTAACAAGGCACTTTAACAGAATTCACTGCCCTATACGTATAAACAGTACAAGCCCTTAGTTAATGCATCACAATGACGCATTCCTGCTCATTATCTTCTGACACACCAATGCGGCACATTTTCAACCACAAGCAGGAGAACTAAGTTTAACTAAGCCTTTAATATAACCAGTCAATCCAAAGACAAGGTAAAGACAGACGTTGCAGTGGAGGACAGCAAAAGCACTTTTTATTTGTATTCCATCTGTTTAATTTGTCACAGTAAAGTCTGTCATGTGTTCTTGATTTTTATACATTTTTAGCATCTTAACTTGATTATCCTCATTTGTAAATAAATCCACTGTGCTTAAATAAGTACAATGAACTCAATGTACAAGATTTATACAAGTTTGCTATATCCAGCATTGTAGATACATTCCTTTAACCCATTCCATTAACTTCTAATTAGGAATGTGCACTTAAATGATTTCATGACCACTGAGGGATTTCATTCAGTGGGTGATTTCAGTTTGGACAGCTTTCATATCAAGTTTTTTCAGATACTGATCACATTGAGGCAATTAGTGGCTTACTAAATGTGTTTGACATATTAAAAACAAAAACAATTGAGTCCCTAATTTCATCAGATTAAACAAGATTCAAGAACAATATGCCTTTCTAGCTCTGTTCATGTTATCTCACTGTTTAGAATTTGAGAAAAGCACTGACATGCTGACAATGAATGTATGTTCGACACAAAGTGACTTAGTTCTGAGACGTCAGTAAATTTCAGCACTCTTGGAAAATGTGTGTTTGTAAATATATATATATATATACAGTCAAACCAAAATATATTCAGGCATTTTTGATATTTTTGGTATATTTTTACTAGTGGGTGCAGTTAATTTATGTAAGTGAGGATAGCAAAACAAAGTAAATTGTGACATATTATACCCAAAAATTCTTCATACAGTGAACTACCAGTAAAGCTGATAAAAATTTGGAACCAAAAATTATTCAGACACTTTGACCTGACCATGTTTTGTTAAGTGTTATCTGACATAATTAAGATTAATGTTTTCTGACACAGTTTAACTCTGAGATCTTGTCATATTTTATTACCATTTTTTTTTAAACTATAGTGAATAAACTGTAATAATGAATGAAATGTTCAAGGTGTCTGAATAAATTTTGGTTTGACTGTATATATATATGTGTGTGTGTGTGTGTGTGTGTATATATATATATATGTGTGTGTGTGTGTGTGTGTATATATATATATATATATATATATATACATTTTTAAACAGTTGAGCTTCCTCCTTGGCTTCACATATTTACCAAACTTTCACCAACTATTCAACTATTTTAAAGCAACAATAAATGTTTGATTTTAAAAATCACTGTTTGAGATATTAAATGAATACTGAGAGTATTAACAACACTGTACCTCTATGACTGTACAGCTGGCAAACATCACCTTGATTTGGTTAAAAAAAAAATCTCCAAAAGAATATGATGCTATACAACAGATATACTGATATATAAAAAGATGTTGATGATACCAAATAAATAAAGTAAGTTTAAATAAAGTTAATTTATATTATATTATTTTATTTATCATCATCATCATGTTGCTGTTTAGAACAGCCATTAATTTAAATGAATCAAATGAATACTCAGCTTTCTCACTGGAGAGATGATGTACTAGGCCACCAAACTTCTTCAACTAAGTTATTCTAACATCACTAAAGAAGTAAAATGAGGGATGTATGTTGAAGACTTACTTGTGGTGATGGGTATGAAGGAGATGAAGAGGACAGCGAGCATCAGGGTGTAGTTGTGTGCTGGGCTCATCGCGCTCTGAGCTGCTCCGCGTTCACACTGACTGCTGCTCATCATGCTCTCGTGCGCGTCAGTCCGTTCGCTTGCGCCGGTTCGTGTGGTCTGAGTTACCAGCCAGACATTATGAACTCTCGGAGTTACACACCCTCTTCGTAAATCGACCTGCAAAGTACGTCATGATGAATGAGCCCCGGCACGTGATTAATTTACAGTTACAGAAACGATGATGTGAAATGAGTGGTTAACGCTATGAGTAATTACTTTAAAATCTTTAATCTTCGACATTTTAGTGTATGTACTAGCCTATATACACACGATTATTTGTGTTAACGTAAAATGCAATGGCTTTTACACAAATACATGTATATTTTTAAATGCTTGTTGAATGACAAAACGTTTGCTGAGATACAATAGTCCTGGTGTAAAAGTTTCCAAATGTAGCTTTATTAGCTAAATGGATCACACAGAAGACAAAACAAAGAAACGTTGAATAAAATATTGGTCCGCGTACCACTACTATTAAAGATTCATTAAATATGAATATTGTCATCCCTCTGGTTGACAGTAGGTCATTAAATACTAGACAAACACGTTATATCAACGTAAAGGGATGTTTTTCTGGTCTCTGTAATGTTTGTGGGCAAAGAAAGAAAAAGAAAAAAGAAGCTAATGTAAACAAAAGAACGCTGCAGGTATCTCTGTATCAGTTGTTTTTCTTCAGTGCTGGAGTTTGTTTCAGCACCACATGATGTGGACAGCTCCAGGTTAAAGTTCCCCTTGAGTCCAATTACCAAAACAATTTACTCTCTAGGATTCTCTAAATGCAGAAATGTGGAAATGTTTGATTTTGGGATGTCATATAGTAAGATTTCAAAACTAATTCCTGAATATGAAAAAAATCCTGGAAATGATTCAGACTATGATGTTCATTTACGCTTAGTTATCTAGTACAAACTAATGAAACTTCCTGGAAAGAATTGGACTCACATGGTATTAATCTATTCACTTTCAATCCATTTTCCTCTGCATTTTAGATATCTTTGTAATATCTAATGATCAATAAACCACAAAGGTTATAAATTAGATTTAGAGCACATTATTGCATATAGTTTTCAGAAAATTAAATTTTTATGGTTTTTTTTTTTTTTTTTTTTTTTTTTTGGTACAATACAATACATTAAAATTGGTTGCTAATGTACCTGAGAGAGAACAAACCAATACAAGACAAGGTATCAAAATCCTGTCCTTTGGATCTTTTTTTTTTTTTTTTTTGCAAATGTCCCTCTGTTATGTTGCCTATAAATGTAAATAAATAAAAGCAAACTGGTCCAGGCAGATAATAAGAAAACACAGCTACTCAATCCCAGAGTATCTGACATATAACAGCACAAGGAAATAATAATTTGCCTAATTTTAAATGAATGAAGAAGATATATATATAACATTTTAATCATTTTATGTCACAAAACATAATAACACATACATTATGTTTTATAAAACGGCTAGTTTCTGTCCTTGATTCTGATTGGTCAATAGCTGTGTTTTATTCACGATAAAACACGGCTATGACCGCTTCACCTAACAGTTCTGTGTATCACAACACAACACCCTTAGCAACCACTCTTAGCAACGTAAACTGTTTGTTCTCAATTGATATTGTTCATTGAACTTAATGTATTATGTAGAAGAGTGTTGTGAGAAAGAGATCAAATGAGCGAGTTTATTACCTCCATTCAGATTTAGCATTTTCCTTCAGGTCAGTCCTATGTTCATAATAAAAAATCTGTTTAAATGTTCACTGCAATATCTTGTCCTTTTAACATTTAAGGGGTTTTCCTGTGACTGACAGCACTAGTCAAAGCATTTGTCAGTTGCGTCTTGTTCCGTGTACACAACAATTCAGTCTTTTCAATATAAAAGTCTTCGCTACTGACTGACACACTCATAAAGACAGTCTTTGCCGCCATCTAATGGCGTAATAATGTAACTTCTGTTGCTGTTCACGGTCAGGGACTATTTTTTTCCGCCAGAAGGAGGGTTTTTAGTGATTTTACTTCATGAAAGTTGCATTGATACATATATTTTTTGGCTTTAATATTTGTATTGTGTGGTAACCGTTTTATAAAAGCAATAAGGTACTCGAGGCTAGTGCTGTAATGTGAATAAGTCATGGCTAAAGTACAGCACAGCCTCTCGTACCTTATTGCTTACTTGTGACTGATGCTTAAATTTTTTTATAATGATTAAAATTATTAGAATGTTTTTTTATTATTATTTAATTTTTCCCAAAATATATCCTCTATGGTAGGATTCATACTGCAATGCTACTATAATTTGATAAATATACAATTACACAGATGCTTTTGTAGAAGCATCAAGAGTTTTTGTGCAATTATTATCACTGTGAGATTGACAGATATGACCTAAATAATAACATTTGAATCCTATATTAATGCTGTTTGTTGGAGTCAAACATGGATGTCATATTGCGCATATTATATTAAGCTTAAGCCTTTTATGCAGTGAGGGAATTCAACGCCCAGTGCTATTAACTATATTTTATTGTGTAAATTGTGGCATGATATGAGGATGAAACCAAGTACAGGAAATAAATAAGACATCTTTATGTTTAGTCAACAGGCTTCAATGTCCTTTTTGCAATTTTCCACAAGACCACAAGAAAGTTACCTTCATGTGAGTGTTCACATCTGATCATGTGATCTTGACTGCATTAATGTCAACAAGGGAGTGCTTATAACATTATCAAAATAAATAGAAGGTTTGCTATAACTTTCATCAAATTTGCAATTAACTGGGAAGAGGAAGGCATTGGAGTGTAATGGAAAAATAAAAAGCCTAAATTCAGCCTTTTGTAATCAGCTTTGTCCTATTTTGAGGGTGTGGCTGTAGCTCCCTTGAGTGGGATGTAGATACAGATAATACGATTGCACCACTGTTTAATATCTCCTCATTATGAAAATGTCAAGCATTGGTGTCATGGGCTCTAGAGTAAGATTCTCAGCATTGAGATATGGCCTCACATTTCCGGGCTTATTCAAAATGTATGTGCATGTGTGTGTACTTGAACAATGGGATTGTTCATATTGATATGTTTGAGTCCAAACATGCCAAGAAAACACGTATCTCAATGTGTCCACCTGCCTAGGTAAAATGAAGCCTGTGGCTGTGCATGCATAGGGAGGAGGTGTGCTGAGTTTGTGTGTCTACCGCCGTACATCATGACGCACACGGGAGAGTGAGATTTGATTCACAGTTAAGCATAGCGCCACTGGGAAATATCGGCTAAATATCAAAGTGAATAAATAATCAGTGAATATCCTTTACAAGAGGGTTATTGCTGGAGTTTTGGAGGATTGGGACTGGATGACTTAGTAGCTTCAGCGGAACTGAAATAAATACAATGAGAGCTTTTCCACAGGTTAAAAAGATAATTTATTCAACAAGGGGGACAGAAAAGGAATGAGGTAGGAATGAAATTAAGAGGATTAATCAAAAAACAATATGGATAAAACCATGTTGCAGAGTTAAAATGGATAGGTGAGATGGAAACACATATAATGCACATTATCAGAATATGTGGTTTAGAAGTAGCATGAGCAATAGTTGCTTACCAAAGTGAGAATTGATTCACCTCATATGTACATGCAGAGGTTAGACAATGAAACTGAAACACTGGCCAATATAATGTTGAAGGTTTCACGCCAATATATGTGTGGTCTGATAGCCAATCTTCACTGAATCTACATTGCATCAGTAAGAGCAGTGTGTGAAGGTTGAATTAGCAGAGCAATAGCACATCTGTACATAAAACATTTCAATCCACACAACATAATGGGAGACATATCAGCTTTCAAAAGAGGACAAATTGTTGGTGCGCATCTCGCTGATTTATCTGTGACCAGGACAGCAAGTCTTTTTGGTGTATCAAGAGCTATGGTATCCAGGGTAATGTCAGCGTACCACCACGTAGGATGAACCACATCCAACAGGAGTAGCTGTCTGAAAGGGATGTCCGGGTACTAACTCAGATTGGATCTAAAAAACATAAAACTACAGCAGAATTAAATGTGCACCTGAACTCTCCTGTTTCCACCAAAACTGTTTGTCAGGAGCTCCACAGAGTCAATATACATGGTCGGCTGCTATAGCCAAACCTTTGGTCACTCGCGCCAATATCAAATGTCAGTTTCAATGGTGCCAACAGTGCAAATCTTGGGCTTGGAGATTGTGTAACATCAAAGTCCCTATCAAGGAAAGTCTGTTCACTCGGCAGCCATATTTGCAATGCCTCTGGGCAGCTATTTCGGGCATCCAAGACCAAGTCATATCTATCTCAAAAACTGCTTGGCGAACTCACAGCTAAATAACAAGCAACAAAATCTGACATAAAATATTGTTTCTTATGCTCAAATAGCGTTGAAAAACGTATTTTTCAGGCTAGACGAGACAATGCGCATGTGTAGTCCTAAGCGCGAGTCTCCGGTTTCTATGGGAACCGGATCATGTCATTGTATCATGGCGTTCCCTACAGTGCTGGTTCAAACATTGTACCCTGGAGGGGGTGCCGTGTATCAGCATGATAATGCACCAATACACACAGCAAGACTTGTGACAGAATGGTTTGATGGACATGAAAATGAAGTTGAACATCTCCCATGACCTGCAAAGTCACCAGATCTAAATATTTTTGAGCCACTTTGGGGTATTCTGGAGGAGCAAGTCAGAAAACGCTTCCCTTCACCAGCATCATATAGTGACCTGGCCACTGTTCTGGAAGATGAATGGATCAAAATCCCTCTGGCCACTGTGTTTTTGGCACTTTTTCTGTTGAATAACATAAACAGCTTTATTAAAAAATGCAGTATGTTTTATTTTTTATGGTTTTGTTAAAAAAAAACTGAATTGACATTTTGTCCTATTATCAAACACTTTTGGTTTCAGAAATTCATGCATGACAAATCCACTTATAGAGTGAATCAGCCAGCAAAACATAAATGATAAATATTTGCAGGTGCACTTTTAAAGGTTTCATTCACCCAAAAATAAAAACTCATTTACTCAACCTTATATTATAATAGGACCACAAACAGATGGATGAGGGATGAGAGGATGGGGATTGTAACTGTCAAACCCCAAAACTTTAAAGGGTTAGTTCACCCAAAACTTCTGAAATTTCTGTCATTAATTACTCACATTCGTGTCGTTCCACACCCAAGACCTTCGTTCATCTTCAGAACACAAATTAAGATATTTTTGATGAAATCTAAGGTTTTTTTATCCCTCATAGAAACCAACATAATTACTGTCATTCAAGGCCCAGAAAGGTATTGTTACATGTGCACTCTGTTTTGGACACATTTTGGACTTGTTGTTGTTCTATTTCCCGCCACTTGTCATTCACCATGGTAACTGATCACCAATCATCACATTCAGCTGTGTTCAATCACCACCTTGTTATCCTTTGTATATAAGCCCTGTGTTTCCTGTCATGTGTTGTCTGGTATTGTTTATGTCTGTGTTGGTGTATGTTCCTGCCTGTTTCTGTACTCTTCTGTGGATTATCTAGTAAAAGACTTATCTTATCTCCTATCTCCTCGTCGTGTGCTTAATACACCAGCTACTGTAACAGGTATTAAAGACATCGTTAAAATAGTCAATGTGACTACAGCTACAGTGGTTCAACCTTAATGTTATGAAGCAACGAGAATATTTTTTGTGTGCGAAAACAAAATAAAAATAACGACTTTATTCAACAATTTCTTCTCTACCCTGTCAGACTTGTACGCAGTCAACGCAGTGAACCGTGTGAGCAGTTCAGTGCTTCTGTGTTTACGTCCGAATGCCGGCTCAGTGAATAGGCGCCGGCCAATACTGAGTCTGCATTCTGAAGTAGAAACTGGAAGCGCTGCAACGAAAACAGTGTAGGAGAATTACGGGAGAGACGAATTTGTTGAATAAAGTTGTTGTTTTTGCGCACAAAAAGTATTCTTGTCGCTTCATAACATTAAGGTCGAACCACTGTAGTCACATTGATTATTTTAACAATGTTTTTACTACTTTTCTGGACCTTGAATGTGGTAATTTCGTTGCTTTCTACTGAGGAAAAAAACCTCTTGGATTTCATCAAAAATATCTTAATTTGTGTTCCGAAGATGAACGAAGGTCTTACGGGTGTGGAATGACATAAGGGTAAGTATTTAGCGACACAAATTTCATTTTTGGGTGAACTAACCCTTTAAAGTACGACAAGTCTTATGAAACCATATATTATTAAACTGGTTATCTACCATCTCACTTATTAGTCAGTTGAGTAACTTGGGGTCTCTGTGACCCAGGAGCATCATGGGAAAAAATGTGACTCAGATTCAAGCTGACCTAGGTAATTAAAGCATGACTCACACAACAAGTTTATTAGCGATAATCTCTCCCGTCATACATCCACTCATTCCCCCACCCATTCCTATATCAACCACCTACACCCTCCCAAATCCATTTCCCCAACAGTTTTTAGTTTGCCCAACAGTTTTAACACACAAACTTATGCCTGTTGGATTAATATAGCGGGGGCACATGATGTCAAACATGTAGCATCAGAGTAATTGGCCATCTGGAGAGTAGATGTTGTTCCTGACTCCTGACATACAATACATAAAGAGCCTCTTATGTGTGGTTATTATAGAACACATGTTTGGATTCTTTATCATCACTCTCTAAAATAGCTCTGACATCCTGCGTCTGGTTGTTGTTTTCTGAACAGCTTAAAATGTTTCTCAAATGTTCTTTATACTGAAAACGTCCTTTAAAATTAGTCAGAAGACCCAAACAACAAACATTTCCAGTTTTTATAACGTGAATGTTTTGGAACTAATTTACTCTATGCTACAATCCATGGTGAACACAATCATACCCATAAACATCCATTACAAATGTCAACAGTCACTTACTTTAATGCAAAAAATGGTGGTATCTTTTTCACTCCTCTGCCCTTGTTTACAGTGAAAAGAGGCCAGGTAATTAACTTTATCAATATGGCAAAATACTGACATTATGTCATTGCCACTTCACAGCAATCTTGGAAAATCAATGGGTAGCGAGCAGCTGCACACAATGTAGCTGCATCTGATAAGCCACTATGTAATTAATGCTTCCGCTGTGTATGGCTGCAGGCATTAGAGAGGGAACTCCAGGCTGAGGGAATAAACACTGATATTTCAGAGTACTAATTAGAGGCCATGTTGTCTTTCAGAGGGATGAAGAGTTTATCAGGCTCTTCAATGTGCAGAAAACACATGCGATAGACACACAACCAAAGCGAAAAACACTTGCAGTCTTTGCATTGACCACTACATATTTCTTGTATTTGTGGGTTTTGGAACAGGCCCATAGGCTATGGAATGGACTGAGAGTAAAGTTCAACATCGCTAAAGGTGCATTTGATTTGATTTTTCTCTAAATCCCTATGGCACAAAAAAAGTCACTGCAGCACTTTCCTAAACATCAACGTTTCACTATGCAATTGGAAAGTTGATTTTGCAGTAAGATGATCTAATACTCAGTGTTTTTTTTTTTTTTTGTTTGTTTTTTAAATGGTGTAGATTTAAAGGCTTAGTTCACCAAAAAATGAAAATTCTGTCATTAATTACTCACCCTCATGTCGTTCTACACCCGTAAGACCTTCGTTCATCTTCAGAACACAAATTAAGATATTTTTGATGAAATCCGAGAGGTATATGACTCGTCCATAGACGGCAATTTAACCGACACTTTCAAGGTCCAGAAAGGTACTAAAGACATCGTTACAACAGTCGACGTGACTGCAGTGGTTCAACCTTAATTTTTGTGCACAAAACAAAACAAAAATAATGACTTTATTCAACAATCTCTTCTCTTCCCTGTCATTATCCTTACGTAGTTGCCACAGTAAGCACAGTGAAGGCTTCCGTGTTTACGTCTGAATGCCGGCTCAATATTGGCCAAAGCTGATCATGTGAACAGCACGACGCATGCGTGTAATGCTGACGCAGTAGCCGGCCAATAATGAGTCGCCGTTCTGACGTAGAACCTGGAAGCGCTGGACATAAACAACATATGAGAATGACACAGAAGAGAAGATATTGTTGAATAAAGTCATTATTTTTGCTTTGTTTTTGTGCACAAAAAGTATTCTCGTCGCTTCATAAAATTAAAGTTGAACCACTGCAGTCACATAGACTTTTTTTTAACCTCTCAAATTTCATCAAGATGTTCCGAAAATGAACAAAGGTCTTACGGATTTGGAACGACATGAGGGTGAGTAATTAATGACAGAATTTTCATTTTTGGGTGAACTAACCCTTTAAGTAGCAAATAAGTTTCATTAAAAAAACCAAACATATTTTGAGCCAACAGCACCTGCTGTTGGGGCTAAAGGTACAATAATTGACGTGATAAATAGATGGCTGACTTTTCCATTTGTTGACATGACATGGTTAGATTCAAATGGTCAATGTAATTTTATTAACCTTATAGATAATCACCATACTACAGGTGCTGGTCATATAATTAGAATATCATCAAAAAGTTCATTTTTTTATTATAAATTATTTTTAAAAATGAAACTTTCATGTATTCTAGATTCCCTACATGTAAAGTAAAACATTTCAAAAGTTTTTTTTTTAAATTTTGATGATTAGAGCGTACAGCTCATGAAAGTCCAAAATCCAGTATTTCAAAATATTAGAATATTTCCTAAAATCAATCAAAAAATGGATTTGCAAAACAGAAAAGTTAAAGTTCTTTAAAGTATGTTCTTTTGTGCACTCAATACTTGATCGGCAGGACATATTACAGCAAATGACTTGCTCCTAGCCCAAATTACTGCATCAGTGAAGTGTGGCATGGAAGTGATCAGCCTGTGGCACTGCTGAGGCACTATTGAGCCTTCAGATCATCTGTATATTGTTGGATCGACTGTTTCTCATCTTTCTCTTGAAAATATCCCATAGATTCAGGTCAGGCATATTGGCTGGCCAATAAAGCACAGTAATATCATGGTCAGCAAACCACTTGGAAGTGGTTTTTGCACTGTGGGCAGGTGCTAAAGTCCTGCTGGAAAAGGAAATCAGCATCTCCATAAAGCTTGTCAGCAGATGGAAGCATAAAGTGCTTCAAAATCTCCTGGAAGATGGCTGCATTGACTTTGCACTTGATAAAACACAATGGACCAACACCAGCAGACGTCACGCCCCCCCCAAATCATTATTGACTTCAGAAACTTCACACTAGACTTCAAGCAGTTTGGATTCTGTGCCTCTCCAGTCTTCCTTCAGACTCTGGGACCATGATTTCAACATGAAATGCAAAATTGACTTTTATCTGAAAAGAGGACTTTCGACCACTGTTCACTGTCCAGTTCTTTTTCTCCTTAGCCCAGGTAAGATGCTTCTGACATTGTCTCTGGTTCAGAAGTGGCTTGGTAGTCCTTTTCCTGAAGATGTCTGAGTGTGGTGACTCTTGATGTGCTGACTCCGGCTTCATTCTACTCATTGTGAAGCTCTCCCAAGTGTTTGAATCGGCTTTACTTGACAGTATTGTCAAGCTTGCGGTCATCCCTGTTGCTTGTGCACCTTTGCCTACCCAATTTCTTCCTTCCAGTCAACTTTGCATTTAATATGCTTTGATATTTCACTCTGTAAACAGCCACCCCATTCAGTAATGACCTTCTGTGACTTACTCTCTTTGTGGAGGGTGTCAATGATTGTCTCCTGGACCATTGCCAAGTCAGCAGTCTTCCCCATTAGTGTGGTTTCAAAAAACAAAAGATACCCGGATTTTATACTGTAGGGATGGTCATTTAATGAAACTCAAATGTAAATATTCTAATATTTTGAGATACTGGATTTTGGACTTTCATTAGCTGTACGCTCTAATCAAGAAATTTACAAAAAAAAACTTTTGAAATGTTTTACTTTACATGTAGGGAATCTAGAATATATGAAAGTTTCATTTTTTAAAATAATTTACAATAAAAAAATGAACTTTTTCACGATATTCTAATTATATGACCAGCACCTGTATATTGTATTTTCTGTAAACTATGGGAGTAGTGAAAAGTAGATTTTTCTTAAGGTGTGTCTTTAGCCCTGTTGTACCCTACTTTACAGCAATTTTGGGAAGAGCCAAATATGAAATATCCATGAGAAATATGAGATCTCAGTCGCAAATAAACAAAAAGTAATTCATGGGACCTGTTACCACAACTTAAATAAATGCATGGTTGCAAGTTAAAAAGTTGAATTTATTGTTTTAATTAAACATTTTAAGTGCAAACATAATTTTGTTGAGTTCTGTTGATATAATACATTACATCAACTTAATATTGTTTGTATTTTAAACTCAAATGTCTGCATTAATTGGCTTTTTTTTTAATTAAGTTATGTATGTAAATTAGTAACATAATGATATTGCCTTGATAACTTCAAAATTAGGCAGTGGATTTCTAGTTCCCAGCATGCTTTGCATAGGACTGGATAAAGAGAATAAATGTTGAATTTAAGTGTTAATTTATTTGTTTTTAATGAAGGGAAAGACCTGTTAGTGTTTAATGCCGTTATGTTTGACATTTAAGAGTTTCTGTAATGTTGAAGTTTTTGTGGTTACCATTGTGCTGAAGATAGATACATGAAGGTAAACACTATTGACTCTATAAGCAATGACTGCGCTAATGCCAGTGACAAGTAATATCTTACTTGTTCATTAAATATACATGTTAAATATATGTTAGCATGTGCTATGATAGCTGTTGATTTAAACTGAAATAGATAAGATTAATTGGTTCCAGGGCTACAACTCTGGTAGTTGGAGGAACTTAATTTTTTTGAGTAATCAACTTAAAAAGTTGTTTATGCTACAAATTATTATGTTCCTCTAACTTGATGTAGCTTATTGGTTGAATGTAAATTCACTCAAAGTTGTCATAACTCAAAAAAAAAAATTTATGCAAACTGTTGCGTTAATTTTTTAAAACAACGTCCCATTAGAGCTATTTTGTAGATGATTTAAAGGGATAGTTCACCCAAAAATGAAAATTCTGTCATCATTTACTCACCCTCAAGTAGTTCCAAACCTGTAGAAATTTCTTTGTTCTTCTGATACAAAGGAAGATATTTGAACGAATGTCAGTAACCAAACAGATCTCTTCCCCCATCTACTAACATAGTAGAAAAATAAATACTATGGTAGTCAATGGGGGGCGAGATCTGTTTGGTTACTGACATTCATCCAAATATCTTCCTTTGTGTTCAGCTTATTTTATCAAAAGTCTTTTATCAAAATTTCAGCCATACTGCAGTGCTTGTTATTCCCTGTATTATTATTAAGGCATAACGAATACCTCTCAAATCATCCTGTGGCCACACACACACTAATTACACTAGTGCCCATTTTTTGCTGTGTGCAATTTTGATCTGATTTTAGTCCCTACTAATTGCTTTTCATCTTCCTCATTCATTTTCTGTTTACAACTCACCACAATCTGTAGTTTCAACAGACATGAAAATTTAGTTGTTTTTACATGTTAGTTTTTCTTATGATAATGCAGTAAAGGAGTAAAAGTAACAAATTGGGAAAGATTACCCAGTCATTACAGTTATTATACAGCCAGTACAGGCGGTTATGAACCTCTCAGTGTCTCTTTCAACATTTCATCAGTCACGCTGAGCCCAGGGGCCTTCTTTGAAATTGCATAACTTACTCAAAGTGACAAGTGTCACCGTGCTAGCCATTAAAAAGAATGTTGTCACTTATTTCCCAAGTGGCTACTTCACATCTTTCACCATGAGGTTTTTGTAGTAAAACCCCCACATCTGTGTTCTTTATACTTAAAGTGTCCTCAGTTTAGTCTGAAATGTAAAAAATACATTCATAAACTGCTGTGTGTTTTTTATTTTAGAAAAACTGAATAAAAGTCAAGGGGGAAAAAATGGTTTGGCGACGGGGTGTTGGGTACCCAAGGCTTATCAATGCACAAGGGCAATGAAGGTTATCCTGTCTGGTCCGAGCCAACAGCAGGCCTACTGTGGCACAAGTCAAAAAAATATGAATGATAGTTATGGGAGGAATGTGTCACAACACACAGTGCATCACACTCTGCTGTGTATAAAGTATTTTGTGTATATGAGCCCATTAAGTAATGAAAAATAGCAATATTTACACATATTTGATATTTTATTTTAATAAATATCAAAAATCTAAAAGGTGTGCATCATACCGGACACCTAGAGGAACACGTTACAGTTGGTTTTGTTCCAAACGAAGCCAATTTAAAGTACAAACAACTGTTGCGTTTTCGACCAAGCAACACACTCAAGTACATTTTCATTCCTGAATGAATCAGTGTGTTTAAAAGAATCGGTTGAAGTCAATCAATGTATGTATAATGTATGTACAATCAATTTGTGTATAATGACCCATGTCATTATACACAAATTTGTATAATGACATGGGTATTACACTGGTATTATGACGTAAACATGAAATATGAGGACATTTCATGAGTCCTAGGGGGGATAGAATGTACAATTTGCACAGTATAAAAATCATTACACCTAAGGAATGTCCTTACTAAGATAGCAAAACAAACCTGTGTGTGTGTGTGTGTGTGTGTGTGTACTTGTTTTGGCTATACTTGTGAGGACTAAATGTCCTCACTTATATTGCGAAATACTTTGACAACCCACTATAGTGAGGACATTTGACTGGTCCTCACTAGATAAAAAGGCTTATAAATCAGCCAAAATATGTTTTTATTTAAATCTAGTGTTTTGCACATGTTTCTGTGATGGGTAGGTTTAGGAGTAGGGGTTGGGTAAGGGATAGAAAATATCATTGACCTGATATAAAACTGGGCTCAACGCTAAGGATTTTTTCTACTGGCCCGGTTGGGCCAGTGGTTTAAATTTTTACTTGCCCCACCAAAATTTTCACTGGCCCCACAACAAAAAAATTAATAAAGTAAAAGAAAAGAAAATGGGCCTATAAAATAAGCCTAGTTATTGTTTTCATTGTCTTTGTTACATTTAACCTTAATAAATAGGGTTATGACACCAAAAGCTACTAGATTAACTCACTTAAATTTTAAATTTTGTTAGACAAATAAACAGTAAGTAATAAAATAGTAACAAATAATCGAATTATGAGTAATAGCACAAATAAATACAACAGAACAAACATATAAATTAAATAAACAGTGCTTTTCAAGTTTTTCATGTAAGTTTAAACAAGATTTCCAGGTACAGAAATTGTAATCTAATGTATAACTATATAACTACAGATTAAACATTATTAGTTAATCAGTCAAGAACAGTTACAGATGCATAAATAATGTTTTGCAATGTTGAAAAATTCAAAACGTTAAATACTGTTATTTGAAATTATTTAAAAAATCAAGACACTTTAAATATAAAATTAAGCCCGCCAGTAGGCGGCTGCGAATCACTTTTAATGAGCGAGTCATTGAGATTCAACCGATTCATTCAGGAAGTGTTGCTCAGAGACGCAAAACAATGCTGTGGACTTTGTTTGGAACTATTTTCGTTGGCGAAATAGAGTGAAAAAGGCGATTTGGTGTCTAAAATGTAAGTCACTTGATATTAAGTTCTTGTTCATTAAACTATACGTTGTATAAAATCAATAGCACATTTAAAATCATGCTGATATTTGGAGAAAAACGGCGCTCTGTGTAATATTGGTTAACTATATTAAATGATATAAATATAAAAGACATACAGGGGCATTTTTGCCCCTTATCTTTAATTCTGGGGGCTTTCTAAATGCATTTTAATAGACTAATGGTGCGTTCACACCAGACGCGTATGAAGCGTTAAGCGCGAGTGATTTACATGTTAAGTCAATGCAAAGACGCGAAAAGACATCCTGCGGCGCGAATGACGCGATTCGCGCGAATGAGGCGGCGCGAATGACGCGATTCGCGCGAATGACACGGCGCGAATAGAGCGATTCTGGCGTTTGACGCGCGTAACGCGTGATTCGCGCGAATCGCGCGAGTTGAAAAATCTGAACTTTGGCGAAAACAGGAATAAAAAGGATCTTGCTTGGAAGAAAAGTGAGTGAGGAGCTCGGACAATCTGGTAAGTTGTAAAAAACGCTCTTCACTCAATTTGAGCTATATTTATAGAGAGAGAGAGAGAGAGAGAGAGAGAGAGAGAGACTACGAGCTAGCTAAAGCCGGCAAATTGAGCTTATTCGCTGTATTTTACAACTACTTTCTGCTGACGAGTTGATTTGTTTATTCAGAGGAAGTGTGCAGAAATGAGACGAGCCGCCTGGCAGAAGCCCCTCTCATGGCACGAATGAAGCGAGTAAACTCAAAATGTTCAAGCGTCCAACTACGCGCGAATAGCGCGATTTATTCGCGCAAGTCGAGTCTGGTGTGAACGCCCCATAAATCATGCAGTGAAAGCGTACACTCTAAATATGCACGTGCACTAGTCTAACCTACTAGACTATGGCCACGTACACACTGTAAGTTTCAGGAGTGACAACCGCATTTAAATGCGGGAGTGAATCCCCTAAATTATCGTTACATGTGTGTACGGAACACGACTCACTCTCGAAAATGCGATGATTGACAGCTTGGAAACCATAGCGACGTTCTGGCGTCTCTCGTGTTTGGTATCCATTATTGTGAAAAAAGTAATATTACAGTGACAAAACACTCGTTATTTTCAGCAATTTAACTAAACACACTAACACAATCGACAGAGACGTCGTGTGTTGTTTATGCTTGTACAGCCTGTTTCACACAGAGCGCGCTCGATTGGGCTTATTCCTGTTCGCTGATTTTTCTAGCAAGATCTGGCAACTCTAATGAGTCAGGGCTCGTGCTTTCCCCGTGATTCACCGCGCATACAGAAGAGAGACACATCTCCGATGAACGTTAAACGTCATTAACAATTAGTTGTTCAGTTCGGTTCCGTACACACTGCATAGAATATCTGTAAATGCGGCTGTCACTACCTGTATTTTTCGTGAGTTAATTCGGTTGTAGAATGCGGTTGTCACTCCCGTATTTTACTGAACTGTGTGTGTACAGAACGCGATTAAGCACTAAAAGGTGAACTGACAACTGAATTTAGCTGCAGTGTATACGTGGCCTATGTCACGTAGTGTATGCGCGCACTCAAGGGGTGTGTTTTTGTTTGGTTTTTGTAAAGTGAGGGACATACTCGATCATTTCAGATCGTTAAATCAACAATTACGATATCATAGACGATATATATCGCACACACTACAGCACTGGCACGATCGGGCAAGTGACAGTTCCGTCAACTGTCCCGAGAGTCGTTCACACTGGGCCCGGGCCATCGGGCAGTCCTTATTGTCGAGCCCTGTAAAATCAATGGAAGTCTATGCAATGTCCTCACTAAGATAGCAAAACAAACGTGTGTGTGTGTGTGTGTGTGTGTGTGTGTATAAACATATGTTAATATATAATATATGTTACAATATAGGCCTAAGTGTAATACTGTTTTTGATGTATGTATTTATTTATTTATTTATTTACAGAATCTGCAAACTTCTAAGAAACAGATTTCCTCATTTAAAAGAATATTAGGCCTATTGTCATCATCATCATCATCATCATCATGTCAATCATGACAGATTACCAGAGATGTAAACTCGAGTCTGTGACTTGGACTCAAGTCGCACTTAAGTCGCGAAAATAAACGACTTGCGACTTGACTTGGACTCGTGAACTACTAACCCGAGACTTGACTTGGACTTGAAGACAGAGACTTGTGAAAAAATACAAGTCTTTTGGCGTGACATTCCCGATTACGTTCTCTATTTACTACCCCACATGACGGCAAGAATATCACAAATCAGCTCTAAACACACCAAGCTATCGTGCGCGTGCGCATCTGAAGGCACGCGAATTCATCAACCATTAGAAAACTTGTTAAATTAGCAACAAATAATAACAATATGCCTTACCTTGCGATAGACTTTGTCATTTCATTTGAAAAGCAATCAATTAATCCGAAGGGAAGCTGCGGTGTTGCACAGCTGCAGTGACCATCATTTTCAAGAAATGTCCTTTTAATTTTTTTTTTTTTTTTGCCCAAGTATTTGATAATGCATTTAATATCCAGATTTACCGTGTTAAATTGCATTTGGATTGGACGAACACTTCCATACGCATTATGACTCTGTCCGTCTGACTTTTTTCCACAGATCGGTTTGTTAAGTCGCAGTGCGTTATTATATCGCCTTATCACAAACGAGACACACAGATGGAAATGTTATTCGTTGTGTTGTTTACTGTAACGCTTGTCTATACATGGGTTACCGCCGGCGCTCACTGGAAGACTGCATTTTCCAGCATTGCTTGAGATCTACAGCAAACTACGGCAACTCATATAGCTCAAAATACACAGCACTTTTTTCCTTGCGGTTGTTCTAAATGGTATAATTTTGTATAAAGTTAGAAAGTAATAGAAATTATTAAAGTATTTTGTGTGCTTTATTAGGCAATTTTAAAGTAAAAGTAATCTGTTTTGATATTTAAATACACTGTTAATTACAATAACTGAAAAAATATATTGATAAAAATAGAACAAAGACTTGACTTGAGACTTCACTTGACTTGGATCTCAAAAAATTGAGACTTGACATGGACTTGACCGCAGGGTATTGTGAACATGTCTGCAGATTACAGATAAAAAAAAATATATATATATAAATCATTGATCTGTTCATTATAATATAATGTAATGCTGTCAATCTTGTGCCTCACCTTCACTGGCTCATCTTATGGCTCTTTGTTTAAACATTTTAAATTTATCCAGTGTCAATATTTTGCTGTTTCTGTTATCAACGGTACAAATGTCCGCTTGCATGCATGCACATATTCCAATGGTAAAAGCCATTTGGGAAGATTATGGTCTGACTTATATTCAGCCTGTTTCTGAATGTTAATTTTACTGTTTTTTATTTATTTATTTTATTCACAATATCTTAGCTACCAAAAGCAAGTCGAGGTTTAGGCTATAGGCTACTGAAGTGACAAATTAGCAATATGTTTACTTGCCCAAGGGCAGGTGATGCTGTGTATTGATTGCAGTAAAGAGTGTTTGAGCTTGACATTAACATGGTGTTTGTGCGAGCATGATTTTTTATATCCAGCTGACATTCACGTAAACAGACAAAGCAGTAATAAGCTGCAAAAATACCTGCCAGTTATTTCATAGTTTGAGAGTTTATAAGCAGGTATGACTCTGAAGTTAGTCTTACTGTACGTGCATATGGTAAAATAACATTAGTCCTGGTATATTCACTAATCACTCAACAACCATTTTCTGTCTCTTAACCTGTGGAGAATGGAGATACGGTACAATGAAGAAAAATACAAAGCAAAAAAGTGCCATGGTGAAAAAGACTTTTTTATGTCTTCAAATGTGAAATCTGTTGGATGTTCATTGTTTTAGGACATATGAAAACAAGAATGATTTTGGTAGATCATGAACAACAATCTTATTTAGTATAATTATAAAAAACGTACTATAACAATAAAAGCACCTACACATTCAGTGTTTCACATTAAAATCTTATGTTCTCAGTCAGTTTTCTTGTGTAAGAAATTAAGCTACAGTGTCAGTATTAAATACAGTAATATTTAATACAGTATAAAATTGTATTACTTTAAAAGCTATAGCCTATTTTGTCCAGAAGGAAGAAGTTCCAGTTAATAAATATTAACAATGTTCATAGTTCATACATGACAAAACAAGAAGAATGCTGTATAACACTTACAAAATATACAATATGGGAACATCTGCATTTGCCTGTACAACGACTGTTGTCATCTGAACTTCAACAAGCTGCTATAGGACTTGAGGGAGCACCCTAAAATTAGAAGATTCAGGCTGTACAACAACAGATTTGTCGAGCCTTCTTTTCATCAATTGTGCTTGTAACATTTGCTCATTTATTCATAAGAAGAGATGGTCAGCTTCATAATACAAGCCTTTTCAATGGTTATAACATTATCTAATGGTTAAATGACTCTTCATTTTCCTACGCAAATAACCTTCATATTATAATCAACTATTGTATCCATCTGGATAATAAGATAAATGTTTTCATGGGCTGTGACAAAACAGCTAAAAACCGCTATTAATTTATGATTTACCTGGACATGTACAAAGCATGACAATAAGCTAGCCTAAGTAAAATGAAAATGGATGGAAGGAAGACATTACAGTGAAAATGGTCAAAAAAGGATGCTGCATAAACACCTGTGTAAACGCTATGTAAATATAAAGTATTATATGGAATATAATTTTACATAACTAATTCAAAGTGGCTTGATTTATTGTAAAAACACCAAGATTGTATATGTGACTGAATTGCAACAGTAGCTGCTAAATGGCGCCTCTTAGTGGTTGAAGATAGAGTTCGCAAATAAGAGGAAACCAAAGGAATCATCATAGTCACTATAGTCACTGGAAATCAGCACATTGTTTATTTAAGCTCGACTGGTAAAAGATACCTAAAGTTGTACTTAAAGTAGTCTTTTTGTCATGCAAGAAGTGTTCATAACGTTGTAAAGATGGGAATTAGGCAAGCTCGTACGTATAGTGGTATACTTGTTGAGTTAGAAGATACTGATTAAAAAATATTTTTAAGTTTCTTGTCCTTTCTGAAACCAATAATAATAGTCTCTTGGATCTAATGGATATATCAACTAGTTTGTACATAAATACATTCTGAACAATTACTATGTGACATTACGAGACATTCCAGATCATGCAATACCAAATATGACCACAAGAGTGCAATAAAACATCATTCAATACAGCTTTATAGGTAGTTTCTTAGAGACACAAGCTGGTGTTCAGAGTCTACTTAAACAGAATTTACTTAGGTTTATAAGGAATAAAATTACTCCAAAAGGATGCTTGTGACATTATATGTATTTTCAAATTCTATATTATTCAGTGTAACACAAATATTTTTGAAGATTCATTATGGAGATCTTGCCATAGGCCTACAGTCATAGGCCATCATGCTCCAAAAAAGTACAAAAACCCCAGAACATAGATTTTTTTGCATGGGGAAAAATAACAGCATACAGGTTTGGGATGTCATGAGGGTGAGTAAATGATGAGAGAATTTTCATTTTTGGGTGAAATGTTCCTTTAAAGGGTTAGTTCACCCAAAAATGAAAATGTCATTTATTACTCACCCTCATGCCGTTCCACACCCGTAAGACCTTAATTAATCTTCGGAACGCAAATTAAGATATTTTTGTTGAAATCCGACGGCTCAGTGAGGCCTGCATAGCCAGCAGTGACATTTCCTCTTTCAAGATCCATTAAAACATATTTAAATCAGTTCATGTGAGTAGAGTGGTTCAATATTAATATTATAAAGTGACGAGAATATTTTTGGTGCACCAAAAAAACTAAATAACGACTTATATAGTGATGGCCAATTTCAAAACACTGCTTCCTGAAGCTTCGGAGCGTTATGAATCAGGGTGTCCAATCAGTGGTTCGGAGCGCCAAAGTCACGTGATTTCAGCAGTTTGGCGGTTTGACATGCGATCCAAATCATGATTCGAATCACTATTCCCAATTTGTAAAGTTGTCTTTCTAAATAAGTTAAGAGAGCATCTGCTCAAGTAATTTTTGCAATAAATAAATAAACAAACAAATGCATTCCAGGAAGGTGTGGAAGTCTAGATCTTGAATGTGGGCATAGGGAGGGACTGGACTTTCCTTAAAGGGATAGTTCACCCAAAATGAAAATTACCCCATGATTTACTCACCTTCAAGCCATCCTAGGTGTATATGACTTTCTTCTTTTAGACAAATACAAGCTGAGTTATATTAAATAATGTCCTGGCTCTTCCAAGCTTTATAATGGCAGTGAATAGAGAATGAGATTTTTGAAGCCCAAAAAAGTGCATCCATCCATCATAAAAGATATCCACACGGCTCCAGGGGGTTAATAAAGGCCTTCTGAAGCAAAACAATGTGTTTGGGTAAGAAAAATATCCATATATAAAACGTTAAAAACTAAAATAACTAGCTTCTGGCAGACGGCCGTATGCACGTTGACTTTTGCCATAAGAGTAACCCCCTGACACAATGTAGTAGTGTAAGCTTTGACGCCTCTCGCTGTTTAAACATATAGGGCTGGGCAACAAACTCAAGCTCCTCTTCTCTTATATCAAAATCCTCTGACAATTCTCGTTAAACATTCTCGTTTTAGACCTCTAATTCATGACTAGTGTTTTGTTCTTTCCTCTGCACTCCTGTGTTCGTCAATACGTCTTGCATCAGCCATATTATCGATGTGTACGGCCGTCTGTCGGAAGCTAGTTATTTTTTAAAGTTTTAAATATGTATATTTTTCTTACAAAAACGCATTGCTTCACTTCAGAAGGCCTTTATTAACCCCCCCAGAGCAATGTGGATATCTTTTATAATGGTTGGATGCACTTTTTTGGGCTTCAAAATCTCATCCTCTATTTACTGCCATTGTAAAGCTCGGAAGAGCCAGGACATGATTAATTATATATCTCCGTCATCTGAAAGAAGAAAGTCATATACACCTAGGATGGCTTGAGGGTGAGTAAATCATGGGGTAATTTTCATTTTTGGCTGAACTAACCCTTTAATGGAAAGATGCAGTGTGTGCTAGAAAGTTGCTTGAAAGGCCATAAATACAAAACGTCCCTCTACTGTTACAAGGTTTATCCGGGAGTTAAGTGTAAAAGCATTCATTCTTCTCATTCTTCTTCTAATCCAGCCTTCTTCCCTATTTTGGTATGTTGTGTTATCTATACATATTTATACCAATTAAATCTGTCAATTAAGCATCTGTGCCTGAGATTTAAATGAAAATAAACATATGCTGGGTGTAAACAAATCTTGCTGTACTCATCGTTGAATGCCGCGCATCAGAGGGATGGACAAGGCAAATGAATGAATTCTCCGGGGTGGGATGTCCAGCGGGTGTGGGACACAGCTGTAGGGAGACAGTAAGTGTGCTTCCCCACCAGCCCATGGCCATCCCTCCAGATGGCCCCATCTTCATGAGTCTCAGGGGTTTACTGGCAAACTGGTTTCCTAATATGTAAAGAGGGGGTTGAATTGAGGAAAGAACCTGATGAGATACTGCTGAAAGTCAGTGTCAGATGTAACAAAATAGTATGTAGTACACTCTAAAATTGGGTCAAATATCAAACCCAGGCGTTGGGTAAAATTTTTAAATAAAATGTTTAGCCCATGGTTGGGTTTGTACATATTTGAAGCAACCCAGCATATTTTTCTAATAATAAACTGCACTTCCACAGCATTTGGTAATCTTTGTTCATGTTAATTACAACATTTACAAATACATTATTAAAATCAAGTGTTGCATTTGTTAACATTAGTTAATGCACTGTGAACAAACTATGAACTGCTATTTTTATTAACTAATGTCAACAAAGATTAACAAATACAGTAACAAATGTATTGCTCATGGTTAGTTAATGTTAGTTAATACATTAACTAATGTTAACAAATGAACTTTATTGTAAAGTGTTACTGATTTTTTAATGTTTTTGCACCCAATAAGCAGTGTTGGGTGTGATGCATTAGATTAATTACTGTAATTTAATCACATTTTTTTCTTGAAAAAAATAAAGTAAGGGATTACTCTTAATTTTTCTGTAATTTAATTAGTTACTTCTGATGTAATTACATTGAATACTGTATAGACTATAGAACAATTCTATACATAAAACAATAGTGGATTTAACGTCAGAATTGAACACCTAATGTTAAAATGTATGTTTTTAAATGTAACCTTCTCCCTTTACACACTTTGGTCAGTTCAAGAATAATTTATATAATTTTATATTATTTATTTGAAAGAATTAAAAGAGCAGGTTCGTATCTATCCTTGTATTGTTAAACTGGTCGAAGTTGATATGGGATTTAGAAAGTAATTAGTAATAAGTAATGGATTACTTTTTAGAGAGAGTAATTAGTACAATAATCTAATTACACCATTGAAGATGTAATTAGTAGCTAGTAATTAATTACTTTTGTAGAGTAACTTACTCAACACTGCTAATAATCTCTGCTCACCAAGGCTGCGTTTATTTGAAGAAAAAAATAAATAAAAAATAAATCAGTAATATTGTGAAACATTATTACAAATTAAAGGGGACCTATAATGCCCCTTTTACAAGATGCAATATAAGTCTGTGGTGTCCCCAGAATGTGTCTGTGAAGTTTCAGCTCAAAATACCCCACAGATCATTTATTATAGCTTTTCAAATTTGCCCTTTGTTTGGGTGTGAGCAAAAACACGCTGTTTTTGTGTGTTCCTTTAAATGCAAATGAGCTGCTGCTCCCGCTGCTTTCAAGAAGAGGGCGGAGCTTTAACAGCTCGCACTTCAGTTGCTCAACAACAAAGCTGGAGAATCTCACACAGCCAAAATTGTTCAAACCGGAGACGGACACTGATGGAGAGACTCAGGAAGAAGTTATAGAATGCATCTGGATGTTTCTGGATGGTTAGTGGATACATTTATGTAGTTTCTGTGGAGTTAATTCACCTCATTGACTAGTATATGCCGTCATGTTTTTGTGCAATCAAATCCAGTTGAATTGACCCTCGTTTGTGAAGCAGTCCGCCGTAAAATGACAGCTTGGCAACAACACTCTACTACAACTCTTCCTCTTCTCCAAAGAAATCAGGGTTGCCAGGTTTTCTCAACAAAACGCGCCCAATTACTACTCAAAACTAGCCCAATCGTGTTTCAGGGGGGAGTCCCGTGGTAAAAATCACGTTCTGTGGGGTAAAATCCATGTTTTGCCGGGGTTCCCTGGTAAAATTTGCATTCTAGGGGATAAATATCATGATATTTGGAGTCGCTTCAACCTGCGGACATGAAAAACCATCTGCAGCAACAGCATAAAGGTAGCCCAATTCTTGGCAACACTGAAAGCTACCCAACATAGACTTTCCCCTTTTGTTGTGTGTTCCAGGGGGCAGGGTTTATGTAAATTTTAGGGTTAGTGATGTCACTAACCCAGGAAGAAGCTCGTTGTAGTCCCTACCAGCCGTTTAGTCCTTAAACAGAGAATTCTTTAAAAGAAAATATCGCCCTTTGCATTGAACTTTGAGCAGACAACGTCTTTGCAAATGTTGTTTATACTCTAACAGCAAGATTACACACTAACTAAATCATAATCAACCATTCCTTTAAAATAACATTTCTATTTTTGTTTTATAACTTTAAGGAGATTATGCTGCTTTAAAATACTCCCTCCATAGGGCAGCTCACTTTTGAACAGCAGTGCTTAAAATGCATATGTGAGCATTCCAGGTCATGGACCACCTGAAAACATCAACTTCCCAGGAATGACCAGGCGGGGCAATCAGCAGCTGGTGAACAGAGCAGTGCCTTTGTTGTGTGTTTCGTAGAGATTCACACTAACCCATCAGCAATCAACCACACCTCAATCATGGAAAGGGCCCTGGGCTGAAAACCATTAAACGGTCTGCTGGGTTGTAATCGTACAATCATGCTGCGAATCCCCCCTGCCTTCCTTATAGACAACTATTGATAAACGCATGCAGGACAGTGTATTAAATCCTGCAGAAACTCTTTGTTAGTGCCATTTAGGTTTACATCACGGTTATAGCAAACAAATATAACACAGAAGTGGAATCTTAATTCTAATTCTCACTAATTCATCTTTCATTTTTAGTTCTTTAATTTTTTTCTGTCATAATATTGTTAGTTGTACAAATCAATTTAAAATAAAAAAAGAAATTCACTGTAAAAATGTACTTAACAATATTAATATAATTTAATTAACAAATTAAAATTAGCACACATTTTGCATTAAAATTATTTTTTACAGCTTAGTATAGTTTGATAAATGTGACGGGATCAGAAATAGGGAGAGAGTTGTTTAAGACATATGAGAAATGAGTCCATTATCCTCAGCTCAGCCTGAGAACTGACAGGATGCAGATCACCTATCCAAACACACACACACGAGGGTGTGTGAGTGATAACTCAGTCCAGCAGAGGTGGAAAGGTCTCTCTCCGTCTCCCACAACCCCTCTTATCAGTGACCTCTCACACAAACTATTGCACAAGACTAAAACGTTCCCAAACTCTAAGTGCATGGTGTAGGGAGAAATACAACACATGGAACGGTATGTTAAGTATGTGTCCAACACTCTTTCCAGAATATGAGGTGTGGCTGAAACACATGAAGTGCCACGTTTAGTGAGACTGTGTTGTCCAGTTTGGACTTGTGGACATTGGCAAAACAAATAGGAATCCAGAAGGGAAAACCGTAAATCTGATTACCAGCAGGTCTTTGCTAAAGCCACAACAACGGCTTGTTTGCAAAGACAAAGGGCATTTTAAGAGATTGGGTGTTTTTAATCACATGTTTCACATTAATTACTGCTGTACTACCAGGAACCACCAAATGCCCTTGCAAAAGACTCCCTTTTTAGAAAAATATGTGTTATAAGACAGCATGTTGCTTCCAAACTTAAATTATTTAGACCCTACATTTTTGTAATTTTTAATGGGTTTTGGCTGTTCATTTACTGCGTTTTGGGGACCTGAAAAAGCAAACTCTTAAAAACGGTACCATTATTGTCTCAGTGTAAACTACAAAAACACAAATTTGTGAAAACAGTGACGTCATGTGCATGCGTATTAGGGTACAATGGGGCTAAAGGTGCACTGGGGTAAAAGGCGCCCTTGATTTTATTTTCCTCTAAACCTCTAGATTGCACTTTCCAAAACATCCACTTTTCAAGTTGAACGTGGAAATTTGGCTGATCTCTGACGCGATTGCGGGAAGCAGCACAAAGTTGATTCTGTGCTAATTTGATCTAATATTTGATGTTTTTTTTAAAAAATGTTTTTATATTCAGATGGTAAATATCATATATTAAGTTGGATGTCCACCTTAGAGATATTCACCTTATTTATAATGAAACCATCATATTTAAAAATATGATATTAATCATATCATATAATAAAATATCATTTAGCCTATTGTTACTACTGTATATTTGTATTAAATTATTATGGGATCTCCTTCAATGCTTTCAGAATCTTTACTTTCTAAAAAATGATTTTGTTTCTGTATTTTTAAAATATGTTTTTATATTAACATATTTTAATGACATATTTATTAAACAAAAATGAATTCTTTTATTTAACAAATAAACAGAAAATAGTACAAACTTTGCTAAAGTGATTGTTTTGAACAAGTATTAACTTAGACATTATTAAAAACATTATTTTAGCTAAAGTATGTTTCAATACTGTGAGCCTTTTACCCCGTGTGTGGTGTACACTTCACCACCTCATACATATATACGATTTTTAAACAAAAATAAACCACTTTTATGATTTATTTTCACACAAAATCTGTTGCTCCATAAATGTTCAAAACAAAAAAAAATTCTGATATCACACACTATGGGAGTAGTGAAAAGCAAATTTTTTTAAGGTGTGCCTTTAGTCCTGTTTTATCCTACGTGATCAGTCTGAATGGAATAACAAGGGGCGGGATCAGATGCCACAATGGCAGTGAAGCACATGGTGAACTGTCAAACCGAACCCATGTGCTCCAAACAAACACAAACACATGACAGAGACAGGGAAAGATGGACAGATCAGCCCGGGGACATGACAGAATATAATTCCAAAGCAGCTTTATAGAAAATACTGCAATACAGTAGTGAGCAAGATATGGATGACAGTGATGAAAAACTCCATAGAAAGATAAAAGCAAATAAAAACTATATTCTTGAACATATGTATAGCCCACATTGCATCTTATTTTTTTTGCTGTTTAAATCTCTCAAATCTTAACAGTACTAAACAAAATTTGAGAACCCCAATTGTAGATGGATAATTGATAATTTACAATATCTCTGCAAGATTTACATGCAATGTAACTTCATGTAATGATGATGAAATTCACTAAAGGTGCAAGTGTAGTGAATCTCCAACTGATGAGTTTATCATTTGTATTGGGCATTATAAGCCAAATTCAAAGATAAGTTCTCTTTTCTGTCAATTCCAAATATCAGTGAGCTTTTCCTGGATATATCAATTTATAGTTAATACAACTAACTTTTAAAAAAAAAAAAAAAAAGCGTTGTTTAATGTTTTACAACATCATTACGCTTCAAGCTTACCATGATTTTTGAAGTAGGTGAGATGGGTTATATGAAATCACAAAGAAATAGTTAAAACTAGGGGCAAAAACTCAGTTGTCAAAAAGACATCTTGTTGTCCATTGCGTGTGAGGCCGTATTTGACTCATGCTGCTGCCCCAGAGGCCCTGTGACATAATGAAGAGCCGCTCTTTAATTATCACATTTTAACAAGGACACAGTGGCAACAGATATTGTAGTGTGGAAAAAACCCTGAAAAATAAAGTCTATCCCTCATTTACTCAAGAACATTAAGGAAGACTAAACTATCTCCAATGAATCATTCATGACTCAAGTAGAAACATATATTAAATAAAAGTAAATAGGTCAAGTTTCATTTCAGGGTGAGTTACCCAAAAATGAAAATTCTGTCATTAATTACTCACCCTCATGTTCCAAACCCGCAAGATATTTGTTCATCTTCAGAAACACAAATTAAGATATTTTTGATGAAATCCGAGAGCTTTCTGACCCCCCATAGACTGCAACGTTATTACCACTTTCAAGGCCCAGAAAGGTAGTAAAGACATCATTAAAATATTCCGTGTGACTACAGTGGTTCAAACTTAATGTTATGAAGCGACGTGAATACTTTTTGTGCGCAAAAAACATAATTTACAAAGTAATATAATCCAAAGCGAGTTCACGCAACAGTGTCAGCTCTCGCGTGAACACAAACTGCATGCGTCGTGGTGCTCTCGTGAACACTCGCACGTGTGTTGTGTTGACGCACAAGTTTCAACACGCATGTTTATTTTGTTGCAGATCAATATTTTCGTAAATAAAGTGGTAAATTATGTTTTTTTGCGCAAACAAAGCACTCGTGTTGTTTCATAAAATTGAGGTTAAACCACTGGAGTACTTTTATGATGTCTTTCCTACCTTTCTGTACCTTTAAAGTGGTAGTTGCATTGGATCTCTTTGGAGGGACAGAAACCTCTCAGATTTCAAATATCTTAATTTGTTTTTTCGAAGATGAATGAAGGTCTTATGGATGTGGAACGACACGAGGGTGAGTAATTAATGACAGAATTTTCATTTTTCTGTGAACTATACCTTTAATAGTGGCTTGTCCTTTGGTAAGCACAATTTCAACAGCATTCCTGATGCTATTATGTGCACTAATCTTGTCTTTTTCTTGCTGACAGTATTTTAGATTCCAAATCTGCTGTGCGCAAACACCTGTCCACAGTGCTGTGAAATGATGGCTTTGGTTCTGTAGTGAGATCCTGCACTTTGATCTCTCAGACAGGTGTTCTGCCGCACAGATGTGTCTGCTAAAATAGTTTTACTGACTGAAGCAAGCCTGGTTTCACATAAACATGCCTGTTTTTCAAGACAAATTGAATTTATTCTAATTCTGCCGAATTTAAGTAAAGCGAACAATGAGCCGACAGTGCTGTCTGAACAGCGAACGCATTATATTTGCCTCATATAGAAAAAACTACTAAACTCATCATAATTTAATAAACCTGAATCAACAAATCCCATCTGGTGTTTGTGAGTTATTAGCCGTTTCCCAGGCCCCACACTGTGGTGAAAGTTTTGGTTTTGTGTTTAGTCAAAGATTTGACCAATAAACTGTACAAAAATGTCATGCCACCTAAAGTCCCAACCATAAATCATTCAATGTATGATGTTAAACTGTCACTGCTAATACATTGTGATTTATTACAACAACTTCTAGACCTCTCAACCTCAGTTCTTCTGGGATTTGACAAACAGACTTTTGAGACCCAACGTGAGACCTAGTGTGTCTCTGCTTGATGCTGATGGGGAAACACTTAACTGTTGGAACAACCTCAGGGGGGATCTAGTCCATTTCAAGGCAGGTAGGTCTTTTCCTTCTTTCTATATTAAATTCCACTGAAAGAGGAAAACACAGCTGCTCAGCAGTCTAAGCTGTCAAGTGGACAGCAACACAAGATACGCATCCTCTTTAAATGCGGATCCTTGCAACTCCTCAAGTGACTTTTAAAAGTATGCTATTGCCCTAAACAGCTGACTTTTGATAATGAGCGGCTCCCAAGAAATCATAAATTAAAGGATTAGTTCACTTTCAAATAAGAATTTCCTAATAATTTACTCACCCCCATGTCATCCAAGATATCCATGTCCTTCTTTCTTCAGTCAAAAAGAAATTAAGGTTTTTAATGAAAACATTCCAGGATTATTCTCCTTATAGTGGACTTCAATGGACTCCACTGTTGAAGGTCAAAATTACAGTTTCAGTGCAGCTTCAAAGGGCTTTAAACGATACCAGACGAGGAATAAGGGTCCTATCTAGCGAAACATTCTGTCATTTTCTAAAAAAAAATTAAAAATGTATATGCTTTATAAACACAAATGATCGCCTCGCAAGTGCTTCCACCAGACCGCCTTCCATATTCTTCAAAAAGCTTACGCTGTATGTCCTACACCTTCCCTATTCAACTTACGGAAAAAACGGAACTGGCGCCGCGTTCGTTCCGTAAGTTGAATAAGGAAGGTGTAGGACATACAGCATAAGCTTTTTGAAGAATAGAAGGCGGTCTGGCGGAAGCACTTGCGAGGCAATCATTTGTATTTATAAAGCATATACATTTTTATGACCGATCGTTTCGCTAGATAAGACTCTTATTCCTCGTCTGGTATCGTTTAAAGCCCTTTGAAGCTGAACTGAAACTGTAATTTTGACCTTCAACCGTTTGGGGCCAATTGAAGTCCACTATAAGGAGAATAATCCTGGAATGTTTTCATCAAAAACCTTAATTTCTTTTCGACTGAAGAAAGAAGGATATGGACATCTTGGATGACATGGGGGTGAGTAAATTACCAGAAAATTTTTATTTGAAAGTGGACTAATCCTTTAAGTCCATCCCTCCTCCTCTCAGTCCACTCTAAACCATTTCATTGGAAATATGAGTTCGAAAGTCAACCCGTATTGATTTGTAGCAGTGCACAGTGGAACATGAACTTGCACATTGTGCACTCACCCCGGTGCAAACAAAGACCAGCCAGTTGGTTTTAGTATGGATAGATGGATCAATCCTGAAGTATGGATACTTTTGATATATTAGGATTGATCCTCATATAAAAATATAATTTAAAAAAAATTATATTTAATGCAAAGTCAGATGGTTCTTTGCATGGTTTTTTGGTTAAATGCTTAAAGGGTTAGTTCATCCAAAAATGAAATTTCTGTCATTAATTACTCACCCTTATGTCGTTCCACACTCGTAAGACCTTTGTTCATCTTCAGAACACAAATTAAGATATTTAGAATATTACTTAAGACCAATACAAAGAAAGGATTTTTAGGAATCTTGGCCAACTGAAAAGTATGAACATGAAAAGTATGAGCATGTACAGCACTCAATACTTAGTTGGGGCTCCTTTTGCCTGAATTACTGCAGCAATGCGGCGTGGCATGGAGTCGATCAGTCTGTGGCACTGCTCAGGTGTTATAAGAGCCCAGGTTGCTCTGATAGTGGCCTTCAGCTCTTCTGCATTGTTGGGTCTGGCATATCGCATCTTCCTCTTCACAATACCCTATAGATTTTCTATGGGGTTAAGGTCAGGTGAGTTTGCTGGCCAATTAAGAACAGGGATACCATGGTCCTTAAACCAGGTACTGGTAGCTTTGGCACTGTGTGCAGGTGCCAAGTCCTGTTGGAAAATGAAATCTGCATCTCCATATAGTTGGTCAGCAGCAGGAAGCATGAAGAGCTCTAAAACTTCCTGGTATACGGCTGCGTTGACCTTGGACCTCAGTAAACACAGTGGACCGACACCAGCAGATGACATGGCACCCCAAACCATCACTGACTGTGGAAACTTTACACTGGACCTCAAGCAACGTGGATTGTGTGCCTCTCCTCTCTTCCTCCAGACTCTGGGACCCTGATTTCCAAAGGAAATGCAAAATTTTCTTTCATCAGAGAACATAACTTTGGACCACTCAGCAGCAGTCCAGTCCTTTTTGTCTTTAGCCCAGACGAGACGCTTCTGACGCTGTCTGTTGTTCAAGAGTGGCTTGACACGACAGCTGAAACCCACGTCTTGCATACGTCTGTGCGTAGTGGTTCTTGAAGCACTGACTCCAGCTGCAGTCCACTCTTTGTGAATCTCCCCCACATTTTTGAATGGGTTTTGTTTCACAATCCTCTCCAGGGTGCGGTTATCCCTATTGCTTGTACACTTTTTTCTACCACATCTTTTCCTTCCCTTCACCTCTCTATTAATGTGCTTGGACACAGAGCTCTGTGAACAGCCAGCCTCTTTTGCAATGACCTTTTGTGTCTTGCCCTCCTTGTGCAAGGTGTCAATGGTCGTCTTTTGGACAACTGTCAAGTCAGCAGTCTTCCCCATGATTGTGTAGCCTACAGAACTAGACTGAGAGACCATTTAAAGGCCTTTGCAGGTGTTTTGAGTTAATTAGCTGATTAGAGTGTGGCACCAGGTGTCTTCAATATTGAACCTTTTCACAATATTCTAATTTTCTGAGATACTGAATTTGGGATTTTTCTTAGTTGTCAGTTATAATCATCAAACTTAAAAGAAATAAACATTTGAAATATATCAGTCTGTATGTAATGAATGAATATAATATACAAGTTTCACTTTTTGAATGGAATTAGTGAAATAAATCAACTTTTTGATGATATTCTAATTATATGACCAGCACCTGTATATATACTACTTTTCTGGAAATTGAATATATATATATATATATTCAATTTCCATATTTCCATATATATATATATATATATATATATATTCAATTTCCAGAAAAGTAGTAAAAACATTATTAAAATAGTCAACGTGACTACAGTGGTTCAACCTTAATCTTATGAAGGAACTAGAATACTTTTCATGCGCAAAAACAAAACAAAAATAACGACTTTATTCAGCAAATTCGTCTCTCCCCTGTCATTCTCCTACACTATTTTCGTTGCAGCACTTCCAGGTTCTACGTCCGAACAGCGGCTCAGTATTGGCCGACACCTCTTCACGTGAGCATGAGGCATGCGTGTGATGCTGATGCAGGAGCTGACCAATAATGAGCCGGCATTCAGAAGTAAACACAGAAACGCAGCACTGCACCAACTGCACAACAGACTGACAGAAAAGAGGAAAAATTGTTGAATAAAGTCACTATTTTTGTTTTGTTTTTGCGCACAAAAAATATTCTCGTCGCTTCATAACATTATGTATTCGTCATATATATATATATATATATATATATAATTTTGTTGCTTTCAATTAAGGATAAAAAAACCTCTCTGGTTTCATCAAAAATGTCTTCATTTGTGTTCCGAAGACGGGTGTGGAACGACGTGAGGGTGAGTAATTAATGACAGAAATTTCATTTTTGGGTGAACTAACCATTTAAAATAATGCCTGTGGTTAACACAAGCTCAAGATTGTTTCATTCTATGACATAAAATACATCAGTAATACTATCTTGTTTTTTTTTAACGTTTTTACTTGTCTTGAAAATGGCAGTTGCTAATAAGTGGCTAAATGGAACTACAGAGGTTTTCAGAGAAATTAAACGTCATCACGCCGAACAGGTAAACTTATCTACGCACTAGTCCACTTTCACAGCCTCGTTGTGTTTATAGTCATGATCTAGCAAACTATTCTAACACAAACTTTCAGGGAAAATATTTTTTTAAATAAAGACTGAATCAGTTTAACGGTTAATGGTGGTGACGCTGAAGTTAATTAGTGTAGGCTACTTCATTTGCAGCTTATATTTAGTGTTTTACTTCTGCCGTTTGTATTTAGGATTCAAAATTCATAAAAGTTCATTTGTGAAGACTATCATGAACAAAATGTGTAAGAATCATAAACTTTTGTTGGTCACAGAGTTTATTTTCTGCAACAATCCAAAAGCCAATGGAAAAATCCTATTGAGTTTATTTGTGATTATTGTTTGATGATTTAAGTTTATTCAAAGTAAAAGTTAAAATAGTTTATAATTGTAAAATTATAAATTGTAATATAGTTCTGTAAGTTCTGATTATTTGCTAGATAGATAGATAGATAGATAGATAGATATAGTACTTATCTTATCTTAGATATTGAAAAAAGAATAGCAGTATTGTTATTGTTTGTTTGATCTGTGATACAAAAAAGTTAGCATATGTTTGCATGCTCTGGTAAATTCCACATAATTTTAAATTTACCTTACCATCTCCATATGCATTGTTTTTCATTCTCTTTTATACTTCATGTGCTGATTAAGAGAAACCAGGTCCACAAGCCGTGATGGTTGATCTGATCTGGGATATATAAATCAAAAAAACATGATAGCCTCAAACTGCCTGATTCACTTCATCAACTTATTATCATAACCAAAGACCATTAACCTGATAAAATCTCTCAGTGAACATTTCATGAAGGCTCTCCTTTAATGTTTTTATTTTAAGAAAAAGCTGAAGACATTCACTGTCTCCTCCGTGTCCTTCTTTTAATATGTGGAAAACCCCTGGCTCCCACGTGTCTTCTTCATGGATTTATCCTGTCCTGAATGCACAAAGGCTGATGCGTTGAAGCTCAGGGTGCCTGTATGTCTGGGAGCCATTATCCTTTTGGCCATAAAGAACACAGAAAATGAGAAAAACAATTCAAAGTGTCACATTACTTACACACCAGACTGTGAATGATATGAAAGTGCCTCAAGCATCTGCTTTGTACAATGCATGTGAAAGAGACCATCTTCTTACAGCATCCAGTGATTCACCCTGTAGCATCATGTGACCCTGAGAAACAACAGCTCCCTTCCAGCTGAAAATACCCACAACTTCACCCCTTAATTTAATATGGCGAAGGAAGAGGCAGAGCAACAGGAAGGGGAGCCATAATAAACAAGGTAATCTTGTAGTTAAGAAACAGCCAAGGAAAGAAGAGAGGCATAATTTAATAAGAAATGACAAAAAAGACCTTGTTAGCTCCTCAGATTTTCTGACCTTTGCTTGTATATGCTCCCAAGGATGTAACCAAATATTCAGAATATATAAATGTTTAAAAATCAATCATCGAAAAACCATACTGATTGACTACTAATCTGGGCAGCATTTCCCAAAAGCATCGTAAGCCTAAGTTGATCGTAGTTCCATTTGTGGCAATGGAGCTACGATCAACTTAGGCTTAAAATGCTTTTGGGAAACGCAGGGACGTCAATTGGGTATGGCTGCCTGGTCAAGTCAATGCAATTTATATAATTTTATTCATTACATGCAGGATTAATGGAGTTAGCCTATATTACTATGTGTAATAAATAATTTGTATTGTTAAATAAAACAGAAAAGTAAGTAAATTAAAGCGACCTGGTTGTTATATTCGTGTCATGTAAGATCAACGGCGCTGCCAATATGTCTATTCACAATGTGATTATGCAGCGTTGAGTATTGTAGCCAATCACAGGGATTTCTGTTGAAAATAATGACCAATCAGAGGTGTTTAAGTTACAGGTTGTCCTAATCAGCCGCGAAGGTGACACGCAGAAATGGTTTCTATTTTTGGGGTTAGTTGCGGCTGGAACAACAACACAAAATATGACAATGATAATCTCAGGTAATGTTTATGTGCTTTATTCAGTGTTAAAAGCGTGTAATGTGACTTTGAATATCATTTAGTGCTCCCAGCTTTGTAGCTGTAGTAAAATCAACAATGGATAATTCACCTCAGACCTCGAAATTAAACAAATGGAAGCAAGAACGTTCAAACTGTGAACAAACAAGTGTATTCTATGACAAAGATTGTTTTAGTAGCTCAGTATGTATTTTTAATAATGTTTAAATGGTGTAATATTTGTGAAATTGATTATGTACTTATCCATTCCTTGCGAGTGCCGTCAAGTTTAATCTCTGGTGCAATGCAAATACCGCGAGAGCCCGCCCACGCTGTGTTCTGATTGGCTGTGGTTTTTGATTGATTGACTTTTAGTTTTACAAATGAGGACAATCTTTGTAGGATGAACAAAAATGTTTTTGGTAATCATATTAAAAATAACACTTAAATTGGATAATATTCAGACTTTTGAGCTTTGAAGTGCTGGAAAAAGTTGTGTGAAAAAAGTGGGACTGTGACGTCGAGGGAGTAAGATTGGATGACGTCATCAGGGTCTGCCATTCCCTGGCTTTGCCATTCCCTGGCTTTTGGTGAAAAGACGCCACTGGGGAAACGCTACCCTGAATATTTCACATTGAGAGGGGAGCATGTTTTCCTCATTGACTATGGCCGTAACCATCCTGCTACTTCTTTACATTAAGCATAGAGTAAACAATGACTAGAAACAGAATGGAATTTTAACAATACTGAAATTTAACATTTAATGAAAATTATATGTGCATTTATCTGATACAGATATGTATGTATATATATATATATATAGCTTATCTTTATAGTTTTATAATAATCTAATATTATATATTATAATATATTATAATATGATAATAGTGTTATATAACAATTAACTATTTTAAGAATATAATAAAAAAAAATGAAAAAGAGATTTAGATTTTCAATTGTTTCTTATGAACATATAAACCTTAGCCTATACGAAAACTATGAACTTTTACACTCCAACCAAACTCATCTGACTTATTGCTACCTGAGTCTGACATCACCCAAAGCCTACTACATCTCCCGTTAGACATCAGTACATCTACCTTGTGTGATCATGCGCACTCGCTCGCTCTAGTCGAGTGGAAAAAAATGATGACGTCAACTCGCTATAGGGTCTGTGCAAGGCTGAAATCAAGCACATTCATATGTCCAGTCTGCCCAAACAAAATAGTGGAGTTTGAATGAATGATGAGACCACATACGAGGTAAGAACAGACTTTCCGCTGACTTTGTGGATGAATGTGTAAATTGCGCATATATGCGCGTGCTTATGGATTGTGTCGTTGTGACACGAGAAGCGCATTATCACCGCTGTCCGATCAGTGTACGGAAGGGCAATGGTGATTGACGATTGTATGTACGGTAAACTGTTTATTCAAATGCACCAAATGCCAAAAATGGAGCTGTTATAAGAATCAATGACTGACCGCACAGACCGGCAGATCCTCAAAACTAATGGGAAACAAAGAGTTGCTCACAATTTTGCATGTGCTTTTACTTTAATTTTTCGTTGTTTAGCTTCGAGGTTTAAAACGAACGATTTGCATCTTATTTGCATGTGATGTTCTTTCCTCTTAAATAATGAAGCCGGTTCAGTTTTGTGTCATGTCACTTGTGCATGATAGTCCAGAGCACAGCCTGCGCGCGAGCGAGCATGTAACCGGCTTCCTAACAATGTTTTATCAGCATCAGTGCTTCTCAGCTTCTCCAGAGCCATTAATTGTTTAGCTATAGACTTTTTCCAGTTTTTACTTACCTGATAACATATTTTAGGCATATAGCTTTTTGAAATTCTTTATATTCTACATCATTATTTACAGCAGATTTTAATGAATAAAGTTAGAATATTTTAATGTAACTTATTTAAGTCATTTTAAGTCATCATCATGAGGACCCCCTACTGGGCCCTGGACCACTTAGTTATAATTACGATCTTGAAGTGATTTCTGCTCTGAATCTATCTTTGTGTTTAGCTGTTTTGAAATATATTTGTTGGAGTTTTGTTGTGATTTACCCCTCAGTCTGTCTTTGCTTCTCTCTTCATTTCCTCACCCTCATGTTGTCCAAGATATATATGATTTTTCCTTCAGCTTTACAATGTACTTAGATCACACACATATGAAAGTTTAAAATATTAGTATTTTTATTACGCACACCTCTATCGGTTCTCTTCAGAAAACATTGATTGTCATATACTAAAAAAATATACTAAATTGAAAGTCATATACTACATCTGGGACAGCATGAGGGTGAGTAGGCCTAAATGATGAGAGAATTTTCTGGACTGTCCGTCCAATCCCATCTGGTTGATAATGCTGCTGATAATGGATAATGTGGATATGAGGCTACAGTCTATTGTTTGGTCCCTGTCTTTCACTAATCAAGCATTCAAGTGCGAACTAGACCTAAAAGCCTTTTCTATTTGTCCGTCAGCTGACAACCACGTACTGATATCCTCTCTTGAGTTCCAAAGTCCATGTCACTCCACATTTTCATCAGTCTCGGCCAGTTCTCTATTACTAGGGCAAAATATCATGTGGGCACCGCGGGGGCATCATGAGTGATGGATTTCCACACTTGACTCGACTTGTATTCCTCGCAGACTGAGCATATTGCGGCCTCATATGGGGTCCTGCTTTGACTCTTAATATAAGGCATCATGATCAACTTCAACAACCGTTTCACATGATTTCCCTAACAAAAAAAGCCTTGTTTGCATTTTATGATATTATAACTAAGATTGTTGTATTAGGCATGTTATTGTTATAATGTATCCCTTTAAGACAGTGTAGGTGAACTTGAACTTTTGCTATTAAAGGCACAATATGTAAAGTTTCACCACTAGAGGCCGCCTATTCAAAACAAAGGCATAGCTTGATGACGCCGAGATTGAGCGCGGAATCTTGGGAGCTGTCTTCTTCACTTCACAGCCAGTGGAAAAGAATCGGGATGGGACTTGGGCAGAAATCATGTTCATGAATGAGATTATTAACCTTACTGTAGTATGAAGCAGCGCCGGGCCAAGTGATGTTGGAGCTGAACAAGGTCGCTGGAGCGATTGCTAATGAGAGACAAGGGCGACAACGCCTCGAGAGAAGCAGAACTTTTATTATGCCGCAGTCGCCACTTCCGCTTCTTCCGGTCAAGCGTATGTGGGGTAACGCAGCCCTGTTTTAGCATATTAGATACATTTAAGTGTTAAAAATGGTGTTATAACGTTACTCTGAGCATTTGCTAGGCGGCTACCATGAGACAATTGTTGCACACTGCAGTAAGCTAGACCGATATTAGAATATATTAATAAATGCTGGATGGCTTGTGTTGATAAATGGCATGCAATTCATTTCAAAACATATTGTATGATGTAGAAAATGCTGTATTACTGTTACTGAAAATAAAGCTGCATCTGATTATGCTATGTTAGCTACTTGACAAAATAGAGTTTTTTTTTTTTTTCTCTAAGGCATGGTAAAAACATAGTACTCGCAGAAAATGAGATTCAAAAATAAGACTAAACATGTTGAGCTATGTAACAATGATTCATTTTCTGTCTATAAATGTATCCAAACAGTTGTTCCCTTGTCTAATAAAACATGTATTTAGGGCTGGGCGATATGGCAAAAAAATAAAATCTCGATTTTTATTTTTTATTTTTTTATTTTTTTTCAGAACGATTGACCGATTCACGATTTCGATTTTTTTTTTTTTTTTTTTTTTAACTGTTTAACTAGTCAACTTAAAAACTTAAATACAATATGATTCAAGTAACATTTTCTTTATTAACAATCTGGTTAAAAAAAGTTCCATTCCAAGTGCACCACACATGAAATGATCAATATGGTGTAAATGTAAAACAATTTGTTAAATATCTTTGCAGAAAATATGCCTGAAATATGAAGGCAAATGTAAAACACATTACAAACTTATCTTAAACACATCCTATATACTCAGAAATAATATAAAATAAGAAAAATGCTAAATATTTCTTAGCCAAAAAGTAATAGCAATAAACTAGGCTTTCAGCCTGTCACCATCATGCAAACATGAAATATCAAACAGGTTTACAGTTGTTTGCATTCCATTGCGCTATTTGTCCTATTGTTTTTATGTTTGGCGGACATGTTTAGGTGTTGCACTTGTGTCTCGCGTCTTTTGCGGCGTCTCACCCATGAAACGGCATTCTAAAAACACGGCGGTCAAGTTAAAAAAAGTTAAACTCACGTTTAATAACTTTGCCTTTTTTTCTCATTCCACTGCCTGCGTCTCATTGTTATAATGAAATAACGCATTTCTGAATGAACAGCCGCTTAAGAATAGTGATGTGTTCTACGTTCATAGAGCATCACATGAGAGCGGGTAATCAGGCGTGCCGGCGCCATCATGTGGTCGGATCATTTTCTTCTCCTAACGGTTATCATTGCTGTATTGTCAACACTTTTAGCATAGCTTAGCATAGTTCATTGAATCTGATTAGACTGTTAGCATCTCCTTAAAAAATGACCAAAGAGTTTCAATATTTTTCCTATTTAAAACTTGACTCTTCTGTAGTTACATTGTGTACTAAGACCGACGGAAAATGAAAAGTTGCAATTTTCTAGGCCGATATGGCTAGGAACTATACTCTCATTCTGGCGTAATAATCAAGGAAATTTGCTGCCGTACCATGGCTGCAGCAGGCGCAATGATATTACGCAGGTCCATATAATAGAAGTCAATGGTTACCAAAACTATTTAGTTACCAACATTCTTCAGAATTTTCTTTTTTATGTTCCTCAGACAAAAAAAAGGTCATACAGGTTTAGAATGACATGAGGGTGAGTAAATTATGATATTTTTTGGGTGAACTAAATAAACTTAAAATGGAGTCTCAGACGTGAATGTATTTGTTTTTATTTGTGTGCTTTTGCAGTCATTAGTATGTTTAATTGTACAGAGCTCTGTGATTAAGAATAGGAGTTACATTGACTGGGATTGAATAAACACATTTCTGGTTAAATAGAGTCTAGTGATAAAGCTCCCATTATTAAGTCTATTGAGCTCTCAGTGAGCATTCAGTAGTGGAAAATCAGACAGTTTTAAGAGAATAAGTGCCTTCCAGTGCTTCATTTCATTTATCACTGACAGTGTACATTTGTTAGCTGTAGTGCACAGCCCTTGAGTCCACACAGGTTTATAGGACTGTCACTCATGTGTGTACCCACATGAGTGAAAGGTCTGACTTTCTTTTTTTGCTGTATTGTGTATGTAGTGTTTCTTTATGTAGTTTGAGATCAGGCTGGGAAATGGCATAGACATTGTGAGGGATAATAAAAAAGACTTGTGTTTAAGCCGTGCTCTGTCCTTATCTTTATATGGAGGTATTCATGGGTGGGTGTGTGTGGCATGTGTTCCCTTTTGTCTGTCTGTGCCATCAACAAGCCGCCTTTTTTGCAGAGCCACGTGCCTGGGTGCAGGTGAAGGGTGTGTGTGGTGGGGTGTTTGGTTAATTAATTAGGCGCAAGGTTACACCAGCCAGCCTATCAGAAGACTGCGGCTGCGACTGCTGCTGCCTCCACAACTCATGTTTGTTAATTAGGAGAAAGCTGAGACACCGCTGGGAGTCGTAATTGTTTCCGCTGGTGAAAGGGTGGTCCCGGGACAGCTGGGGTTACCCCACACCAGCACTGCACGTCACACTAGACTGCTCTGATGCACAATGCAGATCACTGTTGCCATTTATAAACACTGCCGCTCAAAAGTTTGGAGTTGGTAAGATGTTATCATGTTTTTGAAAGAAGTATCTTCTGCTCAACCAAGGCTGCATTTATTGGGTCAAAAAAGATTATTACATCTTAAAATAACTTTTCTATTTTCATATGTGGTTTATTCATGTGATAAGGAATAATATGCTGATTTGGAACTGAAGAAATGTTTCTTATTATTATCAATGTTGAAAACAGTTGTGCTGCTTCATATTTAAACCAGGATACTTATTTTTCAGGATTCTTTGATTAAAAAAAAGTTCAAAAGAACAGCATTTTTTAAAAATAGAAATATTTTGTAAAATTATAAATGTCTTTTCTGTCACTTTTGATAAATGCATCCTTCCTTGCTGAATAAAAGTATTTATTTATTTAAAAAAAAAATATACTCGCCTCATATTTTTTAACAGTAGTGTACAACACATATGAATTAATGCAGTGCTACTGAGTTGTTTTATAATGTCCATATTAGAAAAAATTCATTATATATTCTAACTACTGCCATCTTGTTGCAAACCGCATCTGATGCTGATCTAAACATAGTCTGCACTGCAGTCTACATTTTTGGCTTCCCTCCCAGAGTTTCTGCCTCAAAGTTTGGTCATAAGCATTGAAGTATTTTCTGTAATTTTTGTCATGCATCAAAACCGGTATGCTTTAAACTTTCAGCACTTTCTAGTCCACTTCCCATCCTTCTGTTCTCCATCTTTTGGCATATAACCATGTCAGCAGTCCAAGAACTAGAACTTTATGAAAAATGCAAGGTTGCTGGACTTCAGAAGATGCTTTTCACCAAAAGATCTGTGAAATACTGAAAACATTTAGCTACCATCATGCCAGATACTTATGCGACAAATAGAGTTGTCAAAAATTTTTAAAAATGTGATGCTTTGAGCGCTGTTGAGCGGATTCGTAAACGCCTCTGATTGGCCATTGTGTTCACACTCTCATCGGATATGTCTGTGATTGGCTACAATGATCAATGCTTGGGAGCGTTTGAAAGCAGACGGAAGTGTTTGAATTTGAAAGAGGAAACAGGCGTCTATCAGCGGACTATCTAAGCGCCCGGTGAAGAGCGTCATTGATGACTAATTACAACATGTTTTTGAAGCGTTGATCATTGAAGTCAATCACAGACATATCCGATGAGCGTGTGAACACAATGGCTAGTCAGAGGTGTTTACGAATCCCCTCAACAGCGCTCAAAGCATCACATTTTTTTTTAATTTCAGTACTGACTTGCCAGTACTTTTGACAACTCTAATGACAAATAAAACCTTCAAATTTGGCTCAAGCTCAGTGCTTAACCTCAGCGTTCAGTGGAAATGAATTGCACACATCTTGAATCTCTGTTGTCTTTTGCAGAATTGGATGAGCACTTCGTTAATGGGGCTTGAGAGAGATCGCAGCATGGCAATGCTCTATGAGCCTTCCGGCTCCGGCCAGACCTTGTGAGATAGGACCCCACTCAACTTGGCCATAACAATGGGCCTGTGTGACCGTTTGAATGTCCTATTCTCTGAGTGGTGTGGTTCACTTGGATCAGACAATGGCTTCACTTTGCATCATTTATTGCCAGAGGCCCTGCATGTCACTAGGCCACTCCTGTTTGCTCCATTCTGAGCCATTTGTGCTGCATCTACACACCTTCAGCAATTTTGGATCTGGGAATTGTTTGTTCTGTTGTCAGCTACGCTAAAATGGAAATGACTTGTGTTTGCTTGTAATATGAGCTCCTATTGTCTTTTTGCCACTCAGTCAGGTATAATCCTGTTTCGGTTTGTATCCTCAAGCTGTCCTTCAACTTGGTTCAAAGAAGATTATGTGAATAGTAGGGTGACTGTAATTACTTCTGATCTCTTCCATGCTTCATTTTCATTCCCCTTGTTTTTCTTTTGTGCTTCTCAATGCTTCTGTCTTAAAACCTACTTTGCACACATTAGGACTTTACATGCTCTTCATGGTTGGTCAGTGTAGGATTAAACCTACCCGATAGATCTCTTACTCTTCTCTTTGATCCATATAAAGGCTTTTTTTCAGGCAACCAAACAAATTTCACTAAAACCTTATGCACAGTCACTTGTCGTATTCAGGCCTGGTGAGTTTAAGGGATAGTTCACTAATAATGAAAAATTGTGTCGTTTAAAATCTGTATGGCTTTCTTTCTTCTGCAGAACACAAAAGAAGTTATTTTTGTAGAATGTTTCTGTTTTTGTCGATGCAGTGAAAGTCAATGGGGTCCAAAACAACGCTGAACCCTGTTGACCTTCATTGTTTAGGCAAAATCTTATTTTGCGTTCCAAAGCAAGTCAAGTTTGGAATGAAATGAGCGTGAGTAAATGATGATAGAGTTCTCATTTTTGGGTGAACAATCCCTTCAAGAGGTTGACTTTCTGGAAACTTTTAGCATACTTGCACTCTAGCTGAGAGATGTTGCTGAAGTAAAATCAGTGGCTTTTCCTCAGGGCCTTGAAGCCATGAGGTCTTTCTCCTCTTGGAGGCCCCTTGACCTTCTTTATTCCCCCAGGGTCAAGGAACAGGTCATCCTCAGGGTGCCTTTGAATAGTTGTAGTTTTCTTAATTCATTGAGGGTTGCTGGTGCATTCCACAACTTTGCTTCCAGGATATTGAGAATCTGGATGGTTGGTTAGTGTTTTATTAGCACTAAACGAAAGCGTGTCAAAAAAAGCTACTAAGTTCACTGATGTTCTCAAATAGAGCTGAAGGAATATTCCGGCTTCAATAGAAGTTAAGCTCAATCACCAGCATTTGTGGCATAATATTGATAACAACAAAAAAATATTTCACCTTATCCCTCCTTTTCTTTAAAGGGGACCTAATTATGCCCCTTTTCATAAGATATAATATAAGTCTCTGGTGTCCCCAAAATGTGTCTGAAGTTTCAGCTCAAAATACCCCACAGATCATTTATTATAGCTTGTCAGATTTGCCCCTATTTGTGATCAAAAACACGCCGTTTTTGTGGTTGTTCCTTTAAATGCAAATGAGCTGCTGCTCCCGCCGCTTTTCAAAAGAGGGCGGAGCTATAACAGCTTGTGCTTCAGTTGCTCAACAACAACAAAGCTGGAGAATCCAGTAACGGAGTTCAGCCTTAAGCTGCGGTCACACTAGACTTTGAACATTTGAAATTTCTTCGGATTCTGTAACAGTCGTGATATGACGTCACGGTCTACAGCGTCTTTTTTATAAACATGAATTCAACACATAACTTAAAGTAATACATTCAAAATGTAAAAATATAGGACCTACTCGACTTTACTGCAAAAATATCATTCTTTTAATTCAGCCAAGAGGTCATGCCATGACGAATCGATCTTCTACTGGTCGCACGTCTTCACGTGATGCGAATTCGCAGGTCAGAGTTCACCAAACTTGAACTTTGGAACGCAGCGAAATGCGAAATTTTTCGCACGAACTTGCGTTTCCAGTCTGACGCATTCGCATGTGTATGAATGGAAGTCAATGGGACGAAAAGTGCAGTGTGACCGCACCTTTACATTGTTCAAACTGGAGTCACACACTGATGGAGAGACTCAAGAAGAAGTTACAACTTTTAGAATGCACCTGGACGTTTCTGAATGGTTAGTGGATAAATTTATGTAGTTGCTGTGGAGTTGATTCAACTCACTGACTAGCAGGTGCCGTCATGTTTTGTGCAAAACCCGTATGGACGCCCACTATATATAGCGTACCTGTTTGCCAAACAGAGCCATACACACCAGGCTAACGTTTATGATTGCTATCAAATGCTGTGAATGGTCTAATATTTTTTCCAAAATATCGCTCGGACAGACGCTCCTTTTTTAGCAATCGAGCTGGCCAGAGTCAACTTGCAGGCTATGCAAGCTAACGAGTTGTGTGCTTGTCTGTGCAGCCAATGATAGAACAGTTAGCTTGCTTTGCTCAAACTTTTGCAATGGTGTTAGAACTGGTACACCGTTTTTGCTTGTGAAAACAAAATGACAGCGCCGTGGGTGGAAATGTGCAGATTAAGGGGCGGTAATATTATAATAAGATCCCCTTCCTACATCACAAGGGGAGCGAAATTTTTGCTTTTTTTTTTTTAAAGAAAAAGAGTGACAAGTGAAAATTAATTTGTGTTAATCAACAGGAGTCCGGTGAATTTATCTTAACTTGTATTGAATGTGGAATATATTTATTTAAAACTAACTTGCTCTTAATTTTAGTCCATGCAGAGGGCTTCAGACTTCAACTAAAATGGTCGCAAATGCGACAACAACAACAAAAAAGAAGGAAAAAAAGAAAATAAGAAATTCAATTTAAAACAATTTAAAATCTAGTGTAATTTTTTTTAGTCAGATGTTTAAATCCATTCCTCTTAAATTTGTTGTTGATGTTATTATTTAAAGTTGGCAGCTCACAGGACTTGTCGTTGAGTTCTGGACTCTGGTCTTGTTACACAGGCTGAGTGTAGACAGGTGGTCAACGTTGAAATGCCTTTTTCATATCCTTTCAATAACTCAGCAATTCTCCGAATTCTGTGGCTTCCTGGTAAAGTAAATATTTCAGTAACATTAAACCAAGCGCCTCACACCCTTAAGAAATGTGCACTTTTTTTAATTGCTGCCATATACTTTTTGCCTCATATGGAAAATCATACATGCGTAAGTATCAAGATTTTGTGTAAATTATAACCGTGTTTTTTGTTCTTTTGTTGAGCTCAGCATTTGTATAAATGCAGTTGTTTATAACCAGATTTCCTCGTTTGATAGTTTCCCGCTGTTTGACCTCTCTAAAGCAGTTTGATTTGTTGCAGGGATGTCCAGCAGTGTCTATGTTTGGGCCTGTGGTTTTAGTGGCGATGTGTGCTCTCTCTACAGCGTTGATGTTGCTGTCCTTAGTGCACTGTAATCTGAGAGTCACAATCTAACTGTGGGGAGGCATATAGACATGGTGCTTCCTCTGCCCCCACACTGCTGGGGCTGGACTGATAAAACAAGGCCAACAGCCAAAACAAACCTCGGCATCATCCTCCCTCACAGCTCTTTAAGGAGGTGAAGTGTGGCTGAGGGTGCTCTGGCCCCCTTTATAAAAAATTTGAGATGAGAATGGGGGCAGAGGATAGGAACATGTTTATTACACAGGTATGATTAACGCAGACAGCCTGCTGGCGACACCTGAGTTGTAAAGTTGCTTGGTTAGCATTCCTTCCACAATGAGCTCCTTTAGTGAACTTCTTATGTAAGTTAAGTGCACTGCCTTTCTTAAAGGGATAGTGTGCTAAATTAACATTCTGTCATCATTTACACATTTGTGATTCAACATATTATTTATTTAACAATACATTCCATGTCTTCTGAAGTCATGCATTAGCTTTGTGTGAAGACAGACCAATATGTAACTTTTGTTAGGTCAAGGAGTGTAACAAGATGTAACTCTGGACATGTTATAGGTCTAGGAGTTGGTACCATAGACTGTAAAAAAAAAAAAAGATGGACGACGCACCTTATAAGTGAAGCTGCCAATGTCCCAATATGGCGCTGACATCTTGGAACCCGAGTCTGCGCAGTAGTGAGCGTGAAGTGGAGCCGCGGTATCAAGGCCCTGCCCACACTCCCGCAGAATCGGTTAGTACTGCAGAACAACTCATTATGTCGGTGTGAAATAAACAGTTATGGAAATGTAGAAATAAAAGTTAAAGCTTCAATATCCTCACGAAAATCCTGAAAAAAGTCAGTTGATGCCTCAGTGACTACTTTGCCCAGAGAAGCTATCAATCATGATGTCAAACCAAACTTATTTAAAAAACACTTGAACTTACATTATAGTGATTAAAAACTACCTAAAATGACAGAAACCATCTTTGGAAAAAAATTATTTGAAGTATAATTTGATTGTTTAGTTTGTCACACGTCCCATTAGATTACATGGAGAGGGCGGAGTTTATGACCTATACTGCATCCAGCCACTTGGGGGCGATCAAAACGTTTTGGCTTCACTTTTCAGGACTTGTGCGGCACACTTGGTTGGTACACGTTTCCTGAAATGATTCCTTTGTGATTCATTTAGGTATATTTCAGTTATAAAGGTAATTTTGCTTATAAAAGATATTTTCTCTCAGCTATTGCAGTAAATTATCCAGAGAACCTTCCAACTTAGCACATAATGAAAAAATATGAATTTTTTAACAATAAAGCCCAAAATATACAGTTCAATTGCTATTTATTTAACAGATAAGTTTGTGACTTTTCAAATCATTCATTTTAAAGACTTGCTCAAAAGAGTTATTAATCTGTGAATCGGACTACAGTGGTAGTACTGTATGTTTTTGCGTGCAACCAATGAGGACAAATCAATAGAAAGATGTGTTGTCTTGCCTGGCATGCCCTTTTTATGTCTTTACTTTCAATTCAGACTGCAAACTAGGGTAAAATATGACTTTCTTTGCCATGGGGCTGTAGATTTGATGTCTGATTCATGAACGAATCATTTTGGAGCCAAATCTTTTCAATAAATTGAATGATTGTGTTTACAAAAGTATATAAACTTAAATATCAGTCTGTTCCAAACACAACACTGGTTATTTCTTCAGAAGAAGTGTAATAGAGCAGTCATATATGGACCATTTTGTGATACTTTTATGTTTTGTTTTGTTTTTTTTTCTTTCCTATTCTGGTGCTTGACAGCCTCAGTTCTCATTTATTGATTATACAGTAGTTAACTTTTTGGTTTGTTTTAAATGGGAAAAAAGGTGGCCTATCCCTGTTAAAATTGTGTTTGTAAAGCGATCTAATGACTGAATAATTGAAGAAAAGCAGCAAGACTTTTTCAGAGACTAAGTGTTTGCCATGTTTGCCACACACTTCCATTCCATTCCCTGTGTCAGAACCACTGAAAGGGCTTCAATTAAGTCTTTTGTTCTGCGGTGACTGAGTGCTTGTAAGATTCCATCATCATCCTGTCTGAAAAACAAATCCTCCTCATTCGTCAGAGAGGCTAAATTTCTGTTTTTAACATGCTGCTGTTTATACATGTTCTTTTGTTACCTGTCATCCCTGTTTCCATGATGTGGCTTGATTTGGAGCCAAAGAACAGCTGACGCTCCAGGTGTGCAGGTGTGGGTGGGCTAAAACAATATATCGCTGCAGAAAAAAAAAAGAACATCAGGAGCATTGTCTTAAAAGGCTAACGTGGGTTCTAAATAACAACAATAAAAACCATCCAGTGCCATAGTGATGTGGGGTAGAAGTAGAGAGTGGTGTGTCTGAGACGGCTTCAGACAAAAAAAATTCATTAAGGAGCCATTGGCTCCTATAGGGGGAAAAAACAGGTGCCAAATAATTTTTTTAAGAGCCACACAACAATGAACTTAAAATTTTAAATCACTTACTTTTAGTCATCCTGTTGTGTTTATATATGTCCCCTTTACAGTTTCAGCTTTTTCATCTTGTGACTTTTCTGGGAAATTAATGTCACTATTTTCACTTAATACTATTATAGTTTTTAATATTTTGAATCCGATTAGATTTTTATATTTTCTGCTTTCATTTTTTGTTAAGTTTTAATTTTTGTTTTTGTTTTTAGTTGTTTTTAAACATGTCTATTTAATTTGTATAGATTTTTATTTTAGTATTAACATTTATTTCAAGCAATAAAAAATGTTTTTAATGGTTTTAGTTAACTATAATAACCCTGATGCTAGTAAAATCTTTATATTGAATAATATGTGTCAAATAATGTTTTTAGTCCTTCCTTCCTGAAGCTACAACAGTTTACTTTGAATCAAATGAAAATAAATATAAATATATGGAAATAAATATATTCAATTTGGTTTGTGTAACCAAATAACAAACAGGGGCAATTGATATACATACTGCTTGACTTTGATTACTTTGAAATACAGCGGGACCCTTATTTTGAAATGTCTGTGCTTTACTTTTGCTGCTCATTCAAGTTCAGATGAGGATTAAAAAAATGACGTTGCTACAACTGTTTACAACACAATATAATATAAATAATATAAAGTAAACTTTGTGATAATTGATCAGCATTAGTTCATAAGCAATCGGTTGACAAATGTGCACTAATCATTGAACGCGAGCTGCTCTGAAGAATGCGCAACAGCGCCATCTGTTGACTTTAAAACATGCAGCGCTCACATTTATTTAATGAAATTATTAATAATCACATTAGGGAGTATCACAATTTGTTTTTCCATCCATAAAATATAAGACGCCTTAAAATGATCGTTTATACTCTTGTTACACTGAAGACTTTTAATGACCTTAAATGTATCTGATGAGCATGAGCGGAGTGGAAAAATGAAAGTGATCAGCATGATTGATATTCGAAACAGCTGCATTGTGTGTCTATCTGCAGTCTGTAGAGCCGATTTCCCCTTTTGAATGACAAATATAGACGAATTTTATGAAGAAATAGGCAGTTGTCTCCTTTACGCAGGAGCAGAACGGTGTGTTCAAATGCAGCTGTTTTGCACCGACGCAGGCAACGCGATGACAGCACAGTCGGCTTTCATCAGCTCTAGTTCTTTGGCGTCTGTTTGGTGTGTGAAATTTTTCCCTACCTGTTCATATTTTGGTGCTCTAACTCAGTGAAACATTCACACGCAGCATCTCATTTAATTACGTCAACACAGCAAATGATGTGATAGGCTACTGGTCACGGAACACGCAAATAACATGCAAATTTTACAGTCATAACATGTGAATTTGTATGGTCGCCAATGGCGACCTCAGCAAAAATATCAGTCGCAAATTAATATTTTTAGTCGCAAATGCGACCATTTTAGGCACAGTCTGGAGCCCTGTGAGATGCTTTCAGAAGAGATATATCAGTTTCTAACTATATTGAGATTTTTGTGTTACTAGGTGTCTTTTTCTAAAGGCTGCAGTGCTGGGGTGAACTTAAACATTTAGAGCTCTCTAAGGGTGACAAAGCTTTGAGGGAGAAGCTTACAAGGTCAATAGAGGGCTCGTAAATTGTCATTATGTCTCTTTACATTGAAGTGAAAAAGTAGACCATAATTTCAGTCTTAAAGGGCTAGTTACCCAAAAAAAATGTAGTATTTCAGCATTTACTCACTGTTCCATACAATGTAAGCGACTGGTGACTATGATCTAGTTTGAAGTTACAAAAAGGGGAAAAAATCGCCACAAAAAGTAGCATAAAAGTAGTCTACGACTCATGCTCTATTTTCTAAGTGTTCTGAAGTCATACAATTGCTTTGTATGAGGAACAGCACTGTCATTTTAGTATTATTTATATACTATTAAAGTATTTTTTATATATATTTTGAATTAGCTTTTATTTTGATATTTTCAGTTTGTTTTATATTTTCACTTTTATGCTTTTGTCATTTTATTAGCTTTTTTAATATTTCTCTTTAGCTTTATTTTATTTTTATTTTCGGCTTAAATACCTCAACTTATATGTATTTCAGTTAGTTCCCAAGGCTACATTTCTAATTGCCATTTAATTTTTTTTTTTTTCATATAATATTTATATTTTATTATTTCAGCTTTATTTCAATTACCGATTTTTAATAGTTTTAGACTAGTTTTAATGAACAATAACAACACTGGACATCCATGGTCACCATTCACTTTTATTCTATGGAAATAAACATTTTACAATAATTTTCTTCTTTTGTGGAAAGAAAGTTGTTACAGTAGTGTTGGGCGATATGCTCCATAGCCATATCGAATGTGTAACTGTATTGTTATTAGTGTAATTAAATGTTTTGTTAATGTGCTATGGAAACAAAACAAAACGCTGACAAACAATGCCATTTTCATCTTGGCTTAAACAACAACTGTATAAGAATGATCCGTCTCTTTTATAACAAGCACTCTTGACAGTTTGTGAATAGATCACCTTGAAATTCAATTTTGATGTGGGATGTAATTTTGTAGTCTGTTTTAAAAGCAGTTTCTTTGAGGAGTCTTTAATCCTCATACGCGCGTGTCGGTGTCCCAAGTGTGATTATGTGGTGATGTCCTTTTGAAATTAGGGAAGGCAAATGAATTGTAGGTTCTAGTATTAATTTAATAATAAAAATAATTTAATACATTGATGGGAAAACGAGCCAATTATCGTCAAAGGCATTAGCCATCGGTGATATCGTCTATCGGCACAACCCTATTGTACAGTAATAAGGACTACATTTTTTAATTTAGTTTCCAACTGCTCCTTATAGCCTTTTTGAAAGACATACTTTCTCAAAATTCCCTTATGAAGCCTGGATAGGACTGCAGTGACTTGCAAAAGTATATTCATATTGTTAAATTATAAGAATATCACATTATATTTTATCATATTCTTATAATATAATAAGTATATTCATATTTAGATTCTTAATCACTTCCTTTTAGGTCTGAAAATGTCTTCAAGATGCTCTTTTATAAGCCTCCTGGTCTTAAATAATGATAATAAGTTTAAAATTAATGATAAAAACAAAAAAATACATTTTAACAGATTTGCTTTGTTAATGAAAAAACTTCTGATATCTGTATCTCATGTAGGTTGCATAGCCATCCCAGGTTTGACATATGTGTGCTTGTGTTTTATACTTTACCACAACTTTGTGGTAAGTGCCTGTTTTTGCTGTTGTGGTGTTTACCTCACCTTCACTGAATGTCTTCAGACCCAGGTGTACACGAAAGTTCTGTGTCTTTCTCCTAACTTCTAATACAGATGCAGAACTGGGTTGCTTCTGACCCAGAATCTGTGCTGGGTGGAACTCATTGCTGATGTCCCCTGGAGTGTCAGCACCGGCTGTTCTAGTTCTTCAAAATAAGGCCATTTTCTGAGTTTTCACTCCAAGCATCTGCAATGCAAGTTGTTTAGAATTAGGACTTTGAAGGACAAGGCTTTTGGCATGCTCATTCATTAAAAAGACTCCAACGTGTTTGAATGTTTTCCAAGGGTCTGTTCAATGTTTTTGTCAAATCCTACTTTTGTTTAATCCACTTCCTTCCACAATGTGTTTTAGTCCTTTTCTAATTAAATGAACATGAGAGAAATCTTGTGATCCACTTGTGTGTTTAAGACTTTGGGGACCAACCTCTTGCTCTCTGCCCAATGACAAGCAATGACCTATTTTCCTCAGTCTCCAAACACTGCTAATACCATGTCCTAACCACCAGATGCAATGCACTACATCAATAAAACAAACAATGAAGTCTATTTCTTCCATGCAATTTTAGAGCCCCAATGAGCTGCATGACATTTTGATTATCACTTGGCTTATACTCTATTTCTGCAGCATCACACTGGGTAGCCCCGCCCACTGTGGAATATCATTGGTCCCAAACCCTGCTCCACATAACTGTATATCAAACATTATATATGTTCTCATTAGGTGCGTTTACATGGAGAATTGTAATCGGTTTAAAAGTCCAATCCGAATGAAAATGCTCCATATAAACACCCCAATCGGAATAAAAATACCCAAACCGAATGAAATTGTAATCCGTTTGAGAGGGGTGGGATAAACCTTTCTATGAACCGAACAAAATAAAAATTCTGCCATGTAAACGAGTTAAAGCGATTACTTTGCGTCTACGTCATCACGTCAAGAGGCCAGGGGTCGTCAGAATGCACAATGGCGGCGGCAAAATCAAACTGGAGTAAAACTGAAGCAACACATTCATTAAATACACTGAAGGAACTCAGTTGTATCATTACTACTGACCTTCATTCACACGCTTCTGCTTTTCGGAGGAGGAAGGGGTAATATTGAGATGCACAGCCACCAAAAAAGTCAGCTTCCTACTCCCATCTTTTCCTCATACCTTCCAGCAGTAATATGCTACAAATTCACGCTGTTGCTTGATTAAGAGCAACACTTTGTTACATAAAAATATCGTGCATAAGAAAAAATGGAACTCCGTGTTGACAGGAATAAAACACGGCAAACAGGACATAAGCTAATGTGCGCGTCACAAAGTCATTCCAACTGAAAGTGCCGGCACATGTAAACACCGTATTGGATTAGATAACGTCTCATGTAAACAGTCCACTAGATCTTTCAGTCAGAATGATTTTAATCGGAATGACAAAAAAGTGTACATGTAAACGTGGCTATTGACTCTGATTGCATCACATGCGATTTCACTTCAAAGGTGCTGTATTTTTTTTATTTATTTTTTTAAAGCATAAAAATATCATTTGTTTGCATATATTTAGGTAACATGCTAAGTTTACTTGTCTTGTTTCTCTGAAAAACAATGCTACAGCCAGTTATTTGTTCCGTGTGCGTTCCGTGTCAGAATGTCTGTTTTTGTTTTGGACTGTGTGATCCCGCCCTCTGCCAATTCACCCAATAGTATTTCGACACCCTGGGTTGCCATTGGTGGAAAACATTTTGCAGCCATGGAAGTCAGCAAACGAACTGAGTCAGAGATTGCAGATTCTACTTGACCTAAAAAGCTTCAAGATCAATTTAAAAAGCTCTTTAAGAGGCATATTAAACCATATTATATCCAACTGATCGCCGCCTTCCACTGTCAATTGCGCTCGTTCCTGTTGCATGTCCTTGATCTGGCAACCTGTGTAAGCGTCAAGCTTGCGGAGGAAGTGGCGGGGGAAACGGCTCTTTCCAATATTTTGAATTTGGACTGCAGTACCCATTCAACCGCTAGCTGTGAATATTACATATTGCACCTTTAAGTGTGGTAGACTGCACGTTAAGATGTGGTGTTGTATAATGTATATTGTTCTTATAAGATTGACATCCTAATGAGGTCATGATGAAATTAAATAAAATTTTAATTATGCTTTACTCAACCCCATTTCATTCGTATTTCCTCTCTTCCTTGAATTTCAACAGGAGATCTTAGACAGAATGTCCAAGCTATTTTTTTCCATTGGGAAAAAAGTGAATGCCTAGCTCCCAAAAGGCCAAAAATACCATATCAAATATCATAAATTTTGTACAGAGAAATGCAATGAGTTAAAAAACTAAATAAAATAAAATGTATTTCAATCTTGACAACTCCTGGAAGATTTTTAGCATGGCAATGGAAATGTATTTGGTCATGGCTGAATAGATCTGCTATGCTCTGATGATATTGCTGCTGTTGATTATTGCTGTTGTTATAGATTATTGCTGCTGCTGCTGCAGAGCAAGTACAGGAACTTGCTACTGCCAGTACATACACCAATATGCTGCTGTGAGCATGTAAGACATGCTGCTTCAGCACAAATAGCATATATAAAATTATCCATAGCTGATCCATACAGGTGGAGCTGGGGAAGGTGGAGGGTTTCAGAGGAACTCCAGAAGCGTGCTGCAAACTGCTATAGTGAACGTTAACCAGCTATTTAAAAGCAAGCTCATTGCTGCAGGTGCGACATGAACCAATCAGTTTGTGCCATGTATTTAACGATGTAAATATCAGGTTGCGTTAATGACCCACCAGCCTGCGCCATCTACTTGAACTTGGAACTTGGTATATCAATTAATAGAAATATTTAAATTCTTTTCTTGGTGCTTTTTTGTTCTTTGTGTAACTTGGCTTTATAAATCAAAATCCCCTTTTGTTAGCTTTTGTAATATTAGCTTGGACATTCTGTCTAACATCTTATAATATAATATAGGCTTATAAAAACATTTTTGGGCCAACTCTTAGGCAAGGTTTTCCAGAAGGACCGTAGGACTTTTGTGTCAAGTTGGGCTGGTTCTAAATTAATACATTGTGCATAATGAACAAGGTGGAGATGGTTAAAAACTTGTACAAGCAATAATGCCTCTAATTAAGCGAAACTATGTTCAGAAAGGGCGATGCTGCAGTTATTATCAGTTTGAGCATGTTTTCACTACTCCACTTTTGCTGGCCCTACCATGTTAGTCTGACTAAGACTCTACTAAAGACCTTGGCTTGTGCAGCAGGTCTGGTCTGGTTCAGGGTGAGCAGGCAGCGATTATGTGTGTTAGAGCATGACCTGCTTTGCTTCTTTTTTAAGGTGCATACCTATAAGACAACAAAATGTGCTGTTTCTCACAAACAGGTCATCTTGTTCAGGCATGTTTAAATGGCAGAGGAAGATTCCCTCCTGCTGTGCTTTGCTCTGCAGCCAAGTTCAGTCCTCAAGTCCTGTTCAGTAGGAGGTCTTGAATGAGATGTTTTGCTTGTTAATACAAAAAAAAAAAAAAAAAGGACATAGGTAATGTTCTACCTTGAATGAAATCTTTAGAACGGTAAAAGTAAAATAATACGAAAAAATATTTTATTTTATTTTTATTTTAGGAAAGTTTTATTTTTATTTTATTTTATTTTTTTATATATTTAGTTTTGTTTCATTTTTGAAATCTTTTATTTTGTTTCATTTTAGAAATGAAAATAAATATTTCTAATATGAAATTAATTTTAAGAAATATTTTAAAAACAATATTTCTTAAAATAAAATAATTGTAAAATAATATAAAATTAAATATGTCTTAAGACACATTTAATTTTATTTTAAGACATTTATTTAAATTACAAAATACAACCTGAATTCCGGAAATGTTGGGACGTTTTTTAAATTTGAATAAAATGAACTAAAAGACTTTCAAATCACAAGCCAATATTTTATTCACAATAGAACATTTTACAATTTTATGCACAAAATGAGCACATTTCAAATTTGATGCCTGCTGCAGGTCTCAAAATAGTTGGGACTTCTTCTTTTCGAAACCGTATGAAGACGTCTGGGCATCGAGGTTATGTTTTTCTGGAGTTTTGGTGTTGAAATTTGGTCCCATTCTTGCCTGATATAGGTTTCCAGCTGCTGAAGAGTTTGTGGTCGTCTTTGACGTATATTTCTCTATAGGTGAAAGATCTGGACTGCAGGCAGGCCAATTCAGCACCCGGACTCTTCTACGACGAAGCATGCTGTTGTAATAGCTGTAATATGTGGTTTTGCATTGTCCTGCTGAAATACACAAGGCCTTCGCTGAAATAGACGTCATCTGGAGGGGAGCATATGTTGCTCTAAAACCTTTTTATATACCTTTCAGCATTCATAGTGCCTTCAAAACATGCAAGCTGCCCATACCGTATGCACTTATGCACCCCCATACCATCAGAGATGCTGGCTTTTGAACTGAATGCTGATAACACGCTGGAAGGTCTCCCTCCTCTTTAGCCCGGAGGACACAGCGTTTGTGATTTCCAACAAGAATGTCAAATTTGGACTCGTCTGACCATAGAACACTTTTCCACTTTGAAACAGTCCATTTAAATGAGCCTTGGCCCACAGGACACGATGGCGCTTCTGGACCATGTTCACATATGGCTTCCTTTTTGCAAGATAGAGCTTTAGTTGGCATCTGCAGATGGCACGGTGGATTGTGTTTACCGACAGTGGTTTCTGGAAGTATTCCTGGGCCCATTTAGTAATGTCATTGACACAATCATGCCGTGATTGTGATGCAGTGTCATCTGAGGGCCCGAAGACCATGGGCATCCAATAAAGGTCTTCAGCCTTGTCCCTTACGCACAGAGATTTCTCCAGTTTCTCTGTTCCACAATTTTTTTTATGCACTCTTTCACAGCTCTGCCCATCCTTACTTCTGAGACACTCTGCCTCTCTAAGACATCCCTTTTATAGCTAATCATGTTACAGACCTGATATCAATTAACTTAATTAGTTGCTAGATGTTCTCCCAGCTGAATATTTTCAAAATTTCTTACTTTTTCAGCCATTTGTTGCCCCGTGCCAACTTTTTTGAGACCTGTAGCAGGCATCAAATTTGAAATGAGCTCATTAGTGGATAAAAGTGTAAAATTTCTCAGTTTAAACATTTGTTATGTTATCTATGTTCTATTGTGAATAAAATATTGGCTCGTGTGATTTGAAAGTCTTTTATTTTTCATTTTATTCAAATTTAAAAAAAAAAAAAAAAACGTCCCAACATTTCCGGAATTTGGGTTGTAAAAGAATAAAAACAACTGGTTGAAAATGTTTAAAGGAGTATTTTTGCAGTGTTATACAAGGTTCTTAATCTGCCAGTGCCAAACTTGTTTATTTGCTTTTGTTTGTATAGGCTACTACACTGTGAAGCATAAGTGATTAAGTCACTCTATAGTCTCACCAACATCACACGACATTTCTTGACAGTAATCATGACTAGCTGAAGGCTGATCGTCTTACTCAGCAGATGGGTGGAGCATCTGCCTTGTTCACTCTCCTCACCTGGGTTTATCACCACACCTGTTAATATATCATTTACTAATTGTTATTGTGTTGCATTCACCTACTAATTTTTATGTATTCAGAGATGTGGACTTTTTTTCATGTGTTTTGAGTTAACCATGTGCAGCTGAGCAGGTTTTAAACACGTAAGAGGATAACCGGATTAGGCAGCACATTGTGAGTCAGCAGTGGCCAATATGTCTGAGTTAGTTTCCTTTCTCCCAACAGTCACGTGGTTATTTTTTTAGCCGCACCGTGTCTCTCAGCGCTCGTAACAACACACAATCAGAAACATGCGGGTCTGGTTTGAGATAGGAAATGCGAGTGTTAATGGACTTCCTGCCACAGTTTCTCTTTATCCATCCAAGCCTACCGCAATCCTGGGATGTTTCAGGCTTTATGAAAAATGCAGGAGAGTGTGGGGAATACTGATGCTGATGTTTCACATGGATGGCTTTTCGTAATGTGATCATGCCATGCCACATAACAGAATAAGAAACCTCTGATCCCCACATCAGCACTGCCTTTTATTGGCTCTCAGTGCTATCTGTGGATAAGGCAGCATGACTGAGCCTTTAGCAGGCCGTTCCCAGCACGAGAACATCAGGGCGCGTGAGATTGCTGCGGTAAGGTTTCACCGTCAAAAAGAACAGCACACATCTGGGATCAACAAGTTAAACCAGAGTTGTTAACCTTCAGATTCCAGTAATCTGGCGTAAGCATGATTCCAGCTTTTACAACAGCTGCAGTCCAGTGCAGTGAAGAGTTCAAAGTTCTATAATTTGGCGCCATTTGAGAATAAGGTCTTTTGGAAGTTTATCATTAACCCTTTTAAAGCACTGTTCTTAACTTAGACCTTAACTGATTCTACTGTTTGTTTTTTTCAAACAGTACCCATGGGCGATTTAGAGTAATGATGATAATGCCAGGCGCTCTCCAGATAGCAGAAACAAGCTTGGGTCAACATCATTGGCTTGGAATGCACATTGGATAATGCATGTCCCTTGTAAACCTAGCAGACCAGAGCTTAGCGAACTGCTTAAACCCAAATTATACTTTGGTTTTTACTTTGGTGTATGCTAGTGTATGTGTATGCATACATTGCGTGTGATGCAAATGTTGTTATCTATTAATACGTACGTAGGCCAATTTTTCTAACTGCTCATACTCTCATATGTATGTACTGAGGTTTGCACTAATTAGTTTGTCCACAAGGCGGCAACACTGGGCCTTGTTGTTATTTTACAGTCGGAAAAGTAATAGAGTGAACAGAAAAAGAACAACAACAAACTACTGAAAATGTTGTTGACAAGCGCTAGTGTGAGAGGGTTAAGAGATGCCTGCAACTCTAGTTTAAATTAATAGAAAGGACAATTTTATTGGTTATAACTAGGGCTGGGAGTTTAACGCGTTAATTAGATTAATTAATTACGGAAAAAAATAACGCGTTAATTTTTTTTTGACGCATTTAACGCACTTGCCCCGCCCCCAGGCCTACATAGGTCATCTGACATTTCATACAGTTGACAGATGATGAATATAATGCAGGGCAACAACTCACTTCGTGATATAGCCTATAGAATGCAGTTGAATGTCCATAAAGATATGGAAGATGATCGGTTTGAACCCTTTGAAGTGTACGACAACACCGGTAAGAGAACGTTCATTGTTAAATTCAAACGTGCTTTCGCGCTTTGGCTGCGTTGGCAGCACCCATCAACTGATATGATTTAAACTACACTTCACATTCAAATATTAGGAGCCGACTTATGTTTCTGTAGGTTGGTGCCCACAGCCGAACCGTCCGTAATATAGAGCAGAGCCTTCCGGAGAGCGCGCGAGTTTTATGGAGAGATTCGTTCTGCACATTACATTGATGCGCACTCGACATGCGTCGTTAAAAAAAATGCCATAGTAACTGCCTCAATTGAACTATAAAAAAATGAAAAGAACGTCGCGTCTGAAAGCTGCAGTCGTTTTTTATTGGCTAAAATGTATGGAGAATATCTCATATTTTCCCGTGGGTGCTAAGCGCTAAATAGCCTGTAGTTCATGATAGGCTATAGTTAACAAGTTTGTGAATATTTTGAATAAAAAAAAAGAAAAACAAAATAAAAGTTATACATCTGTCATACAGCGCTATTGTGCCTGTGTAATGTCGCGCCCCACATTAATAATAAATGTGCACATATTGTGGATTAAATTAAATTAATTAACTTAGTAACTTAGCTTTCTTGGTAGACTACAGTAAATTAACTTCTCTAAGAAAATGATTCATAAAACATAAGTTGACCATATGTTTACTTTCAATTTCATATTTCCGTATTGATAAAAAAAAAATCAACATATAGTTCACCCCAAAAATTAAAATTCAGTCATCATTTACTCAACCTCATGGTCCAAAAGTTTGTGTAATAAATTCTGTTGAATCAAATAAAATATTTCTTTCTTAATCTACTTTTTGTAATGTCTATTTGATTCTTTATGTAAAAATGACTTCAAATTATCTTTTGGGGATAATTTTTCAGCCAAATTTGATGTACGATAAATTTGCGATTAATTAGATTAATTAATCGCCACATCATGTAATTAATTAAATTAAAAATTTTAATTGCCTCCCAGCCCTAGTTATAACTTTTGGAGAGAAATAGTGCAAACACTACGGACAAAGATGAATCTTTCTAGTGCACGTGTCAAAGCTTGTGTTCGCGCATGCTATCAAATGGAGTATAATTTTTAAAGACTGTATGTTCAGCTGTACACATACGCTAAGTTTTTGTGTCAAAACTAAGTATACTTCAGGCCGATTTGTAATTCTCTACATAGACTACAACTCCACACAGAGTTTAAGGTTAGCATGTTGCTAAGCTAATAAGCAAAGAAATACACAGCACACACACATACTGGGTAAACAATTTAAATAACAAAGAACTAATTTAATTGATACTTATCAATAATTAATGAAAACTAGCAATTATCTCATCCGCCATCTTGAATTTGACTATAGAGTCCTGCAGTGATATGTTTTTGTAAGGCCAAACTGAAAGTTAGCATTACACTGTTAAAAGGGATTTTTCCATTGGCTATAATTGCAGAAAATAAGCTCTGTGAGCAACAAAAGTATGATTCTTACAAGTTTTATTCATAATGATAATCTTCACTAATGAACATAACTTTTATGAACTTTGAAGCCTATAAATACAATCTCCAGAAGTAAAAACCTTAAGTTAGACTATAAATGAACTACACCGCGGTCGCATGACTTCAGTGTCAACATCACTAAGCTTCCGACAACTGTCAAGTCTTTATTTACAGACTACAAGTTGGAAAGTTTGAGTTAGAATATTTTGCAAGAGCATGAGTGTTAACACAACTTGCTGTAAAAGCAAACTAGTGAGTATGAGTTTATCTGTTTGGCGCTATGATGTTTAATGCCACTTAGCAACCACCTTCTTCAGGACACGTAAATGCTTTTTTTTTTTTTTTTTTAAAAAAACCATGAGTACACAAAAAAATCACAGACATTATTTCAGACATTTAACCAAAAAACCCATTAAAAAAATCCATTAACTTCAGGATGATGAAACCTGAAAGTGCTAAAATGCTAACTTGTATCCAGATTTTAAGACCCATTTCTGCTGTCACTGCCTTGTTATCCAGCTCAATTTATGAATGTTGCATATTCTGACTAAAATCTGTGTGGTAGCTCAATTTTAAAACTATTCCCTTGTTCTGGTGAGTGAGAGTGATGCTTTTTTCTGAGTTTTAGTAGTAGGGCTTGGAGGACAGAAGATTACAGGACTGTGAGTGATCAATAACAGTACATGAGAGGCTGATCTCATGATGCCACAGGTAATTAGAAGCTTGTTGGGGATGAGTAGAGCCCTTCTCCAAGCATTTAATTTGTGATATGAAGGGGTCTCAAGTCAGGGAGAAGTTGATCTGCGGTTTCTGTGGGAATAGAACATCTTAAATTTGTCATGCCTCTAGTCTAGAAGATGTGGCTTTTGTGTGTGAGCGTAATTGGTGGGCTGAAATGGCAACTTGCATATGCACACTTTCTTAGAGTTTAGATGTACTAAAATGTATTTGTAATGATATTCGCTGCATAAAATATTTAAATAATGTCACATGTTAAACGTTCACGTTAACAGTACAAAAACCTTTCTGTTCTTACATGGTGTTTGCTATTGTTGAACAGTTTTCAAATATCAGGTTAATATCAGTTTTAGAACAGGTTTTTATTTTTATTGGTGAAAAATGCTGCCTTCGGAGGATGCATTCCAAGGTAAGAAGACATCAAAACATGTCCGAATCCAATGTTAGCTTCACTTCCTGTCTCCTGAGATACCTTATTGTGATAGATTTATGAAGGCAGCATAGATGTTTCCTTCACTGCCTTTGATATCCCACAATCCTGTGCATTCTGTTCTGTGATAGTGGAGCTAAAAAATAGATGGCATTTGAAAGTTGGTGGTCAGTTTGTGTCTAAAAGCTATCAATCTGTCAATCCTTTCCGTGTCCGGGCCGGGTGAGGTTTCCCTTGTTGTGTCAAATTAAGCTGCAGGCTCCACTCCTAGTGGTGCCCTTCCGTCAATTCCTTTAAGTTTCAGCTTTGCAACCATACCCCCCCCCAGAACCCAAAGACTCTTCTTCTCCTTTAATGACATTGCTGCCTATGTGTGGATCAGATACCCTCAGATTTCATCAAAAATATCTTCATTTGTGTTTCGAAGACAAACAAAGGTCTTACGGGTTTGGGATGACATGAGGGTGAGTACTTAATGACAGAAATTTTAATTTTTGGGTGAACTAATCCTTTAAGGGCTGCGGCTTTTGCATAGTTTGTGCTTGCAGTTAAATAATTATTTGAAATTTGGCAAACTGCCAGCTCCAGTAGTAAAATGAAAGGATCTATCTTGAACTCTGTCATGGAAACTATACATGTATAAACCTTAAACAATTTAATAATCAATTAAAAAGGAATTTATACCTGTATAATATTATGCTGGACCCACATTGGACCATAGATGGATGGATGATTCAGCTGTGTTTGCCATCTTCTGGTCAGACGTGGGAATTCATTCGGTGCACGACTTACACAGTGCATTATGGGTATTCTCTAGCCTTTGATCGTACGTCAGTTGTACACTTGTTATTGCGCGTTAACGTCCACTATGGTTTCAGACACAAGTACAAATGACTGTCCCCTCAAATAGTGCCTTATTTAAGGGTATGGGGGCGATTTCGGACACAGCCTAATGCTGCGTTCCAGACAGCTCAGAATTTGGATTTTTCCCACCTCGTTTTTGGAAATATTGCCTGGAACGCCATTTAAAGTTGTACATTCGATCTGTGAACTTGGGGTACATCGATCAACCCCAACCTCAGTGAGACGTGTCATTTGACGTCACTTCCAAGATGTCGGCAAGTCCAAATGAGCATAAAAGTAAAAACAAACTTTAACATTAGACATTAAGTTAATGTAATTTATCTTAGTTTTTGCTTTTCGTCAACTGTTTTCAAAGTGGTTTTTATGTTGTTTTTATTCTGTTTTTGCCATAATTGACACAAAAACACGATATGCTCTTCTCGTTGTGTTGTGTTGACATCATGTGGTCAATATGTGAATGTGACGTCTGATCGCCTGGAGCTCACTGAGGTCTGAAGTATTTAATTTGGGATATTTCCACGTCCAACCTCATCTGGAATGCAGCATAAGTCTTGTCTTTGCTCGTCCTGCATGGTGCATTAATCAATCAGCGCCACCTATTGGACTGGAGTACTGGACTGTACTGGAGTGAATTTAGTCTGATGCAGGGTTATTATGGATAGTCATAAAAAATGTTCAAAATGTTAATTGAAATAAAATAAATACAAACTGAAAAACAGAAACATTTCATTTATTTTAACTTGACGTAATAAAATTAAGTAAAACTGAAATAAAAAAAACACAAATTTTAAAAAATGAATAAAAATGACAAAAAACATGCAATAAAATGACTGAAAACTATAATATAATCTTAATGGTGCTGGTATGATGAATATTTGCTTGGTACGAATAGCCTTTCATTAGCCATTTGTTTCACATTTTGTGAAAACATAGCTGCGTGTGTGAATAGTGAATAGACCTTTATCTGCCGTTTGCAACCACATTTAAATGGTTTTACCACCTTATGAAGTATATTACTCCCAGAGGTCACAGGGGATAACCAGACAGGGTAAAAAAAATGGTTTGTGCACAGTTCCATCAGATAACTTGGTTCAGCTCACTTACAGGCGGAAACAACTCCATAAAAGAGAAAGAGAACGAGCCCTCTGTGTCTGCACAGCTGCAGTCCAGACATGGCATTGTGCTGTAGGCGTGCAGGGTGTTCAGGAGATGTCTATCACTGAGAGAGGAGATTGAGATCTCGTTCCGGCTTTGACGGCATGTCTCCGAGCTTGTTCGGCAGCAGATTTGGCAGAACATGCCACAGATTTTGGCAGCAAATTGTGCATCATAGGAACTGAGCTAAATGATCCATTTCGCAACACTAAATAGACCATGGTGCGTTTTTACTATTTTTAGTTTTTCTACCTGTCAAAAGTGTCTTGTAAAATTTTCTGGAGGTGTTCCACTACACAACATGTACGTCAATTAAATTGGCCACAGCTCTTTAAACCTGAATTGGAATAGAAACATTGCTATTTTGGCTAGATATTTTGAATCAAAGGGCTCAGATTATCCTGAATCACATTCTGAGGCACAATGACCTCATTTGTACGAGACAGCAATCCAGCTGTTTGAGGTTATCATGATGATGTGTTTTGTCGTCATTTATAACAGTGTAGTCAACCATGTCGGCCATATAAAATGTATTGTGAAGTGGTTCTGCAATGAGAGCCACCCCAGGGTGGTGGCCTCGCCCTCATCATCATACACGAGTGGAGCTTGAGGGAATGACCAGACCAGCAAAAGCATCAAAATGCAAGTTTCTCTTCTCTTGGTTGGCAGATTTAAGCAAATTTCCAAAAACAAATCCTTTTCATAGCCACAATAACAGATAATTATAATCTAAAGTAGCTTAAAATGGGCAGCTTCCTACTTATTTCAATGGCCTTGATTTAGACCTTATACAGTTTTCATCTGTAAAATAATTTCCAGCTATTCTTGGGATTCACAATGTAACCTTATTGGTTAATGGACAGTATTTTTTAATCATTTGTTGTGATCATATTTATTATAATAACTTTTTTTATATTTTTTGTATTTTTTTTTTATATAAACATTTTTATAAAAAGTAAAAAAACAAACAATAGTAAACAGTTCAATGGAATCTTAACAAATCTTAAAATATCTATTTTATTTTAGTATTATGTATATACTTTATTAATATTACATTTTAATTTATTGTAAATTAGCTTTTATTTTATATTTTCAGGTTTCATTTGAATTTTAGTTATTTCTTAGTGATTTAGGGGTTGTTTACAACATTTGCGTGTTTATATCTCTCAGTTTGGACTTTATAATTCACAATTGTGAGTTTATATCACAATTCTGATGGGAATAGTCAGAATTGCGGGATATAAACCTGCAATTCTGAGGAAAATAGACAGAATAACGAGTATATCTCACAGTTCTGTTTTTCCTTCTAAGAAATGTGAGATATAAACTCGGATTTGTGAGAGAAAAAGTCAGAATTGTGAGATATAAACTCGAAATTAACTTTTCATTATTTTATTCCGTGACTTCCATAGACTGCTACTGCAGAACTGTCATTTTCTGCAACCAGGTAGGCTCCGCCCATAAAAAACATCATCGCTGTTTGCATTCACATAATGGGTCTATAGGGAAATAACAAGAATATCAAAGTGCAGTAAACTGTAAAAAATAAGGTGGATTGGCATGCGCAAGGCGCGTGATACGTGTTTTGGTTCTGTTTCCTTGTTTTCAGTTTGTTTCCATGGTTTTTCTTTGATTGTTTTAGTCGTTGCACCTGTGATTCATTCCGTTGATTAGTTTCTCTGTGTATTTAAGCCCTGTGTTTTGTTCAGTTCATTTGTCTGTTCTTATATCACTTCCACATTAAAAGATCTGCACCCTGGCTCACATCCCTATAAGCTACCACCCTGATAGTCCACCCTCTCCTCGTCAAGCTTTCTTCCAGTCTCTCTCGTGGCTATTCCGATGGGAATGGGGCTCGTCTGTTTTTGCAGCTGCCGGCAGTGCTTTTGAGAGGGAAGCAGATGCCTGCCTTGTTACTGTGTGGTTGATTAAACAGGTGAACTGAGCATCTTAGCATATTCCTTATACAAAGTCAGTTATTACCAAGCTTTATGAAGTGTAAATAAACAGTAGAGAAAAACCTTTGCTGGAGGGACCAAATACGATCACATACAGTAGGCTGTCTACACTTCCGAAGCCATGGATGTCTGTAAGGAATATTGTTTGGCAGTAGGCTATGTGTGTTTGTGTATACATTCTTTCTGGATTTCTAGCTTAGAGACTCCTGTACATGTCATGCTTAACTACCATAAAAACAGTTCTAGTACAGACAGGAAGAGCAAACGGTCTTAATTAACAGTTGATTGACAGCTACCACACTCGCTCCACTGTGCTCAGGCTGTCGTCGGTTGATTATCGAGGGTCAGCAGAGGTTGTGGGTACTTCCAGACAAGCTTTCCACAAGCTCCATGGGAGGGTGGCTTCAGTGTTTTGTTCCCTGTTCACCACAGTTAGTATGTTTGCAGCTGCCACATGGTCTTCTGTGCCAAACTCCAACAAAGGATATTACACCCCCTACGATCAGATTTTCCTCAATTTGCTATTTAAGCCATTAATCCAATTTTCTGCTGCTTGAAGAAGAAAATTCTTGAAGCTTTTGCCATTAAGCTGCAAAGTAGGACTATTTGTCTGGTCAATGATGGATGCTAGACTTGAAGTTCACAAAAACTCAAATGAAAGTGGATGAAAAAATTGGTTTGATGGAGAACTTGAAATGGAAAGACCATGAAAGACCCCCATTTCCCTTTTTGGACTGATTTTTCTCAATTTTTCCTTACTTGTGAGTATGAGAGCTCTAAGGCAAAGATGTTTAAACTTCAGTAGCAAGAAATAGTAGGAAGTTAAAATGGTTTTGATTCAGTGATTCAATTCAGTTGTTTCACTGAATTGTTTCACTCAAACGATTTTTACGTTTACGTCATCTTTCAAAAAGTGCCTGGAAGTCTTTGTATGGCATATTTCAAATTTTAAATTTTTTTTCAAAAATGTCACATTTTTTTAATAAAAGTTTAGGGTCAATGCACATTTTTTAGTGTTTTTGAAAAATTTCTCTTATGTTTACTATGTCTGCATTTATTTGCTCAAAAATACAGTAAAACGATAATTTTGTGAAACATCGTTACAATTTAAAATAACTGTTTTGTCTTAAAATATTTTAAAAAAGTAATTTATTCCTGTGATGGCAAATCTGAATTACAAGTAGTCATTACTTCAGAAATCATTCTAATATGCTGATTTGATGCTCAAGAAACATTTATTCAACATTATCAATGTTGATAATGGTTGTATAAATAGAAATAGTTTATAAATGGGGAAAAAAAAACAACCTTAGAAAGTCCACACATTTGAACAGTTGTGTACATGTAGTAAATATTGCAATTTATTGCTCTGTACTGTCACATTGGTGCTTATATATATGCTTATATGGTGTATATACATATTTTTTCATTTTATTTTTCGCTCCAGTCCAGTACGGCACAGCCTGGGAACCCAACTTGCTAATGCAGTGGCAGGTGGTATTAGGGGGAGGGGACATTGATATTTCCCCTGCTCCCTATTTTTGGTTCCTTTCTCCAGAAGAGATTGATTAATTGATAGTTTTCTCCTACAGGATGTTTTTGTCAGTTCTATGCCTTTTTTTTTTTCTTTAGCTTGAGACCTCTGGACACATCTGTTAACATAGTCTGAACAAAAGAGTTAAGATGATGCGCAGCCTGCTAAAGCCACAGATTCATTGACTCTTTCACTCTCTCTTAAACAGCTCCCCCCACACATAAGCTGTGTCCCAATTCAGGGACTGCGTCTTCCGGAGGTCACATTTGAAGGCTGCGTATGCCATTGAGTCTGTCTCATTTAAGAAAAGTAACCGTTAGATTGCAAAGTAATAAAGAAATTACAGTATTTTACATCTCACGAGGAATAAGTCAATTTTATTATGGTTACTTTTCTTAAAAGAGACTGACTCGATGACGGATGCAGCCTTCAAATGTGACCTCCGACGCAGCCCCTGAATTAGGACACAGCTATAGAGACACACACACACACACACATACACACACAACAAACATGTTTACTTAGAATCTAAATGGGCACATTCCATAGACTTATATTGTTTTTTAATATGGCTACTGGCTAGCTATAAATGCTATAACCTAACCCTGATAGAAAACTGTCTGCATTTTCAGAGTTAAAACCAACAATCAAACAAAAACGTATTGTTTTACAAATGAGGACGTCCCCATAAAGAGATTTTGTCAGATTTAGCACACACAGATCTAGTACAAATTTGGCTCCAAAATATGGTTAAGTAGGCACGCACACACACACACGCACACCTGGGTTGTCCATTTCACAGCCCTTCTCTAAACAAACTGTAAACAGTGCTGCAGCAGAACACAAGGAGAGAGAGAAAGAGGGGGGAGAAGTGAAGAGCAGTGGGCGGAGTCTAAACTCCTATGTCCTATGAGAGGCCTGGGTGTTGAAAAGAGGCATGGCTTGTTGATAGTAACATCTGTGCCTGTGTTCTCAGAGAGAGAGAGAAAAAGGAAAAGACAAGGGGGTGGTGGAGCGTTTGTATGAGATAGGCTGTTGAACAGCAGGGAGACACCGCATGTGTGTTTACCGGTCAGCCGAGGAGGATCGCTCACGCTGTCTGATATGGAAGCATTTTGGGACTGATCTACGGCACGTTTACTTTCAGAATGACTCCAGTGACCAAAGTGACAACCTTGAATTTACATGCTTTTCAAGCCTTTTAGAGATCCTTTGCGCTCCTTGAGCCAGTCTTGTTTCCTCTTGAGGGATGTAACATTAAACGGACCGTAAGCGAAAGGCATAAAGGGTAAGTTAACACAAGCAGAGGTTTTTCCATCTCATGATATTCTGAATGAATGGTTGTGGTTTTTTCCCCATGTTGTTCTTCAGCTGTGACAGCAGCTGAGCTGTTTTAATAGCTTGTAAAGCCTTGAGGGGCAGGTGTGCGTTCGCTCACTGTGCGGTGTGGACGTGGACGGCTCTGCAGTGCACCGGTTTCAGCCCTTGAGCTCTGGCTGATGTGACAAGGCATGTGGCTCACCTTTAATCATGCAAATTATGCATAAAATAAATGAGAGTATAAAAAGGGTCGCAGGCATCCATTTTAATGTAATTGGACTGGGCAAGCGGAGATAAGGAGGTTGGTGAGAACAGAGATCACCTTGAAAGCAAACTGCTCTCATTGTCTTATCACAAATTGTTGAGATTTCCTCACTGTATTTCTTGTCTTGAGCATATTTGGCTGCGTTCTCTCTCAAGTGTTGTACTGAAAGGATAACAAGTTGTATGGTTGCTTGAGTACTGCGTAAGTGATCAGTTTTTACTGTATCTTTTGGTTCAAAATTCCACTGTCACATCTGTTTCGGGCACTACCCCACCCTCAGAGGTATCTAGGTTAAGATTGAAGCAGTTATGGTTTCAATGCAGCAGCCTCTGAAGCTTTCTCTCTCTCTTGTCCTTTCTTTCACCTTTTTATTCTTTGAAAAATCGGCATCTTTCGGTTGTAGAGATCTGAGAGGTGTCGTTCATAATTAATGTGAACATTCGGGCTGATATCATGGGAGATTTCTGCTGACCTATCAACTGTCTCATAGGCTAATGGCTCATTTAAATATTAAATGGTTTTTAATAAGAAGGTGTGGCTCACCCTGTGGATTTCAGGATCTCATTTTTTGAATTAAGCTGACAGATTCTTATTTCACTAGGTCATATGAACATTGTTAGGTAGAGGTCATCAAATGTAAATTAATCATTTTTTGTGGTTGTCCTAGGATTAGTGCAAAAAAAAGAGGGTTTAATGCCGGCCGGTGATACTTGTGATGGTTGCCATGGCAACAGCAGGGCAAGGGAGGGACGGATAGCATCCTTAGTGCAACGTTTTGCTGCACATGTGTCAGCTCTGCTACATAATGCTTTGACATTACTACATTTATGATTATTTTTGTCTGACTGTTATATTTATGTTCAAAGTGTAGAGTACAATTTTAAATGATTTAGTCTGGCGAATGGAAGAAGATGGCTATGTAAAGTGTTCAAAACGTCTTTCTTATCATATATCTGAGTGCGTAACTCATTATCCTTTATGGTTCAGTGGAAATGACATGTTTTGTAAGGATGCCTCGAGGGAAGTATACTATAGGATCAAATTAGCATTTACAGTGGTCAATGGAGTCAGCAAGCCGCCATACATCTGAGTCAGGTGTCATTTCCTGTCATTTAGGGTCTCAGAGTTCACCGGTATCTCTCTACTGAACTCCTTCCTTCTCATATCCAGGGCCAATGCAGCACTCGTGGCCCCAGGCCGAGGCAAGTTCAGACTACCATCTGCAAACATGCCTGCTGTCGATGAGCTTATTGTGTGTTACACTGACTCAACATTTCAGGGTTTTAGGTGTTTAAACTAGAACAGTGAAAGCTAAAATCGGCCCTTGCTTTTTCTCTAAAATGCAAGGTGGGACATAGGGCTAGGCTCAAGGTGGGCTATACAGTTGGTACTAACAAAAGTGCTAAAAAGTACTACAGTAGGTTATTTTATAATTTAGGCATCACAGCATTACAATGTAAAGTATGAAAATTGATATTTATTTTGAGATCTGCTAAAGATTACTTTGTAATAATATTGAGTATCAGCCAATATATATATATATATATATATATATATATATAATATTGGACAATTTATATCCAATATACAGTAGTTTATCCAAAACCAATAAATAAATAAAAAATAACAGATATTGTTCATCCCAAGGAAAAATAAATATCTAAATTTAAAATGATATGATCTAGATGCAAGTAAATTTAATTATAAGGTAGGGTAGGTCATTTTTGGAGAGGCTAGCAATAGCGAGCTAGCTTTAAAAGCATAAGATCTCACCCTCCCTTCAGAGCAACTCCAAAGACACGCCTCCTCCAAAACACATGAACACGTTCATGTTAAACTACCTCATGTCTCAAAGCACATCACATTACAATAGGGCTTTTAACACTGTGCTTAACCCCGGGTTATCGACATTCTAAACACCGCTTTTTACCCGGGGTTATGAAACCCTGCTCCGGAGCAGGGTTAGCACTGCTTTTGCGGTGCCAAACTTGTACAGTGTGAAATGTGTCAGTGTTAGAATGTTATAACTAGATGCTTAGCAACCGTCAACCAATCGCGTGCCTTATATTCACACGCTTTGGGCAGTCATGGAAACACTGCGCAATGTATATAAACATTTGTTTCTGCATATGATAGGAAAAATGTCAAACGGCGATGGAAAATGCGACAATTGGAGTGAAGAAGAGAAGAGAAGAGTCATTCTTACCTTTTATAAAAACACCTTGATATTACAGTCAGCAACAAGGACGTGCAATGCTAGAGCCTTTATGTAAACAGGTCACGTGCTGTGTTTGTCCAGTCAGTAACACTTATGCCACAAATATGCAAATAAGGACTTTAACCTGGGGTTTAGGAATGTGTAGTGTGAAACAGCAGTTTATGAATACCCGGGATTCCATTTACCCGGGGTTTAAAATGACCCAGGGTTAACTATTTCAAGTGTGAAAATCTCTAATAATAATGAATGTAATCAACTGACCTGTACCACCTGATGCTGCAGATTAATTTCGGCATTGATAGTATTAAATTCGCATAAATTTGAGTCACAAACTGCTCCGAGTATAACGTCACGAGTTTCCATCACTTCCAAATTAGGGTAGTTATGGTGTGAACGCAGCATAAGATCTGTGTTTTGGTTCAGGAGGAACTGTAAAATGTGGCTGCTGTTTTGATTGCAGTGCTTGTGACTGGTGTCTGTCTTAACTCTGCATAGCATGAAATGTGCTGAAGACGTGTGATGTCTGCGCTAACAGGGTGCGCGAGGGTATGTAAAAACATACGTGAACAGGCAGGTAGGACATCCTATCATATCCCTCGGACCAAGGGATTTGATTGGATGAACTTTTAATGCTCCTACACCTTCCACAAACCATATAAATAAATTTAGACCACTTAGCTTAGTGATCAGAATGTGAAGAGACTTTCAACCAGCATAACAAAAAATGTTTTTGAAGCAAATCACCTACCCTGCCTTTAACTGGTTGTTCATGGTTTAGGGTTGGGTTTGGGTTTGATAATGAACCCCTGATAAAATGATCACCATTCTGTTAAACCCAGTTTGGCCTGGTCCCTCAGATGGGAGTGTCCGTGTGGAGAGGAATGCTCATGCTTTTGGCTGTTGTGTGTGTGTTCGTGCTTGTGTATGCAGTTTGTGCAAGTGTCGAGAGGGGGGATGGTGGTCTCATTGTCTGCATGTTTGACAGGCTGTCTGCAAGGGGGAGCAGCTATTCAAACCTCTTCATCTTCTCCTCCTGTTTTTCCTTCTAAATTACCCCTGACAGGAGGGAGTGTGGAATCTGAACCCCAGCTTTGGGTTCACGTCGAAGGGATCCCTGCCTGGCCAACGCCATGAAGCTCTCTCCGGTCTTCCATCCAGATACCGTGTTTATTAAAACATGAGGGGGAGACATAGTGGTTAGCCTAATAGCTACGACCACCTTCATGATTAATAAAGGGCTTTTCTCACAATTGTAGTATTACTCAACACCTCTTTAGAAAGCTTCAGTCTATATCTCACTCTCCAGGTCTGAGAGTCCTCATACTGGGGAAGCACTTAATGGTTCCCCAGTGCTCCTCTCCACAATGTTGATTTAAGAAGCTATTTTAGATGCGATCAGCATTACGAACTTATCGGTGTGTGAAATGTGTGCTGGATTGAGAAATGTTGGCCGCATCCCAAATGACACACTTGATGTGGACTGGCTTTGTGACCTTCACTTTTGCACATTCATGAAATAAACTAGACAGTAGACTGTCCCATTTGTCATTTTAGGTTTCAGAAAGGTGCTCCTTTGTTACCCTTTGGCTAACTTTTGAGGAATTATCAATTTCTAGGCTAGGTTTGACCCCTTTTCTTTTAATTGAGAGTTTTGTTCTGGTATCAGTATTTATTGACCACAAAAGCTTATTTCATCAACCAGGGATCACTGCTCAATTTACTGCTCAATAATATCAATGTATGGTGGCCATTACTTAATGGCTGTTCACACTGACATTGATTTGCAGCAACAAATTAAGTGGAAGCCATTCTTTTTCAATGACAGTGGGTGATTTGTAGTGACATGGGCAACATCAACCATTGACGATGCATCAAAGTTGAGCGGAGGATAACTTTATACAAATGACCAATGAATGCAGCTACTATCAATGGCATTGAAAACTGAAATCGAGTAGCAACTCCTGCTAGTAACCAACAGTATAGCGATTCTGTGACCTTTGTAATTTAATCAGTGTCAGTGTGAATACTCTTTAGTTCTAGAATTGCATTAATATTAACTAAATGCTTCAGACAAGTGAACTGGCATTCTTGCAGCCATTAAACAGATTAACACATGGTCAAAATATAGTAAAAAGCCACTACCCCTGAATGCCCTGTAAGCATTCTGAGAGAAAATCTAATTTGCTTGTCACTCTCACAACAGTCCCAGAACACAATGACATTTGCACCCCAGAAACACTGTTGTTGGATACAATGATATACAGCATCCAGGCAACTGAATATAAACATTGCCTACAATAACTCATCTGAACATTTTGGCAGTGTGGCTACATGTAGTTTTTTACTAGTAATTTACTAGTGCTATTTTATCTTTTATTATTTAGTTTACTCAGTAATTATTTATTTTTATTAATTTCATTTTATTTAATAAAAAACAGATCTGGGAATTGGTGCAGACACTGTTGGACTAGGGATCGCAAGTGCTTATTATGCTTTAACTGGCCCTGCGGCAGTTGTAGCATTTCGTAGTTAATATTTACTGTTTTTTTTTATTTTATAAGAACAGAACTGTAAATTGTGACAGACACGTCTGGGGATTACAAGAGCTTATTTTATTTTAACTGGATTGCCAGTGGAACCGTTGAGTAAAATTTAAGTGCAAGCTTTTCTTGGTTTGGGATGTTTCCACAGCTCTTACTGGGCCAAAAAAGACGTTAAAGGGTTAGTTCACCCAAAAATGAAAATTATGTCATTTATTACTCACCCTCATGTTGTTCCAAGACCTTCGTTCATCTTCGGAACACAAATTAAGATATTTTTGATGAAATCCGATGACTCAGTGAGGTATCCATTGCCAGCAAGATAATTAACTTTTTCAAAAAGGTACTAAAAACATATTTAAAACAGTTCATGTGAATACAGTGGTTCAACCTTAATATTATAAAGTGAATCAGTGGATTGGAGCGCCAAAGTCACGTGATTTCAGTAAACAAGGCTTCGTTATGTCATAAGTGTTTCGCAATTTCAGTACTTCACGTGACTTTGGCAGTTTGATACACGATCCGAACCACTGATTCAAAGCAAAAGATTCATAAAGCTTCGAAGCAGTGTTTTGAAATCGGCCATTACTAGATATTGTTGAAAAGTCATTATTTTGTTTTTTTGGCACACAAAAAGTATTCTCATCACTTTATAATATTAAGGTTGAACCACTATACTCACATAAACTGTTTTATATATGGTTTTTAGTACCTTTTTGGACATCTGAAAGTGTTAATTATCTTGCTGGCAATGGAGGCCTCACTGAGACATTGAATTTAATCAAAAATATCTTAATTTGCGTTCTGAAGATGAATGAAGGTCTTACAGATATGGAACGACATAATTGAAGGACAACTAACCCTTTAACTATGCTTGTTGCTGCTAACCTGCTTATTGTTGGTCACCCATGTTAATTATGGACCATTAATTATTGTCTTTATTTTTGCCTGATACTTGTACAGTTAGATGAAAGACTGACTCATTCTTTGTGGGTTGGATACTCAGCAGAGAACACAAACGGATTACATTGTGATTTTTGTTTCATTCTAGAGAAAGTCCACCATATATTATAATAAAATATAGTTGGCTTCTGTATGTTGCTGCTAGTTATGCAGTTTTAACCCTCTTCCTGTGCTGTATCCTTTGTATATGATATAAAGTCTTCCCTAGCTAATCCGGGCATCACTCCAGCTAAGTTATCTGATAAAGTGCACTTAGTTTTTGCTGAGTAAGCAGTGAGAAGAGAAATGAAAAGATAGATGGAGAGAGAAAGAGAAAATGCTGAAACAGTGCGACAGAAATGGCCTTGTTTTGTACAGGCCTTCCTGATGGGGTGAGGAGAGTCCAGCCTGTCACAGTGGATAAAGTCACACTCGGTATGTCCTGACACATGGCTCTCATTCCTGTCATTCAACTTTTTCTTTCATTTCTCTTTAATCCTGATGACCTGACTGACTGGAAGGATGTTAATGTTGATCTCCAAACCAACAACAGACACTAAATGTCACTGTATCTCCTCCCTTTGTCTGCAGGTGTAGTGTTACTATAGTTGGTTTAGAATGGCTTGGGTGTGTGTGATAATCTCTTTAAGTTGAGTCACAACACATACAGCAGTATGTAATGAAATATGTAAACAGATACATACAAATAAGACACTTGTAGCACCAAAACAATACTTTCTATTCAGTCAATCTGACTGAATCCAGATGATTTAAGCTGATTACAGCTAGATTTTAGGGTTTGGGTTCTATTTAGATAGATTAAATACCATTTGTATGCACATGTCTCATTCCTAATGTAAATTAAAGAAAATAATTCTCAATGGGCACTCCTGATAACCATTTTTTTAATTTATGGTAGTTCAGGCTCAATGTTGGAACCAAAATATTTTGGTTTTTGTATAGAGTCGTAGAAAGTGCAAAGTAAACTTGCTGTTGTGTGTGGCGTGAAACAGTCTTTGTTAAAACAGCATTGTCTTGTTGAAGAAAGACTGACTGTTTCTGTGACAGAAAAACAACAGAAGCAGTCTAATGGGTGTTTGATTCGAATGCAGACTTGAACCCAATTACCATTAGCGCCCTGAGGACACAGGAAGAATGATAAGAGTGTGCATGGTGAGATGGCAGTGGGGCTGTGCAGAGTTCGGCTGACTATGTGCGGAATGTGGCCTGTCAGGACAGGCCCACGGGTAAGTTAAACCCTCAGCAGGGGCAAAGGTGATCAAAGTTGGAAGATAAATGCAGTTACTGTAACGATATGAACACCAGTGGGCTTACAGTTGCGATCAACACTAAACTCTTTTGTATAAATCCCTTGATAGGTCTGAATTCTTGTGACAAAATGCTTAGTACATACTTACATCACACATACTCATACTCGTACAATCCACTGAAAATGTGCTTTTCGATGCTGACAGAATTATATGTGAGATCAGTAATTCAAGTACTTCTAAAATACTTCAACTTCCTTCTCTGGAGAGTGTTGTCAAGAGTTGGGGAAGCTACTGTGAAACTGTAACCTTGCAAGCCATGAGCTGCGTGTCTAGTGAACTAAACATTTCTCTAGTGAACTAACATGCTGTGGACACTAAATGACTTGCCTAAGGAAAATGTAATGCTACGTGAGATTTTATTCTCAAGCTGTTTTATTGATGTATTTCCACGGTTGAAACTGGTCAAGAGATTACACTCATATCTAGATCTGTTCTTCTTCTGTACTTTTTCCTGTTGTGGCGGTTAACAAACAACGTTGCATCACCGCGTGCGCCCACTTCTGGATTGGAGTGTGGATAGCATGTGACTGACTGTATTGTACATGTACGGTTACACCTTTATATCTATTTAAAAACATACACACAAAAAACCTTGCTAATGTGTACTGTGCTAGACTAACTGTGTCTAGTCACAGCACTTACATATTGTTGCCCTGTTATTGATTTGATTGCTTCTATTGTTCTCCTCATTTATAAGACACTTTGGATAAAAGCATCTGCTAAATGATTAAATGTAAATGACAGTATGGAGTACAACAGTTGGTAAAAATGTCATTCATTTTCTCCATAGGGCAATCGATTTTGAGCAATAACTTTTAAACCTTTAAAGGCAGACTTACTGTGAGCTACAAGGTTGTTAATTGATGGTATATGCTTTTGTCAGCCCGGATTATTTCAACTTGCCGAATTAATTCCTTGCAGAAAAACTACATTACTCATGATTCAGCAGAGAAATCTCCACTAATCAGAGGATCACGACAAGCAGATCGCACACTTTAGTGCCCATCTACTTCCATGAAGCACTGCAAATGATGTAGTCAGTTTGTCTACACTCTAAAGTTACTTAAAAATAATGCATTATATTTCTCCATCATTTTTAATTTGAGTGTCTTTCACAATGCTTCATGGGGTTGTGGTTCTTTCCCTCATTAAAGCCGTTAAGAATGCAATCCTGTACTTTTTGTCTGATTTGCAAACACCTTTTTGCTGACTAATTTATCCGGAGCATAACAGTAGCTACGTTCATTTCAAAATAGTCTAGCAGTAATGTCGCGATACTTTTAGCTAGTAACTCCTCAACCCATGGTTCAGAGAGCTGTGACATCTGTCATGTGTTTTTCTCGCTTCCTGTTTATCTTCTTCGGACTGACTCATTTTTCTGGTGGCTCATTTATTATGTTGACATTCTTTCCATTTTGTTTGAAATGTATAACAACAAGGTTAATGTTTGAAGGACAGTCCCAAGGTAAACAGATTTGTATCATATTTCTTTAGCACTGTGTTTTAAGATAACTAAATAGAACAATTAGAGTGAGTCAGTAGATCATTTCTGATTCTCCTGATAGTATCTGTGTTTGAAGTCTCAAATGTGTCTCAGTACATTCTTTGGACTGCTTGTTCCTGCTCATATGTCTTCCAGCTAAGTACACCTTGCACCTCTATGGAAACAACAAGGAAGTGATTTACAGTAAACTCTCGACCCCACTGCATTTTGCTCTAATGCTGCAGGCACATACTGTACAGCCTTTATCACAGTTTTAGTCTTTTGCTTCAGCAGTAATTACTTATTGCTTAATCATAATCCGCCTGTAAAAGATTAAGCAGCGACCCCTGTGGCAGTCACATGTTGGAGCGGGGGTTTGTTTTTTATTTTATGCAAAGCAGTCAGGTCACATGACCGGCTCTGTTAGTTGTGTCAGCTGAATAGGAAGAAAGAAGAGATTACATTGTGTGTCAACAAGTCATAACTTTGAAATCTGGTTTGAAATCTGGACTGTAAAACAGCAATATGTGAATGCAGTGAAACTATGAGTGAATATAAATACGGTATGATGACCAATATATCATGTTAATAAACTGCTTGCTTATGACACAGAACATATATTTTATTACTGCTTTACTGCTAATTACTGCCTTACTGCTAATTACTGGCACAAATATATTAGATTAGGTTTGTCTATCAAAATGTACCAAAGAGAAATTTGGGCTGCTTAAATAAATGCCAAATGTTAAACAGTGATGGAATCAGATATCATATTAGGATGTATGACAACAGGTTATAGCCTCCAGGTTAGATGATTTGTAGCTTAGTCTAACGTTTTGCAGTTTAGTTCTGTGTTTACAGTAATCTGGCAGAAAAAGCATATAAGCTCTCTGCTTGTTTCTGTCAGTTTTATTAATAGTTTGTGACTTTGCAATGATAGAATTAGAAAAATGGATTACCAAGAAATAATGTTGCAATAAACATTTCTTGAGTGGTTATATTTTTTTTAGCATCTTAAAAAAAAGTCTTTGTTCTTGTCTGATGGCTGTGAGAATGTCAGACTTTGTAATAGTTATCTATTCCACTTTGGCGAAAATGGAGGTAATTTGTATGTGCATCAAATCCTCATTCATTTCATTGTCTCTTACTGTTGCAGTTCCAGTAACTACCTTCTTCTGGTCAGGGCCAATTGCAATGCAGCTCTCCAATCACCGCTTTGGAATAAACCACAGCACAGATTTCCAAAGACTGGGCAAGACACTGCAGGCTGGATTGGCCATATCTGACTCAAAAATTCAAAATCCACCCAGTCTATGTTGACCTACAGTATACCACAGTAGACACAGACCCTTAGGGCTGGGACACACCAAGTCGGCGGTCGACCATTAGCCAATGTTGGGCAGTCGGTGAGCGTCGGTCAGGCTAGTTTTTGCGGCGTGTTCCACACGTGGGCTTTAGTCCGGCCAGTTGAACATGTTGAATTGGTTTTGGGCTGTCAGGAAAAGAGATCACTCTTGATTGGCTGTTCAGCTTGAAAAAGAAAAACAAATCAAGCAAACGACAAAGACAAGAGGGCACACAAAGAAGGCACTTATAAATTTACCTACATCTTCATCTTTTTGGAGTATTACAATATGCAAATACTTTCATAATGACATGGCCTTATGTAGTCTAATTATTATAAGACAAACTGATCAGCATTATTCAAAATGTTAAGTGAACGCTGCTTTTTATGGTTTGTTTGTATATTCGGCTGTAGTTTTTGAGGTGTGTTCAAGCGCAGCTTTTTTGCAGAGACCCTGCCTTTCATCGCCGCTAGTTCTTTGACGTCGGTTTGTTGTCTTCTAGCCTTTAGAGATATGGCACAGAGAGGGTTCTCAAAAAGACTTGGAGATTTTACAAAGAAATAAATAAATAATCAGTATTTTTGTAGAAAGTATTAATTTTTTAATAATATTTAAATTATTTTAATAGCATGTAGGCCTGTCATGATAACGACTTTTTGTTGTGCGATATATTGTTCCAGAAATAATTGCGATAAACGATATTATTGTCATTTTAACACTATTTTATGCCACTGAATACATTGCATCACCAAAAATTATTGAGGTCATGTACATATATTGCGTGATAAATTGATATGTTGATTATTGCGACAGGCCTAATAGCATGAACAATTAAATAAATTGAATAATATTTTATATAATATATATATTTTTCAATATTTTTTTTAATATTCATAATTTCTTTAGTAATATTTTGAAATTTGAGAAGTAAAAAAACAAAAAGAACTTAAAAAAAAATACACATAACCCTCATTACATGTAGCTAGATTTCTTTTTAAACAAGAAAAAAACTGTTGTTGTGGTAATAAAAAATAAGCTTAATTAATTTAATAATAGTATAAGTTAGTAAAAAACATTCTCAGAAATCAATTTTACTGGAAAAAATACTAAATTTAATTTTTTTTTATTTTTTTTTTTATTAAAGTGTGAACACAAACCATGTCAATTACTATGCCTCGATGGCATTCCTCTTATCAGAGACACTGATTACTCACGAGTCAAACTGTTTTGATGCTAACCTTATGGTCTAATGCTGTTAAAGGTTATTGTATTATCAGGTTGGAGTCAGCCAGAGGTTAGACGAGAATCTGAGCGATCGTTGTTGGTGTGCCAGCAGCGGCGTAGAGTTTCCTGACAGCAGGTTAAAGGAGTCTCACTGTACTCCAGGGCCACAGGTTTCTACCACAGGGCACATGTTGTGATATCACACCACAGAGGGGAAGGAATGCAGGGCGGCTCATGGTCTTTCGTGGAGTGAGGGATGATCTCAGAGTTCACCCAACCAGATCGCTCCTGTTGGTATGCAGGATGTCAGTAAGTGCAACCAGACGTTGACTGCTGGGTGAGGCGAGTAATGGCTCAGCTGGATTAGCTGATAATGTTGATTGGGTCAGTAAGATTTTTTTTTTATGTTTTTGAAACATGCTCACCAAGGCTGCATTTATTTGATAAGAATACAGTAATATTGTGAAATACTATTTCAATTTAAAATAACTTTTCTATTTTAATATATTTTAAAATGTAATTTATTTCTGTGATGGTAAAGCTGAATTTTCAGCAGCCATTACTCCAGTCTTTAGTGTCACATGATCCATGCCTTTACTGTCACTTTTGAATAATTTAATGCATCCTTGCTGAATAAAAGTATTAATTTCTTCTTCAAAGAAAAAATCTTACTGCATTTTGCATGTTTACCTCCCTTGTATTGTTAACGTTTTCCTAAGGATGAAACACATTATGTGCAAAACCCATAGAGATTTAAGTTGTAGTTGGGATTCAACTGACTAATTCCAGGGAGGGGCAGCTGGGAATTCCACTGTGGCAACGGACTGGCGGAGGGGCGTTACGTTCAGCTGTACTCCAGCTGTGTCAGTTTATATTGGTGACCGACAGGCGGTGAAGGGGCATTGGTGCCAGACTCGCCCACTCAGTGGAAGACTTGGCTTGGTGCATCTATATCTCCACCTAAGTTATTTGAAAACACTTTATTTTTTCTCCTAAGTTCCTTATTCCTCGTTTCTTATTTTTTCCTAGAATAATACTCAATCTTCTGTCAGGTTTTTATCTGGAATTGCTGGACCGTTTTCCCACAATACATTTGTCAGTGACCTCAGGGCAGCCATCTGTGATCAGAATCATCTTCCTTGGCCCACAGGGCAAACTCACTTTATCGGCACTGAAATGCCTCACAGGTGTTTGCACACACCTGCACGTCTGTACGCCTCTCTAAGGCAGAGAACCTTGCTGGTTTTGCTGATTCAAAGTTGTGCTTGTTGTGTATTCGTTGTTCAAACCATGTGTTGTTTATGTCTCCACACCCAAATGCAAAGCCGTTAAGACAGCTGATGGACCTTCTGCTGCCAGGCTTGAGTGGCAGATGTTACTACACAGTGGATTCTGTCGTACACACATTGTTCTTATAGCAGTTGTTCATACTGCATTTTTGGAAAGTATATGAAACATGAGAGGCTAGTGTGTTGGATTGTTGAGTTTATTATAGAATAACAATAGTGTCAGTGACACTCTTTTTTTGGTTTATGTATTCAAAACTAAATAAATATGTAACTTGTGCTGTACATACAATGACTTAAATACAACTCTTCTGTGATGAGCATGTTTTTATGTTCTGAATTAAAATTAATTTCATTTTTGGGGGGCATAAAATCAAAATGTCAGGTGATACAACTGTCCTTATATCATAATGAAAAAGAAAAGTCATTAAAAATTTTAATTCTTGGGTCATTGACGAATAAGGTTTTTAAAAGTATAAAAAAACAGAATGGAGATATAATTCATTTTGAAGTTTTATTAAGTGTTAACAATGAGATTTTGTGGTTTTTATAATCAATTAACACTGCTTTTGTAATTTTTTACAAGATAGACAAAATTTGTCACCAAAAAGATATTTTCAAACAATGCTAACAGGCTGATATCTAGTTACCTGATATTACTAGCTACCTAGCAAAAGGACAATCAAACATTTTATATTTTGTACAAGTTTTTAAACATTTTCCATGTTTTATAGCGGTTGTACCGAATGACCTGATGTTTCTGGACATGCGTATGAGCAAGTGAAAACATGAATTTTTCAAATAGTTAAAAGAGAGTTAGTTGCTTTGCTTCACGAACATGTGGTCCTTTGCAGGTGTCTGAATGATGTCACATCCTGTCACATGATATTGAACACATGACTTGATCCAAAATGGTCCCTTTATATTGGTTAATGACATCAATGAAATCCATTTTTCCGGACATTCTTTCTCATAACAAACCAATGACTTCTATGTTCTATGTCTGCACTATGTTGATATATGATGTTATAAAATCATGCCAGAATAAAATATATATACATTTATTTCATTTTAAGATATTTTGATCACAAATGAAATGGCTGTATTGGCCTTTGGACGGTTAAACCGAATGGCCTTTTGACACTTCAAAATCTTTAAAATACCTTTATATGTAGCAAAATATAATTAAAACCTTTTGGATTCAATAAAAGAGATCTAGTTGTACTCATATCTTTGTTTTGTATTATTATTAAGGCCTTTGGACAAAAAAAATGACCCGTCACGTCATTGACCCTCTTATAAAGAAAACTTTCATAATAGTTTATTATTATTATTGTTATTATTATTTTTTTTTTTTTAATTCCACTTATTAATATTCTAAAAATATATTATATATTTGACATACAAAGGTTCCCCCCAAATAATAAAGTCATGTGCTCCAACCAACATGCAATAACATGCAGAAAAAAAGAACATAAAACAGGTCATGAATTAATAATTCATGATATTTATGAAAAAACTTTTACCTCGAAAAATATATTTAAATATTTTTTAGTATATAAGAATAAATCTTTTTTATATCTATATTTTAATATTATAATTCTATTATTTTTATTTTTTGTTTTGAAATGATACAAAGATTGCAACATGATTGTAAAACATGTTTTTACATCTTGTAACATCTTTTTTTCATTTTATTTACTGTAAACACTCATTGACCCATTTGTCATTGACCCAATAAAGTAATTTAACTTCTCCTCACCTTTGTCCTCTTATTTGTCAAGTTTGGATCTTATGAAAAGCTTTTTATTTTTGTTTGTGGTCACTGGAACCCGGGATTGCTTTCTATTGTCCTAAATATAGATGTGGCTCTACACATGTGGATGCAAGCTGTGTTAATTTGCACAGCCTCTGTAATCCTATGTAGGGAGTGATGCATTGTGGTCCATAGTCACTCCTGTGATGTGGTTGGTTGGAATGAGCCAATCTGATGATTACATGCACGTTATGAGAGTACTTGTGGTGTTGACTAGGCTTAGTGGAGTGTTTATGGGCTGACGTCTTGATTCAGAGTTTTCGATTAAGCTGAACTGTTAGATCATTGGTTTGTTGCCTGGACTTTATCAAGTCTAATGAAAGACTTTGTCCTGAGAAAAGATCCCATGGCTTGACCGAAGTTTCTCTTTCTGTCTTCTTACAGGGCTGAGTGACCCAAGCGTAGCTCTCACCTGGGGGAGGACCAGCACTCCCTCATTCCCATCATCCCTTAAGCCCCCACTTCGAAGCAGCCATGGCACCACGGAAACGTGGAGGCGGAGGGCATGGCTCGTCCTTCTTCTTCTGCTGCTTCCAGAGCAGTGACCACCCAGAGATCACCTATCGCCTACGGGAGGACTTCGCCCTGCAGACCATGGAGCCCGCGCTGCCCATCCCAAACTATGACGAGCTAGACGCCATGTTCTCAGAGCTGGTGGTAGGTGCAAACTTTTAACATTTCTGTACAATTATATTATATTATAGTTACGCTGTAGGGTTCACACACTTGCTGGAACCAGGAATCAAAGTCCAAGGAAGTTTTGTTTAAATTCACAAACAGAAGACTAGGAATCGCAAGAGAAACAACGCAGCTCAACGGCTTAAACAAGATTAATACCAGAACAAAGACTAAGGAGAAACAGAGAGTATAAATAGAGACCTCAAACAACGAACTTAACAATGCACACCTGAAACGGAATACTCAAATCAGTCTTTAACTATGGTAACAAATAAGCAGGGAAACTGAGTCATCGTTCTCACAGATCCGCGTTTTTGTTGTTTACACGGATGTGATAGTAGTATCGTTTGCATTTGCATTTTCATGCCCCCAACATGCCGTTGTCATGTTAATGAATGGCCAAACATCAGCTCTTTATTTACCTTGGCATTGCAAAGAAGCAGAGATCTCCAAACTGCGTGCAGCACTTCATTCACGATAGAGGTGGGGCGGATTTATGAAGTTTGACTGACAGTTTGAGGATCCAGTGGAGTTGCTAGGTTTTGTCACAAGCTCTTTAAAATCCTTTTCATTCATTAAATATTTGTAAAACCCACATACAGGCGTAAAGGGAGACCAATAGCATTGAAGTTTTAAAAAAAATAAAATATAACAAAAATGAGGAAATATAGAGATACGAGGTTTCCGCCTGACACTGACGATATATTCTTACTGTGTAACTGTGTAACATTTATTTTATTTTATTTTATTTATTCATTTTTTGGCATATTATTATATTATATTATATTATATTAATGTTATATTATATTTTTTATATTCATCATCATCATCATAATAATAATGATAATAATAATTGATTTTATTTATTTTTTAAATACCTCCTATGGATATCACCACACTTATTTTTCTATGTTGCATGTAGACAAAATTAATGAAGAAACAAACTATTATTTTCCATATACTCTGTCCTTCCTTGTTCGCTCTCTAATTTAAAGTAATTAAAGAGCTGCAATTAATTAATCAAATATGTTGTCTTTAATCCTTGCTTGAATAGAAATCGCAGCACTATGGCATGCTGCAGACTCTGCCTCTTTCTCTCGTCTCCTCCTTCATCTCTGCCAGCTTCCACTTTGCACATCAATGGGCCCCATTGAGCGGTCTTGTGTCTTGGACTGCACTGCAGAGTAATTGCTTGTTTTTGGTCTGACCCATTCTTAACCTCTCTTTCCCTGTACTTGGGTTCGAATTGATGTACAACACAAAGCAGCAGCAGTTGCTCTTTTTTTCACAGCCCTCACAGAAAGATTTCATGCTCTCAGCACGCGCCGTTCTGGCAAGTTATTGTTGAATTTGTAAACCGGTGTTGCGTAACTGGCAACCTGCCTGCTTATTCACATGGTTTTACATGAAAGTAATATTATGTTTTAGTAGAAGATACCGGCCTAATTATTTGAAGTACTGCAGTCAACATTTATTCAGTTTATTTGGAAGTTATTATGCAAATTTTGCTTCATGTCAGAGCTTGGCAAAGTCTTCATACAAATTTATCGTATTCAGCACACTGAGGACATTAGAATTACAAAAATACACCCAGAACAAAGGGGCTTTTCAGGATAAAGTGAAAATAATGAGGTACATGAAGGGAGTTTCCATGTGATTTAGCTGTGATATGTGTCTTTTTTCAGGGGATTAGATTAGGTCTATTGTATTAGGATTGGTCCCAGATACAACATTTGAGTCTCATCCAAAATTATTGCATTATAATCCTTTTATGGCATAGAATTAAAGGGATAGTTCACCCAAAAATGAAAATTCTGTCATCATTTACTCACCCTAATGTTTTTCCAACCCTGCATGACTGACTTTCTTCTGTGGATCACAAAAAAAGAGAAATTTAACAGAGTGTAGCCTAATGATTGTGAATGAATCATTCAGCCTGTTTTTTTAAACTGTATCAACCAATACAACGAAAAAGAACCATGTGGTGTCTGTCAGGAGTTAGTAAGCAGCATTAAAGCATATGAGACAGGAGTAAAGAACTTCATCCATCTTGTTAGCTTTTCCCTTCTGTTCTCCACACATTATGTCATTACACAACACTTTAAAATATCCAGAAAGCTGCCTCTCAGACAGCGCACGAATATCCTATTAAATAAAGTTCTCTTTCATGTTTTCTTGTGCTTGAACTGACGAATTCCCACAAAATTATTTCACAGTGCCCATATATGCAAATGTCCTTGTGAAACATAGTAAGTTATGTCTTAAGTGAATGTAAACAGTTGAGAAAGAAAATGCATGTGTAACAATTAGTTTGATACGTGCAGCTCTTAAAGTGTCAGTAACCTAATAAACCTGCTGCTGTCTTTGTCCTCAATGTTAATCTAACAACAAAAGACTCAATCACTCACTGCTTGACTGGTTGAGCCCTGCTGGAGCAGTTCTAAATATTCACTGTGCTATTAAATTAAAGATAAAATATGATAGAGCAATAATATGAACAGTGAAAGTAACAGTAGCTCCTACAATACATTTTAACAGGCATAATTAAGCATGATAATACAACCCGAATTCCGGAAAAGTTGGGAAGTTTTTTTTAAATTTGAATAAAATGAAAACTAAAAGACTTTCAGATCACATGAGCCAATATTTTATTCACAATAGAACATAGAAAACATAACAAATGTTTAAAGGGAGAAATTTTACAATTGTATCCACTAAATGAGCTCATTTCAAATTTGATGCCTGCTACAGGTCTCAAAAAAGTTGGCACGGGGGCAACAAATGGCTGAAAAGCAAGAAATTAGATTCAGCTGGGAGAACATCTAGCAACTAATTAAGTGAATTGATATCAGGTCTGTAACAGATTAGCTATAAAAGGGATGTCTTAGAGAGGCAGAGTGTCTCAGAAGTAAAGATGGGCAGAGCTGTGAAAGAGTGTGTAGAAAGATTGTGGAATACTTTAAAAACAAAGTTCCTCAATGTCAAATTGCAAAGGCTTTGCAAATCTCATCATCTACAGATTCAGAGAAACTGGAGAAATCTCTGTGCGTAAGGGACAAGGCTGAAGACCTTTATTGGATGCCCCTGGTCTTCGGGCCCTCAGACGACACTGGATCACTCATCGGCATGATTGTGTCAATGACATTACTAAATGAGCCCAGGAATACTTCCAGAAACCACTGTCTGTAAACACAATCCACCGTGCCATCTGCAGATGCCAACTAAAGCTCTATCATGCAAAAAGGAAGCCATATGTGAACATGGTCCAGAAGCGCCGTCGTGTCCTGTGGGCCAAGGCTCATTTAAAATGGACTGTTTCAAAGTGGAAAAGTGTTCTATGGTCAGACGAGTCCAAATTTGACATTCTTGTTGGAAATCACAGACGCCGTGTCCTCCAGGCTAAAGAGGAGGGAGACCTTCCAGCGTGTTATCAGCATTCAGTTCAAAAGCCACCATCTCTGATGGTATAGGGGTGCATAAGTGCATACGGTATGGGCAGCTTGCATGTTTTGGAAGGCATTATGAATGCTGAAAGGTATATAAAGGTTTCCAGACGACGTCTATTTCAGGGAAGGTCTTGTGTATTTCAGCAGGACAATGCAAAACCACATACTGCAGCTATTACAACAGCATACAACAGATCTTTCACCTATAGAGAACATTTGGCACATCATTAAACAAAAAATACATCAAAGACGACCACGAACTCTTCAGCAGTTGGAAACCTATATCAGGCAAGAATGGGACTAAATTGCAACACCAAAACTCCAGAAACTCATAACCTCGATGCCCAGATGTCTTCAAAGAAGAGGAGATGCTACACCATGGTAAACATGCCCCCATCCCAACTATTTTGAGACCTGTAGCAGGCATCAAATTTGAAATGAGCTCATTTAGTGGATAAAATTGTAAAATTTCTCTGTTTAAACATTTGTTATGTTATCTATGTTCTATTGTGAATAAAATATTGGCTCATGTGATTTGAAAGTCTTTTAGTTTTCATTTTATTCAAATTTAAAAAACTTTCCGGAATTCGGGTTGTAACTGAAGGAAATATCTATTTGCTAAGCCAACTAATTTGATTCATATTCTTTTGGTTTCCTTGCCCAATATTTTTAAAAATTAAAAATGCAATGAAAATACAGGTATCGGTACTCAGTATCGGCAAGTACTAAAAATAAAAGTATTATTTGTTCTTTTTGAAGCTTTGAAAGCTTCAGTCGCACTTTTAGCTATGTTTCCATCCAAAGTTGCAAAATGTAGCTATATATGAAAAATTGGAATATCGCATAATACATTTGCGGAAAAAAGCATAATTTCCATCTTGTGGAATCGATAATTGTCCATAAAAATAAGTGTATGGAAACAGCTCGTGTAATTGCATGGAAAAGAGTTCCCAGCACATTCTTCCAAATTGTTCCTTTTGTTTTATTTGGATCCAAGAAATTCATACAGGTTTGCAGTGAATAATGACAGAACTTTCATTTCCAGGTGAACTATCCCTTTAACATCTGTTTAAACCATGACGATATAGATAATGCAGTATATGGCTTCAATACACCACTGTAGTGTAAACTGTATAATAAATGACCTCTTTTATTTAGTCTTTTCATTGGTGTAATCTGAGAGTTATCCTACTGTATTCTCCATTAGAGTGCAAGTTTATTTTAATCAAGAGTTGATTTGACAGCTCAATGATTTAGTGTATAGTCTACAATAGAGAGTTCATGTTCTAAAGTGGACGTTTTCCTCATTATGAGTGCTGAAAGGATTGGTATAGAGCATTGATAGATTGATGCACACGGCCCAGGCTTTAATGTTTGTTCTGCGACTGAACGCTGGGGCTTGATGTGGCGTGTTGGGTTCAGATAAGGCAAGGTGTGGTTTTCTGCATGAATGGAACATCCTGGTTGTAGTCTGGCTGCCCTTGACTGTATAACGAGACACTGTATGCATATTTTCTTTATGCGTATGTGCTGGGGATGTCTAGACTTCTGCTGACTGTGCAGCTCGTTTCCGTTAAAGGCTGGGGGATTCGCAGGAACATGAGAGATGGAAGAGACCCCAGGCCGGATGAGAGGAACAGCAGCTCTTCCTCTCTCCTACAACCCTGTGGAGCATCAGGGACATCACTGTCACCAAGAGCTGCCAGACAGGAAGCCATTACCAGTTTTGGAAGGCAGATGTCTGAGTAGCATTACATGCAGGGATTTACAGTGAGAGATATACACTGAGTGGACTCTTTATTAGCTTCTTCTGCTGAAATGGACAGATCGATGGTGGATCCGTTCCTTGAATGTGGCCCAATTCAGATTGTAGAGCTCAAATTCAATCAACTTTGACTGTTGAAGCTATGTTTTTTTCCACTATTATGTTCTGCAAGTGTTTCATAGGATTTGATATGTTAATAAAAATTGCTTTGTAAGTACAGTTCAACATTGATAATAGTAAGAAATGTTTCTTGAGCAGCAAATCAGCATCATTTGAAGGATCACTGTGACACTGAAGACTGAGTAAGGACTGTGAAAATTCAGGTTCACAGGAATAAATTACATTATAAACTATATTAAAACAAAAAACAGTTATTTTAAATTATAATTATATTTTACAATATTACTGTTTTTACTGTATTTTTATTAAAAAAGGCAGCCTTGGTGAACATAAGAGACTTTAAACATGAATGGTACTAATTGTTTGACTTATAATAACCTTTAACAATTATTTTACATATACTATAGGAGACTATGGGAAAATCTTGCCGTTTTGTGTCCCTGGAGGACAACAGAATGGTTCTTTATGATGGGGCACTTAGAGGGGAAACACCCTCATGCCATGAAAGACTGTTACACTGACTCCGTTGCATGTTTCAGTAGATGGATTTCTCTCTTTATACATTGTATTATGAATATTTTCATTTGTGTGTGTGTGTACAAGTGGAAAATCACTGTGGAATTGTAATTTCACATGGGACTCCCATGTCAAGAGCAGCTAACAAACAAACTAGGGCTTTCTTTGTGGAAACCTACACCCACCGTTGAGGACAAACCACAACACAGTGATTGTTGTGGTATACTGCTATTTCAAGGACAAAACAAAAGGAAATTACAAGTGGCAGAACTTTATATGTAGTACATTCATTGCCAAAGCCGTTGATTGTTCAATCATCAGTCCTTCAGTGTTTTCAACAGGATTGAGCAGAATTCACAATGAATTTTGATGAATTTGAATTAAATTAGAGAGACTCCACAGGATGTTAAATTGGAATGACAGAGAGGAATTTACTGAATTAGTTTTTACTGAATTACAGAAATTCAACACAATCACAGACTTAAAAATACAGTAATACTGTGAAATATTATTACAATTTAAAATAATTGTTTTCTATTAAAATATTTGTTAAAATGTAATTTATTCCTAAGATGCAAAGCTGAATTTTCAGCATCATTACTGCAGTTTTCAGTGTCACATGATCCTTCGGAAATCTTAATTCTGTTTGCCACTTCACTTCAAATTCATTTTAAATTCAGGAATGATGCACAATCCTGGCATGCATGAATATATTTATTTTGGTTATAAAACAAGCATTGACACTTTCATTAGTTAAGAAAAAATATTTCATTAACTGAGATATATCCAGTGTAATCTATATGATTCATATCCTTTGCGTTTTTCAAACTCAAGTCAAGCAAAGTTCAAGCCATCTTTGATTTATTATCATTCCAACTGTATATAAGTATACAGTGGAAAGAAATGTCATTTCACCAGGTCTGCAGTGCAAATCACCACTTAGTCCTCTATGACAGACGTTTTCTTCTTTTCCTGTCAGTTTCCTCTGTGTCCTGGAGGATGGGAGGAAGTATTTGTGGGTAAGGAGAAAGTTGGAAAAAAAAAAACTTTCTGTGGTTTCCACATGCTGTTATCATTGGTTTGTGGGTATACTGGCCCTGCCTCGAGGGATTTACAGTTTGTTTTTGCCATGTCCAGGTTAAAAATATCTAATCTTTCTTTTCTCTTTCTGTCTTTTCCTTTCATTCAGGATGAGCTGGACCTCACAGAGAAGCACAGAGAGGCAATGTTTGCCTTACCAGCAGAAAAGAAATGGCAGATTTACTGCAGCAAGAAGAAGGTTAGACCTCTCCAACATTACGCCATAGTGTGCGTGCGTGTGTGTGTGTGTGTGTGTGTGTTAACCCTCTCATCCTCAGTTGAAAGTTCAGTGCACCAGATTACACTGTCATCCTGTCAGAACGGTGTTTAAACATCTCATATATCAAAGTGCTTAACGTAATCACCTCTCTGTCTGAAAGAAACAGGATTCTGACTCAATGCGCCTTATCTCCACTTTCCCTGCTTTAAAAACGGCTAATCTATTAAATGTTTCCATTTATCTGGTCATTATCAATTACGTGTCAGCAGAACTTTTGGATAAGTGGACATGTTAGACTTCTTAAAGACAATTTGAAGAGACTTTCTCTTACGTTATGTTCTTAGCAGATTCTTTCTTACCAAAGCGACCTGAAACAAAGTACATGCTGCACTTCAGGATATCCAGTTTGTTGCTGCGGAGAGAATTTGGCAATGTATCAGTCTGTTTCTTTAGGCGTTGCTTTCATCATCTGAGAACTAAAAAATGGTGACTCACGAGCGGAGACAAGAACATATTTTTTTAAGGGAAATTTCTGCTTTAGAAATACTCTGCTTTACTTATTGTCTGTACTTATAGGAGTCCAAACTTGTTTTTTGTCTTGTTTTGAGTTTTGTTTTTGTTTGGTTTTTTGTTTTGTTTTGTTTGTTTTTTTTGTCTTGTTTTGAGTTTTGTTTTTTGTTTTGTTTTTGTTTTTTTGTCTTGTTTTGAGTTTTGTTTTTGTTTGGTTTTGTTGCTTGTCTGGTTTGGCCAGTAGAGCTATTTATCACAATTTTTATTTAAGATTTTTTTTTTTTTTTTTTTAGAAATTTCATTAAACTTTGCTCAAATGTTATTTACATTTGCACCATTTTTTATTAAATATGAAGCGTTCTTTATAAAACAAAGTTAGAACAAATAATCTATTAGGTTTTTTCATTTGCAATAATAGCTGGACATTTTATTCTACTGTATTAATACATAACTATGATTGACAAAAGTAAGAAATAGTGACAAACACTAGACATTGGCCCTGGACCACTGAACCACTGTTAAGCCATGCAAGATAAGTTCATCATCTTCAAGAAAAGTTGTTAGACTTGATTGGTTTGTGATGGGAACGGATGAATTTACTGGGTCCTTGTTGTATTTTGAACATTTGCCATAGGCGAGGTCATCACATGGGTCTGCTGTTCCCACCGCTTGATTCTGTCAGTTTCCTCTAGTGTAATGTTTTGTTAAAAAGCAAATCCTATTTTATGAAATCACACTTATTCATTTATTCTGGACATCGCTGCATATTTAGGAATGCAGGATATGGTGAGGCCAAGTCATACCATTTATCCTTCATGACCTAATGGAGCTCAAAGAGCAAAGAAACGCTGGAGGGGTGGGTGGTGTTTAAAATGACATCAAACCCTCCATGATGCCACAAACATAAGTCCTGCCAGCCTGTTCTTCTGATGTGAATCCATGTGTTTAACTCAAGACAGCATGAGCACTGAAACCTGCCGCACATACACAGCCAAAGACAGTGGGTGGTTGGTGGTTACCTGCCAGTGATGTGACAGCAATACAGTCAGGGTGATAGAAAGCACACAGAAGTGGCAAAATCCTGCAGGGTCTATAAACTGTTCTTAGTTAAATGTTCACACTGAAGCGTGAAGAACCAGTGCACTTCAGTAAGCAGACTGTAGCTGCATCTGAAACGTGCTATTATGTAACTTTTGTTCTATAATTATGCATGTGTATGAATACATTCAAGACGCACTGTGTTCATCATGCTGGCATTGTCATGTGACCTACAACGTCAGCCAGATTGCTGTTCCTTTAAATTTACAAATATGACACCTTAACCATCTCAATCATTTTGACATTGTCGGCACTGATAGCCTCGTGGGCAGCACACTGACATATAGCGCCATTGCGCTTCGGGCGACCCGAGTTCGAGTCCCAGCTCGTGGACCTTTCCCAATCCCGTTCCCCCCTCTCTCTCTCCCACTTCACTTCCTGTCTGCTTACTGTCCTATCATAGTAAAGACAAAAACAGCAAAATAAATCTTAAAAAAAAAGGAATTGAAGGAATTCTGGACTCTAGCTGATAATTCTCCTAGATATGGAGAGGTTTTTTTTTTTTTTTTTTGCTTCAATATACCATAATATGATGCATTAAAAGAAAGCGCCCCACTGGGATTTTTCTTAGACGTTCTTATCTATGAATTGTAGTGGTTCAAAAGCTGGTATTGGTTACAGGTCGACCATCTGTCTGGCCATGACATCTTTTCCTGTAAAGCCACATATGCTGTGTCCCAATTACAGACCTAATTACTCATTGTCATGGGACACTGAGCCGAAAGAGGCCATGGTGTGAAGTAGGGCACTCAAAATTGTCTTTTAACTTCTAGTTTTAGTCACGAGAAGGATTTTTATACATGTTTTGTAAATGACCTGCTTTCTAACCTGATCCTGGTTTTTGGAAGCACAGCAGTTGGCCCGAATGGGATGCTGTTTCTGTGTTTTGATAAGTCTTTCAGCCACATTTGATTTCGCTCTACTTGCATCAGGAGGTCATGCTCCACGATTCAACACATGGAACCAATGAAAAAGATTTAAGACGGTGAGCGGATGGATGAGATTAAGGAAGAATATGTCTGTCGTGAGATGGCCTGTGGCTGTGCAGCAGCATTCATGCAGACTCAGCACAGTGCCCAGCCTGGGACTAGTAAAACAGGGACTTGGCGCTCTTCCCCAGGGCTTCAGTCTGGGATAGGAGGGTGGAAGGATAAGGGAAGCCGTGGTTGGTCCAAAGCAAACAGGAAGGCCTCCATTTGCAGGTGCAGATTATGTTATCTGCAAGAACCAGTGGCTTTTGATGGGTCTGTCAACCCTGGGAAACAGCCAGGTTGTAGCCTTCAATTCACACCATTTATCTCTTCCATTACCTTCTCTTTCCTTGTATCAATAAGGTGTAGACATCTTGATTTTGACACAAACTAGAGGTGCCAATTTAATGTGTTAATCCATGATTAATATCTTAAATATAAATTTACGCAGTTAATTCCATAATAAAGAATTTTTAAATAAAAACATTCAAAGATTCCTTTGTACTGTATAAATAAATTTAAAAACCTTATAAAAATAATATAATGTCTTTGAATTAACTTTTTTTTCATCAAATAATAATAATAAATATTAATGTCAATAAATATATACCAGCTTTATTACAAATAGTAGTGTTAATTTTCACTACCATTCCAAAGTTTGGGGTGATTTTTATTTATTTATTTATTTTTTATATATATATATAATTTTTTTTTTTTTTTTTTTTTTTTTTTTTTGAAAGAAGTCTCATATGCTCACAAAGCCTGCATTTATTTGATCAAATACAGTAAAACAGTAATATTGTGAAATATTATAACTGTTTTCTATTTTAATATATTTTAAAGTGTAATTTATTTCTGTGAATTAAAGCAGAATTTTCAGCATCATTACTCCAGTCTTTAGTGTCACATGATCCTTCAGAAGATTTGGTTCTCGAGAAACATTTCTTATTATTAGCAATGTTGAAAACAGTTGTGCTGCTTAATTTTTTTTAGAAACCACAATATATTTTTTTGCATTTATTTGAAATATTTTTGTAACAGAAAGTATTTACTGTCACTTTTGAACAATTTAATGCATATATGCTGAATAAAAGTATTAATTTCTTTTAAAAAAAATCTTACCGAACCCAATATTTGAACGGTAGTGTATTATATATAAATAACTCAATTGACAGCCCTAAAAAAAACATGTTCTGAACAAAAAAAACCCACATGGTCTGATGACAGATGGTGGAGACATAATCTTATTCATAATCATACTGTATAGAACGTTCATTGATAGTTATCAGCAGAGCTGCTAAACCGGTTGCAATCTGATCACAGGTTCAGCACTGACCTTAACAAGGTGAGTCATAGGTGACTGTCTGTTATCTCTCATATGATATCAAATGACGTGATGGAGCACAAACCAGAAACAATAATTTTATTGCTTGTCCAGATAACGCTAACCTCGAAAACTGACATCGCCTAAACTCGCCTGAATTAATTTTTAAAATCAAAACATTATTTTTAAATGTGTCATAATGAGGATTCGTATTTTTTTGTTCTAGTTAGATAAACGTGCACATTGTACTTTGTGATATGATGTTTTATTAACCTGTCACACAATGCAGGCTCTGTGAAGAGGCAGTTATTGCAGGATGGGGCAGAAAAAAAGGTTTTTGACAAGACAGCAAACCCGCATTCCAGGCCGGAGAGCAGCCATATGTGGTTATATATTACAAAACAAATAGTCTGTGTAGTTTTAAGTGTCAGGTAGAGAATAAAAAAACACATTATGACACAAACTCCCAGCAACATTAGAGATAATTTACATTTAGTCTTAAAGATGCACAACATTCAAAAGTTTGGAGTCAGTAAGATGTTTTTGTTTTTTCTTTTTAAAGATATTTATAATGTCATCAAATATTTCTATTTCCAAATTCTGTTCTTTTGAACTTTCTATTCTTCAAAGAATCCTTGAAAAAAAATGATAATAGTTTCTACAAAAAACTGTTTTCAACATTGATAATAAGAAATGTTTTTTGAGGAGCAAATCATGAGTTGAATCAACTCCACAAATTTACCCACTAACTGTTCAAAAACGTCCAGAAGCATTCTATAAGTTAATAACTTCTTACTGAGTTTCTCCATGTTTGAACAATGTAAGGCTGAACACCGTTACTGACTATCGTTATTTTGGCTGTGTGAGATTCTCCAGCTTTGTTGTTGTTGAGCAACCAAAGCACGAGCTGTTAAAGCTCCTCCCTCTTCTGGAAAGCGGCCAGGAGCAGCAGCTCATTTGCATTTAAAGGGACACACACAAAAACCGTGTGTTTTTCCTTACACCCAAATAGGGGCAAATTTGACAAGCTATAATAAATTATCTTTATTTTAAGCTGAAACTTCACAGACACATTCTGGGGACACCAGAGACTTATATTAAATCTTGTAAAAGGGGCATTATAGGTCCCCTTTAAAACAGTTATTTTAAATTGAAATAACATTTACCAATATTACCATATTTTTACTGTGTTTTTACTGTATTTTTGATCAAATCAATGCAGCCTTGGTGAGCATTAAAAACTTCTTTCAAAAACATTTAAAAAATCTTACCAACCCCAAACTTTTAAATAGTAATGTACAAGTAGCAAACATGTATTCTGAGGTTCAGAGGGAGGGCTTAAAAATGGCCATGCAAAACTATGACTGTGGACAAGGAAAAGGCAAAATTCAAAACTAAAAATGTGTACAAAATGGCCTCTTTAAGTCATGAAAGTCATCTTTTGTGTCTCTTTAGTGCTTCTGGAAGGGTAAGAAGTATAGTACTCTTATAACCCCTGTGAAGGGCGAGGACTATTTTAAGTTTGATTCCCAAACTTAAGTTTTGCTGACATCTCTTTATGTACGGTGTGCTGAGCACAGTTATTATTTTCACCTGCGCCCTGATCTCAATCTCTCAATGCACTCAGGTGTGCAAGCTCTCCTGGCTCAAGACCAAAGCTCCAGGTACAGTATCAGCTGTCCTACTCCTGGCAAAGGACGATTAAGAATAGTCAGTGTGGATATTAATCTGACTCGCCTCAATTGTCCCAATTGTTGAGAAATAATCAGTAATCAGAGCTTTCTGATTTCTACAAAATACATGGATGCTGTTGTAATCTTACTCTCTTTCTCTTTGCTGAAGCATTCAGTGTTTTCATAAAAAAAATTAATGGTGGATGGGCAGAAGAGGAAGAGTCTTGATCTTGTTTTTTTTTTCTAAGTCAGGGGCTATCAAGCTTTTCGCCTGAGTTCCTTGGGCGGTGGGCCAACAAATACATAGACAAGTGGGTTCAAATGAGCAGAGTGAATCTCTGACCCACCGCTGTCTGGCAGATGTGAAAGATTAGACCTGTAGCACTGCAGTCAACATTGATCGTTTCCCTCCGAGTTGTGAATTTAATCAATGCAACAAATTGGAATATTGCAAAAAAATTACTTGTGAATAAAGTGCATTTCTACACACACACACACACACACACACACACACATGCGTATATTTAATTGGGTACACAAACGGTACACAAAACTGACGGTTCGGTATGTACCACGGTTTTGAAGTCACGGTTTGGTTCGGTACAGGTTTACTACAGCAGGGGGAGAAAACTAAACAAAATTGCTTTTTTTTTTTTTTTTTTTTTTTTTTATTAAACAGTAGTTTACTGAACAAATTGTGTCTCTGTCTTTAAATTAATTCAATTATAATTAAAAGTTCTTTAAAGACAAAAAAAAAATCTCTGCTAATGCTGTATACTATATAGGGAGCCCTTACTTTCACATTACTATAATATTTAAGGTTAACAACAGAGCCAAACTATTAGCCTAAATTCAGTTGCTATTTATTTTTAGATAAAATAACCAACACTCAAATAACAAATTGTATGCAAACATGTAAACTGCACATAAGTCAGTTTTTGCATTAACTTCTAAATCTAACTATAAAATTATGTTTTACTCCAATTCGTTATTATACACACACAGTAGCTGTCATTTTTCATGACAGATTTAAACATACATTAAATAATCAAGACATCACTAACAAGTTAAGTAGGCTAAATATAATGAATAGGCTAATATAGCACATATATTTAGAGAGTTAATTTCTCTGGCGAACTAACAAACTGTGGACACTGAATGACTTGCCTGAGGTAAATGCTACGTGAAAGTGTTTACAAGCTGTTTATTGATGTCTTTCCGCCGTTGAAACACTGATTGAACGATTACATGAGATTATACTTTCAGTAAGTTGTACTTTATCTTTCAACAAACCTTCAGATGTTCATGTTTTTTCTGTAACTAGTATAAAAGAGGAAGAGTTGATCGCGTTCACTCGCGCTGCAATGCAATGGGCCAGGGCTGGGCGGGGCAGCAGGAGGCTGGGCACGTTCGGTTTGAATATCGTTACACCCCTAGTGTTTCTGTTTTGTTTTGTTTTTTTGCATTTTAATGAATGCCTGTTGATGTGCCTGATCAGGCCGACCATGAAAATTTGTGTGCAGTTTTTTCCGCAGGTGTTCTAATCTCTTTTCCATCGCACTGTGAAAAATGTAGCTAAAATGATTAAATAATCAGGCTAAAATGTCAAATACTAAAATGTATTTGAAATACATTTATTTTGTGCTAAGTATACTACAAATACATTTACATATTTATGTGCTTAATAAAAATACCTTGCAACTGTATTTTTGGTATACTAAACTGGTATGCTTAAAGTCTGTTAAATTGGAACAACTAATTTTGTACTTAATGGCCTTTAACTTTATACTTTAGGGACACTTTAAATATTTAAAGACTGATATTATGCATACAGTCCTTATGAATAGTGATATTAAAACATTTTTAAGCATAATATTAAGAAATGTGCATTGTGCAATACAGAAATACTCCAAATAAAGTTTAATTATAATTTTATATCAGTAAGTCTTAAGTGATATGTCGATAAATATGTTAATGGTTTGAAGTATACTTAGTATGAAATAAATGTATTTTAAATAGATTTTTCTGTAGGTTTTTTTTTTTTTTTTTTACTAGGGACACCACTGCTGTTACAAAAAAGTACAATTTGGTGCTCACAGACAGACAATTTTTTTTTTAAGTGACTATATAGCAGAGGAAGAATCCCGAGCTGACTGTCTTGTTTCTATAATCTTGTATTTGATGTTATTTTAGCGAATAAAAAAATTTAAACTGCTTGAAAACATGTAAATTCCGTTTTACTACTTTTCCTCTCCATGACGAGCGAGTGTCAGAAATGGCGCTGCTTTGCGCAAAGGGGTAACTGGGGTATTTCTACATTTCTACTGGCAGAGAGTGAAATTGCTTGTTCAGCTAACTGTTTGTGCTTATTTTTAGCAACGCATCTCACTTAGTTTGTTGACAATTTTTGTCTGTTAGATATTTGCAGATCTTTGGGCTGATTCATCTTCTTCTTAACTGATTTCGTAAATAGTAATTATCTGAACTGAACACATTGAAGCATTGATGGTTCCTAGAAAGAGCGCCTCTCCGAACCAACCTCAGCCAAGTCATTATGACATGTCTGTCTGAGAATGAAGTGCTCATGGGAAGAGGGCAGAGGGAAGTCCTTCCACAGCATGAGAATGAGTCCTGCCAGAGATCCACGTTAATGCTTTGCTCATTAAGGCCAAATGGTGTGTGGGGAGTTGAGGAGAAATATGCAGGACAGTGGAAGTTCACAGGTCTCCAGGCCGGCATTCAAGATTCCCCACTCATCCTGTTTGTGAGGTGCCATCATCTCCCAAAAGGCTTGGCAGAGCCTGGTGTGAAACATCCCACGCAGTTGTTACAAGGAGCTCATTGCTATGCCAGATTTTTTCCTTTCCTGTGTGTTCGGGGAACATAAGCTACAATTAAACTCCTTATTAGTGGCCGTGCGGGCAGACTGTGCTTGTTTTGAGAGGGAAGCTGTCACACTTCACAAGTTCCACTTGTTTTTGATTCATTACTCCCTACGTAGCTCCCTGCTTTCCTGCTTGTCTTCTGAATCTTACTGCGTTTTCAGCTAATGCGGCATTGGTTCAATCTGGGAGCTGTGTTGTTTCTCTTGTGTCTGTGAATCTCTGCTGGCCTACTTAAAGCATGTGCTATTTCTGCCAGTGCTTTGAGCGTGATGTTCTGTTTCAGATCTGTTTTTTCTCTATATGTTTGGGAGAGTGTTTGTGTGTTGGGGGAGGTGATGTTCACCTGGGAATATATGCAGTGTGAATCTTATTGCATGTTTTATGTGCTTCGGTTACATATAATAGTAAGCAATGAATATATAGATACTTTGGTTAAATCCAAGAAAAATGATGCAAAGTAAAAGAAACCAAAGAAATAAGAGGTATTGTCATTGCAATCTAAATGCAAAAAGAACGACAGATTAAATAAATGCCTCTCAGATAAGCAAATTCACTCTTTTGTCAGCTGAATATTTGGTTTCACACAACTGGCCGGTATCAAAACAAGATCATTTTCAAGATAAAGATCATTTCTCAGTGCTGCAAAATTAGGAACGTCTCATTCCCACTGATGCGTCCAAATTATGTCATTCCCAATAACATTCCAAAACCACACATTCCTTCCCAGTTCATTCCCGATGTGTTGTTTCACATTCCTCTATTCCCAGTGTCATGTTCCTGTTGTGTGCACTCTGATCGGCATCATGCAAAGGACAGCGTGGATTAATGCTGTTTGCTTGAAGTGAAAACAAGAGCCATGTTTACGTTATTTTTAAATATACTCATGCTGACATGCTTAAACCAATGTCTTGAAGACATAATTTAAAGGTAAAGTGTGTTAATTCTGTGCCTTTTAATCTATTTTTTTATTTCTCTCAGGAACAAGAGGAGAATAAAGGTGCTACTAGCTGGCCAGAGTACTACATTGACCAGCTCAATTCAATGGCAGCTGTAAGTATGTCATTTTTGAAGACCTTTTCTTTTTCTTTTAATATCCATGAACTGTTCATGGATATGATCATTTCTTTTTCTTAAAACAATGGTTATTAGAGCTCTTAGTGGTTACCCTAATTATACATTATACATATTACATTTCCATTCTGCATTGTGGCCTTAAAACACATGACATGTATCCATGCTTAGACATGTACATCTTAGCTGGCTAACATGTGCTTCTAGTGTAAGCATGGCATCTCATTTTATTTTACAGAGGAAGACTCTGTTGGCCTTGGAGAAGGAAGAAGAAGAGGAACGCAACAAGACCATTGAAAGCCTTAAAACGGCACTGCGAACACAACCCATGAGGTCTGCATACTGATGCACACATTCTATCTTTATGAAATATGTACCAAGAATATGTATTTGGTCACTTTCTTTCCAAAATATATTATGTTTTTTCTTATTTTGTTTCATAAATCATTCATATTTAAGGTGTTTAACACTTCAGGCCCTATTATACACCTGGCGCAATGTGGCGCCAGGTGCGACGCAAGTGTTTTTTACTAGTGTCAGCCCGACGCAGTTATCATTTTCACATCCTGCGCCACATTGTTTAAATAGCAAATGCATTTGCATGTGTTCGCCATGGGCGTGCTGGTCTGAAAACGAGGTGTGTTCAGGCGCATTGTTGGCACGTTGCTATTTTGAGGCAACTGAAATAGACTGCACCATTCTCCCGTAGATGGTCAGATCCATTTCCTCACTAGAGAAACGTTCAGTTTTTCCGCTTGCAAATTCTGCCATGTGAATAGCGAATCCGCCATAGTGCGAGCGCAACTGGCTTTTAAAGAGATTGGGAAATGAGACTCTGATTAGTTTATTGCATGTTACGCCCAAAACACACCCATTACTCATTAAGAGAATAGGGACAATCCTTTTAGATGATGCGCCGGGCGCGCCGACCATTTTTCCTGTCGTTAAACTAGCAAAAGTGGATTCGAACACACCTTAAGTGCACTTGCGCTGTGCACTTTAGACCATGCACTTAGATCGTTAAAATAGGGCCCTACTGTTTAAAAGTGTGGAGTCAGAAAGAATTTTTTAAGAAATTAATACTTTTTATTCAGCAAGGTTGAATTAAATTGGTCAAAAATGACAGTAAAGATAAAATATTACAAAAGATTTGCATTTCAAATAAATGCTGTTTTCAATATTGATAATAATAAGAAATGTTTCTTAGGGGCTGTTTACGCGACACCATTTTCAACTAAAAATGAAAAAACTTTTTATGTGTTTTGGCCGTTTGTTTATACAACAACGGCATTTTGGTGGCCTGAAAATGCAAACTTTTGAAAATGGGTTTCAAAGTGCAAGTTTTTTAAAACAATACCGGTGTCATCTTCGTGTAAACTGCAAAAATGTGAATCTGTGAAAACAGTGATGGCATGCATATTACGTGTTTAGTCTATCCACCTTATTTGTCAATGCGGAATTAAGGTATTTCTGTGAATGTGCGAGACTTCTGATTTATTAGCCGATATAGGGAAATAATGAGAAGAATACTTGTCTGGCATGCGTAATACAGTGTTTTTTGTCATTTTTGCAGATCCGTGTGAACGGGGATAGTTTTGATAACTTTGTCATCTGTACAAAAAAAAAAAAAAAAAATTCTGTTTTTAGTACATCGTTGTCATGTAAACTACCTTTTAAGCACAAAATCAGCATGTTAGAATGATTTCTGAAGGATCATGTAACACTGAAGGCTGGTGTAATGATGCTGAAAATTCAGCTTTGCCATCACAGGAATAAGTTACTTTTTTAAACTATATTGAAATATAAAATTTCACAATATTACTGTTTTTACTGCAATGTAAATTTGATCAAATAAATGCAGCCTTGGTGAGCATAAGTAAGACATCTTTCAAAAACAAAAAAACAAAAACAAAAACAAAAAAAACTTTGCTGACATTATTGACTTTACTTGAAGCAATGCACAGCTGTCTTAAAGAAATATTTTATTTAACACGTCATTGATTTTTCCATTGGCAAGTACCTCACTCTCTTATTAAACAAACGCTTCCCTTATGGTGTGTGTTTTGGATCTCATTATGCAAATGAGATTACTTTCATCAAACACACATGCTCACAGACACATGCGTTTGATTAGTTGTTCCTGCTCTGACCATTTGATCCTGGGGTCAGGTCATCACCACTGACCTCTGCAGGGCTCGGGTCAAAACACTCCAGCCCTCTTTGTGCCTAATAACGTTCAGGCTTCGTATCAAACCATTCCTTTTACAGTTTTGGCAATTGTATTTAAAGTCAAGTGCTTTATAGGGGCCATAAATCAGTCTGGTTACTGATGTGATATATATTTTCGCATTCATCACCTCCCTGTGGAGTTCATCATTTTCACATTTACTAATTTTTTTTTTCGAAGACAAGACCTAGTGGTTAGCACACATACTGCAGACACATTGAGTTGTGGTTGTCATGTTGCAAATTTAATGTGGGTTTGAATCCAGCCCATGTCATGTGGCAATCCCATTGCACCATTTTCTCCCCATTATTTCCTGTCGCCTCTTCACTTTTGCTAATAAATAATTTGAAAAAAAAAAAAAAATATATATATATATATATATATATATATATATATAAACAAAAAATGTAAATATATTTTAATTTTAAATAAAAATATTTTAATTTAAATTTATATCAAAATTAAACTTTAATATATTAAACTAGTAAACTAATGAATTCTTAAGAGAAAATTTTGATTAAAGAGAATTTTTTTTTTATTCAGTATCATTTTATTAATTTTTTTCCTCTTTTGATACAATGTTTTCAGAAGTTAAGCATATGATTTCTTAGTATATACAGTACTGTCTAAAAGTGATGTCTGGATGGGATTGATGAAACCTTCAAAATATGAGGAAAATATTTTATATATTTTAAATATGAGGGAAGAACAAAACACTAAACTTAATTAAGGTATTTATCTGACAAAATTATTTAGCAAATTTACTATGCAAAAAAGTGCGAAAAAAAAAAAAAAAAAAACCAAAAAGCTCATTAATACTTCTCATATTAATACTTCATTGTTTCTCTCTTGTTTTTCCATGTGCGCATAATTTCTTTGTATGAAAGCCTTGCAAAAATGATGTCCACACAATTTAGCATGTTTTATTGCATTATCACAAACAAAACAATTTACTCCAAGCACGACTACTCAATATGCTTACAAAATCATTAACGATTTTTTAATAATTTGTATAAAGGGTGAAGATGTCAGTTTTTAAGTGGAAAACATTATAAATTGAAAAAAACATTATTAACTTTTGAAAACATTACAAATTGAAATCATAAGATGACGTCTGGGAAAATAAATACATTTTAAAAACGTATATGACATGACACTTTTAAAATGAAACCTTTATTTATTTTTTTGTCATGACTTATAAAATCTATTATGAGTAAGAAAGCTCTAACAAACAGCTGAATTTATTCCTCATAGGTTTGTAACAAGGTTCATTGATCTGGACGGCCTGACATGCATCCTGAACTTTTTGAAGAGCATGGATTACGAGACCACCGAGTCTCAGATCCACACTTCCCTCATCGGCTGCATCAAAGCCCTGATGAACAACTCCCAGGGTCGCGCCCACGTGCTCTCTCACACCGAGAGCATCAACATCATCGCTCAGAGTCTGGCCACCGAGAACATAAAGACCAAAGTGGCAGTGCTGGAGATCATGGGTGCTGTGTGTTTAGTGCCAGGAGGCCACAAGAAGATTCTGGAGGCCATGTTGCACTATCAGAAGTTCTCTTGTGAGCGCACACGATTTCAGGTGGGCTACTTTGTTTATAATCTTAGTGTTAGTTCACCCAAAAATGAAATTTCTGTCATTAAGTACTTACCCTCATGTCGTTCCACACCCTTAAGACCTTTGTTCATCTTCAGAACACAAATTAAGATATTTTTGATGAAATCCGAGGGTTTCTGAACCACACTAGGCAGCAAAGTCATTGCACCTTTTGAGTTCCAGAAAGGTAGTAAAAACATAGTTAAAATAGCACTGCACTGTGTTAACTATGTCAGCTGCGTATGACAGCAGTTTAAATTGTTAAATAAAGTCGTTATTTTTGTTTTGTTTTTTCGCACAAAAAGTAGTCTCGTTGCTTCATAACATTAAGGTTGAACCACTGTAGACACGTGAACTGTTTTAACAATGTATTTACTACCTTTCTGGACCTCAAAAGGTGCAATGACGTTGGTGCCTATGTGTGGTTCAGATACCCTCGGATTTCATCAAAAATATCTTAATTTGGTCTTACGGGTGTGGAACGACACGAGGTTGAGTACATAATGACAGAAATTTCATTTTTGGGTAAACTAGCCCTTTATACCCAACCCAATCAAGCGAGTATCTATTAGGATAAATGCTAATCCCATGATGTCTTTTTTGTCACAGACATTGCTGAATGATCTGGACAAGAGTACAGGGCGGTACAGGGACGAGGTCAGCCTGAAAACGGCCATTATGTCCTTCATTAACGCTGTGTTAAGCCAAGGAGCTGGCGAAGTAAGACATTTTGGCTGTTTCCACACTTTTTCCCCAGTTATAACACATCTTAATTTACTCTTTGACTACATCTGTGCTTTCCTCTGTAAACGTCTACCGAAATAACTCTCCTATTTGTCCTTAAAGGAATATTTCTTGCAATAGTTCACCTTTAAGAAAGTGTTGTGTATAAAAACCCAAGTTCATCAAGTGGTTTTTTAATTAACCTGTAGGCCAGCCTTGAGTTCCGGGTTCATTTGCGATACGAGTTCCTCATGTTGGGGATTCAGCCCATCATTGACAAACTCAGGTCACATGAAAACTCTACATTAGACAGGTAAAGTCCACATTGCTAGCTTTAGATTTACTGTTGAAGTCTTATCCAGCAAATTTGAGTTTATTGATTTTGTTGCATTCTGCATCTATTTTTTTGTGTGTGTGTCTTCAGGCATTTGGATTACTTTGAGATGCTGAGAAATGATGATGAGCTCACGTTATCCAGGCGCTTTGAGTCTGTGAGTAGATCTATCTATCTATCTATCTATCTATCTACCTATAATAAAAAAAAATTATTTATACAACAGTTCTTTCTGTTTCTCGAATCTGATTGGATGAGAACCGTGTGATATTCTAGTGATAACAGCACTCCTACCTTTTCACCGTTTGTATCACTCCACTTGAAGCGACTGTCATGGCAGCCGAGCAAATTCACCATATTTTTTACAAATACTACACTTGTTGCACCACGAACTGTAGTTTTAAGAGTTTTTTAGGCGAGAATGTAGTTGTTTAAACCTGAAATATGTGACTCATATTTAATCATAGCGCCTATTTTACTATTTATTTAGAGGTTTTCGGAGATGCAAACTTCAGGCCATCAGCGGCCATTCCGTGCTCGTGTACCCGCCGAGAACAGCTTCATGCTTCGGGGATTTGCCGCTGTCTATTATAGTGGTTAAACATGAAATATAATTCATTTTGGGTACATAGAACGGGCAAACTTTGGTCATATTAATCTATTACTTGTTCCTGAGCAAATCAAATTATTAAATTTAATAATTTAATATTAAGGCGATATTTAACTAACATCTTGTTGAGCACTGCTTTTGTACGTTTGACTGAATTGTAGTGTTTATTTCCTATTGTCATTTATAATGGCTATTGTTGTTAATTAAATTATTGTTGTTTAATATATATTATTTTATACGAATGGAAGCCTTGGTCAAACTGTCAACTTGAGATTTGAATCCATGGCGGAAGGAAGTAGTTCTGCACAAAAGAGGGGTTTAAAGACACTCCATTGTAATTTCTTATTTATTTACACACTCGTGCCGCCGAACTGTTGTATAAATGCAATGTCACACTCGTGCGATATGGCTGTATATCAACCTAGGCTGGACGGCCGAATCACAGACGTGCTGATATACAGCTATATCGCACGGCTACGAGTGTGAAATTGCTCATATATCATGTTTTATTATATATTATGTGTGTGTGTGTGTATATATATATATATATATATATATATATATATATATATATATATATATTTATATAATTATTATTTATCATTATTTTTAAATTGCAATAATATAATTATTTTTAATAATTATATATTATTTTGATTCAAAGATATATATTTTATATAAAATTTCCTGTGACTTAAGTCTATTGTATGGAATTTACCTATTTTTTTCAGATGCATATAGACACGAAAAGTGCGACACAGGTTTTTGAGCTTGTACGGAAGAAGCTGGCCCACACAGATGCATATCCGCACTTTATGTCTGTTCTTCATCATTGCCTGCTCATGCCTCGTGAGTGCTTACCTGTCCCTTCTAATATCATCTCTTGTGACACAGTGACAGCATCTGTCTTTCATCTGTTATTTTTTTCTCCTGTAGCTTACCCACGCTTTCCTGCTGGGAATTTTTTGTTTAGACTTAGTTAGTTTATAACTGAAACCATAAGATATGCAGACTTTTCCCACCAAATATTAAAGGATATAATAATGTACTGTCAGCTTGTCATTAGTGCAAAACTATTCAGTTTTTGGCAATTATTTGACTGCAGAATGCCACAATTGACCAATAAGAATCAAGTATATAATTAACCATTGTGATTTTAAGTGTTCTGCATGCAGGAATGTTTTAAATATGCACTTTGTTTTAGATAAGAGAAGTGGGAACACAGTGCAGTATTGGCTGCTGCTGGACCGCATCGTCCAACAGATGGTCCTGCAGAATGACAAAGGTCACGACCCTGACGTCACACCATTAGAAAACTTCAATGTAAAGAATGTGGTTCGAATGTGAGTTTGCTTTTTTGTTTCAGACAACTTTCTAATAATTGTGTTTTTTATAAAGATTTTCTTTGGCCAGTTGCTGTGGTGTATTTATAGTAAGCATTTTTCAATACCCTCATTAAGTCTTTGCCAAATAAACCAAGATTATCTGTACTGGAATAATGAGTTTTTCCTTAAATCACATCACTTACCCTCCTTCAGGCTTGTCAACGAAAATGAGGTGAAACAGTGGAAGGAACAGGCGGAAAAAATGCGTAAAGGTCAGCATATGTTCTACACATTGATGTTTCTTTTACAGCAGGCTGTTTTTGCATCCAGATTTACTGCTCTGTAACTATTGGTGCGTTCACATCATGTAGGAATTACCGTTCTGACTTAACAATGGAAAATGTTTGTTAAACTTATAAAATGCACCTTGAAAGTTTTTATTATATGTTCATTTTAATAACTAGGCCATCATGACATCATGCAAATTGACATCATGAATCCATATCTACGTTTTTACATTGAATAAAATTTATTTTGCATATTTATTTATTTTGCAGATTACTTATATGCAGTTTTTCTCATTTTCATCAATTTATGTAGAAGTCACCATTCTGACTTAACAATAAAAAAACATCTTTGTGAAGCTTATAAATTACAACTTGAATTTTATGTGAATTTTTATGACCATCATGACAACATGCAAAACGAACCAGCATGTAGTGAATTAATGTAAAACTCTAACAACAGCATGCATATGGGATCTATTTGGCATTGTATGCGTAGCCATATTAAATAATACTATTTGAAAATGAGAATGTCATCAGTTGATTCTCTGAGTTGTCATCTCAAAATTATGATAATTCTAACACAACCTGAACACAGGCTATTTATAGTTTCAGTTGGCTGGAATCCAGTGTCTTCACTGTAAAGACATATGACCTAAAATGTAGACCTCTTTGTCCTGCAGACCACCATGAACTTCAACAGAAGATGGAGAAGAAGGAGCGAGAGTGTGACGCGAAAACACAGGAGAAGGAGGAGATGATGCAGACACTCAACAAGATGAAAGAGAAGTTAGAGAGAGAAATGGGTGAACATAAACTAGTCAAGCAGCAAGTGGCAGAAATGACGGCAAGACTACATGACCTCAGCACGGTAGGCTGATTATTTCACAAAACTATGTAAATGTCTTTATACGGAAACAAACATTAATAAAGACATATCACTTTTCATATATCTAGAGACAGATAGCCAGTGTTCCTGGAGGTCCTCCCATCCCTGGCCCTCCAGGTGGACCTCTGCTACCCCCTCCACCTCCTCCACCTCCACCTGGTGGCATGATGCCGCCTCCACCACCTCCTCCACCGGGCAGCGCTCTGATGCCGCCCCCTCCACCACCGCCCCCTGGCGGCCCCCCGCCACCCCCTGGACGCCCTCCTTTCGGTGGAGCTCCGCCTCCGCCAGGAGCTCCCATGGGACCATCCCTGAAGAAGAAAAACATTCCTCAGCCGTCCAATCCACTCAAGTCCTTTAACTGGGCCAAGCTCTCTGAGGTGAGACTGGCATGGATTATAGGAGCGGACTGGGTCATCCTGAAACTCACAGAGAACAAAATTTCTTAAGCCTCTGCTTTTAATCAAGAAACACTTTTTCTTGATTAGTGAGGCAAACTAGTGTCAAAGCTGTCCTAAATTTTGCCAGGTTGCCATAGATTGTAGAGGGCTAGATTTAAACCTGGATTTTCATGAAAAAGTATATTTTATGATGTATAATTTTATATATTTTTTGTATTTAAATTTCATGAAACTATATTTATCTATCCTTTTTATCATTTAATAAAACTTTTATTTATTTTATTTATTTATTTATTTTAAATTTCATGAATCTATTTTTATCTATACATTTTACCATTGAAATAAAAATGTTTATTTATTTTAAATTTCATGAATCTATTTTTATCTATACACTATTATTTTCCTGATTATTAATATGCCATTTTTTTGTCTCGTCTTCATTTTAGATTTATTTTTGAACTTCTCAATGAATTATTTACTTTAGATTCATTTAACAATGAACAAAATGTACCATGTGCCTTACAACATGTGACTTTAAACTGGATGGTAATTGAGTAAATTTTCCAATCTCTCCCACAGAACAAGCTTGAGGGGACAGTCTGGGCAGACGTTGACGACAGCAAAGTTTTCAAAATCCTAGACTTGGTGGACATTGAGAAGACCTTCTCTGCCTATCAGAGGCAACAGGTCACTAAACAAAGCTTCTTTCTCTGGTTTTCTTTTTTTTTTTTTCCCCTATCCAGGATGATTTCACAAAGCATTTACTGCTTCTCATGCATGGTATTCATACGTTTACCCATGGTAATCCTGCATCACAGAGCATGGGGTTTGAATTAGCAGACTGTAAAATGCATTGATATCACCAGCAGCTTTCTATGAAAAGCAGACATTGGCAAACCGTCCTCATTACGGCTGGTAAACCACACACTTAGTCACATTATAAAGCGATTGCATACATTTCATATGGCTTTACAGTCAAATTAGAGGAAAAAAAAAAGGTTGGGACCTCATTGGGTTTGTATAATCATAACCATAATTTTAAACAATGCATTAAGTACTGTAAGCTTTTGAAATAACTGTTTGAAGGCATGCTTAATACAATAAAATATATATTCATTAAACCTCTCCAATTTCATCAAATTCTCACAATTTTATATATATTTAATTGACTTTTGAAGCGTTATTGTATGGAAGTTTCTTCCTTGCAGTAAAAGGAATTAAAAAGTAATTGCGATTTATATCTTATAATTGTAATTGCATTTTTATTTCTCATCTTTAAGTATTAACGTATATAAAATGTATTTTATTTCTGTTAACATTATGTATCAAAATTGTGACTATATCTCACAATTACGATGTAATATCACAGTTGTGACTTTATTTCCGCATAACTATGATTTTATTTCCTTCAGTTGTGGCTATTTCTCATAATTGCTGCTTTATTTCTCGTAACTGACTTAAAAAATGCAACTATTTCCTGCAATTGCGAGTATTTTTGTCATTGCGACATTATTTCTCAGAATTGCGCTTTTTATTTTTACTCTGCAGGCTTCAACATTATGAACAGGCTTGAGAAAAATAACAAAATTCATTATATGAGATGCACGTTCACTTGAACATGCAACTAAAAAGCAATCGCGGAGCATGTAGATTTGATACACCTGTCAAGGTGGAATTGGAGAGGTACAGTAGCTTGTGATGTTTAGCTTTAACAGGTCATTCATGATCAACTAGCATGCATCTTTCAGTGCACACACACATTTACACTGCATTTACGGACCTCCCATAAGGCTCTGCTTTCATGCACCCTCACACTCACCATTCACCACCCCAGTAATGTCATCATGTGCCTGTTTGAGTTTGTCTTGGCTGAATTCACTAGACTACTCTGTCTCTCTAACATGTGCTGCATCTTCCTTGCTTCTTGCCTGCATTTTAGGACTTCTTTATGGTCAATAACAGCAAACAGGTAAGTGGTTGAACAGATCTAATAGTGTTTGCATCATCTTTACCCCCTCACTCTTTCTGTGTCGTTCATTTTGCATCCTATGTTGCTGCCAGGGAATAAAAAAATAAAAAAGGTAATTGTGACTTTTTATCTCACAATTCGGCAATTCTGAGTTTATATCTTGCAATTTGGACTTTATAACTGGCAATTTTGAGTTTATATCTCAATTCTGAGAAAAAGTCAAAATTGTGAGTTATAATCTCGCAATTGCGAGAAATGAATTAATAAAATTAAGTCAGAATTGCGAGTTTATATCTTTGTCTATAAACTGATTTTATTTCTTACAATTGTGAGATATAACCTCACAATTCAGACTTTATTTCTCACATTTGTGAGATATGAAATCGCAATTCTGACTTTATCACAGTTGAGTTTATAACTCACAACTCAGACTCAGACGTAAGTGCGAGAAATAAAGTCAGAATTGTAAGACAAAATCGCAATTGTAAAAAGTCACAATTTAACTTTCAAAGTATTAGAAAGTATATGAATGTAGAAATTGCAATTCCAAATCAATCTAATGAGACTTTACTGATAGCGTTTATATTAACTTTTTTTATTGCGACAATTGTGAGATTATAATTCACAACTCGGGCTTTATAACTCGGAATTGCAAGAACTTTCCATTGTGACTTCTTATCTCACTATTTTTTCCTCACAATTGTGAGTTTATATCTCATAACTCGGAGTTTATACCTCGCAATTGTGAGAAATAAAGTCAGAATTGCAAGATATAAGCAATTATGAGAAAAAAATAGAGAGATAAGAAGGTGCAATTATCTTTTTTTTTATTCCTTGGCAGAAACAAGTTTCCATAGTATCTAGACAGTATATAAATGTGGAAATTGTTTTTCTTTTGTTTCAAATCAATCTAATATGACTTTACTGATAGCATTTATATAAACTTTCAGAAGAGTCTTGAGTGTATTGATTCTTTTATTTGAATTCTGATGATCTTTAAAGTTGCTCTTGAGTGAAATGTATCTTTTTGACTGCAGAAAGAGGCTGAGGAAGATGTGCTGAGCTCCAAGAAAGTCAAAGAGCTCTCTGTCATCGATGGCCGCCGGGCTCAGAACTGCAACATCCTTCTCTCACGGTGAGTGATGTGTCTGACCCGAGTCTGAGTTCACCACCGGCTGCCGTGTGTGTGTGTGTGTGTGTGTGTGGACCTCACTGATCTCCAGATGTAATGTCATATCCTGTGGGTTAAACCTTGCAGTTCCTACATCCTGGTTTGATACTGTAACCTCCACCTTGGTTATTGTAGCATTTCCTATCAATGAAAGATATACCACCCTTTAGGTTCTTCATATATGTATGAGGTGATTTCCTTGAATTCTTTATAAATCAATGCAGCATCTAAAAATTTACAGGAACCAGTTTTAAATCATTAAAAAAATAATTTTCACTCTTCACAACCTGGTTGTCATTGCCAGGAATGATATTTGACTAGCACACAAGGAATCCTCAAGGATTCTGTGCTTGAAGAAGCTCCACAGATTGGAGTAGTTTGGAGTAGTTTCATGTATTTGAAAACATTTTACACGTCACCGCCATAAATAGTTTAGCTAATTTGATTATGCTGTCAGCTACCAAAATATAATTAATTTTAGAAACTCCATGTATGCAGTCTTCATTTAATGAAAATAGCATAGATTGAGTATTTTTCTTGGATTAATTTGGCCATTTCACATCCTAAAGAGAGCTCACTCTTTCTGTGTCATTCATTTTGCATCCTATGGAAGCATGTTTCTGCCACGGAAAAAAAAATAAAAAAGGTAATTGCGACTTTTTATCTCACAATTCTTACTTTTGCAATTCTGAGTTTATATCTTGCAATTGGGACTTTATAACTCGCAATTGTGAGTTTATATCTCAGTTCTGAAAAAAAGTCAGAATTGTGAGTTATAAACTTGCAATTGCGAGAAATTAATTAAAAAAATAAGTCAAAATTGCGAGTTCATATCTTTATGTCTATAAACTGATTTTATTTCTTACAATTGTAAGATATAAACTCACAATTCAGACTTTATTTCTCATACTTGTGACTGAGATATGAAATCGCAGTTCAGACTTCATCACAATTGTGAGTTTATAACTCAGATCTTGTAAGTGTGAGAAATAAAGTCAGAATTGCAAGAAAAACTCTCGATTGTGAGGAAAAATAGTGAGATTAAAGTCGCAATTTACTTCCATAGTATCTAGGAAGCAGTGTTGCCAAGTTTGTGGTTTTCCTGCGAAATTAGGCTACATTAACACTATTGCCGCGGGTTGTTTTTCATGTCCGCGGGTTGAAGCGACCCAAATAACATGATATTTAGCCCCTAGAATGTGAATTTTACTAGGGTAAAAACCTGCCAAAAACGTATGTGAAAAATGTACGGAGCCCTGGACATGACATGCAGGAAAAAAATAGTAGGCTAAATCATGCGCACGATTTATTATTTCGTCCCCTCGATTTACTAAAACGTGCGCACGATTTACTATTTCATTCCCTTGATTTATAAATCATGCGCATGATTTATAAATCGAGGGAACGAAATAGTAAATCGTGCACACAATTTAGTAAATCGAGGAAACGAATTAGTAAATCGTGCGCACAATTTAATTTTTTTTCTTGCATGTCATGTGCGGGGCTCTGTAGAAACACGATTGGGCTGATTTTGGGCTAGTTTTGAGTAGCAATTGGGTGGGTTTTGTTGTGAAAACCTGGCAACCCTGCTAGGAAGTATATAAATGTATAAATAGTTTTTCTTTTGTTCCAAATCAATCTAATGTGACTTTACTGATAGCGTTTATATAAACTTTCCATTGTGAGTTCTTATCTCTCTATTTTTTCCTCACAATTGTGAGTTTATAACTCACAACTCGGACATCCTCATTTCACATCCTAAAGAGAGCTATTAGCATTTCTCTTGGAACAGTTGTGCACAAAGGCATCAGATTTGTATTATTGCAATTCAGCATCGATTTCATCTTCAAAGAATGTTTTGTCAATTCAAACCCCAGGAAATATTTTATTCAGTTACAATAGGACGATCAAGCCACTCTAACCCAAAATATATACTTAGGGAAAACACTACTGTGGGTCTTAGTTGCAGAACTCCTGGGTTGGTGAATATTAATATTCAGGGTTTAAATTTCTCCCATTTATAGCTTTATACTGTACATATGTGAATGAAGTGTTGAGTTGAAATTAAACCGAGCTTAATACTTTAATTATCCAGAGTTTTTCTTCTCAGTGGTGATGTTGTCTTTATGCATGGTTTTTACCAGAGGATCAAATTTTTATTTTAGGTTAAAATATCTGTTTGTTACCCCAGGACTGCCCTTTCTGTATGAAACGAATCCCACAAAGCAAACTGTAACAGTTGGTCACAGCTGCCAATCCAGACGGTCTCGGATAAATGACGGCTGACTGACTGACTGTGGTTTGGCATGGAACCCAAACACCAAAGGTTCTCGTAAATCAAAACTTCAAACTACATAAAAAAACAGACCAAATTTCAAAATAGCTAGATTCACTCAAAAACCCCCACTGCAAAATTTTATTAATGACAGTTTGTGAATGACCGACATTGAGACCTTCTTTAACGCACATTAGCAGCTGACTTCAGCACCATCTGTAGATCACGGCCTGTGGTTCTATTACACTCTCATCCTCCCTAAATGGTCTCTTAGGATTCTCCACAAGCAGAGATTGGGGTGTAATCCATTGTACAGCCACCGAACGGACCACCCAAGCTGAGATTCACAGGGATTTAAATAGTTTCGCTTCTCAAGTGGAAGCCTGTAGAGTCATTAGTGTTGGTTTAGGAATGGTAAATGTGGTGCTGGACGTCAAGGCGGCGGAGGGTGAGATGGTGGTCTGGCTAGAGGGAGACGAGACTGAGGAGTAACATATGTTCAATAATCTCTAATTAGAGCTCAGTTCATATTAATCTACTCTGTGTTGACAGTTCTCAGTCAGAGGAGGAACTGAAACCTACTAAGCCCGTTGCACAGGAATAGATCAGAGAGGAAAAAAGTTAAAATATATATATATATTAAAAAATTTAAATAAAATAAAGGGAAAAAATAAGATGAAATTTATTTGAGAAGCAGCACTACATAAGAGATTAAAGGGTTAGTTCACCCAAAAATGAAAATTCTGTCATTAATTACTCACCCTCATGTCGTTCCACACCCATAAGACCTTCGTTCATCTTCAAAACACAAATTAAGATATTTTTTTAATGAAATCCGAGAGGTATATGACTCTTCCAACGACAGCAATTTAACCGACACTTTCAAGGTCCAAAAAGGTACTAAAGACAACTTTAAAAAAGTCTTTGTGACTGCAGTGGTTCAACCTTAATGTTATGAAGTGACGAGAATACTTTTTGTGCGCAAAAACAAAACAAAAATAATGACTTTATTCAACAGTATCTTCTCTTCTGTGTCATTCTTATATGCTGTTTATGTTCAGCGCTATGTCATTTTTCTGGATGAGGAAAATCTGCTAAAAGTGAATTTTGTCAGGATCAACACTAGCATACAGATGGCCTCAAAGCCAGCACACATGGACTAAAGGTTAAAAAGCTTTGATTTTGATTTCATTGGATCTTTAAAGGTTTGATTAATGGCATCTCACAATCATGATAAAGTGTCTGTGACCACATGAAATGGAAAGTCCTCTGCAACTCTGCAAGATTTTTCCCCGACTGTGTCTCCGGCTTATTATTTGCTGATTAAATAATAAATGTGGGATTCCTGTGGTTACGCTAATGACCTCCTAATAATGACGTTGGGTTGCCTCTAAATGAACTGAGGCTGCCATTATTTCATTCTTTTCCTTCCTGAGTTCATCTTCACTGACTCCTGTAAGCATGTGAACTTTGTTAGAAAGAACTCAATAACACAGAATGCTGGGAATTGGAAGCACTGCTTGGCACAAACACCTAGACTCGAACATGGAAAGTGCTCTGGCTGTGTTTCACGTCAGTGCTGTGGTTTGCAGTCTCTCTGGATCCTGGCAGGGGAACGAAGGCTGCTCTCCAGCGCTGGTCTCAGACCCGTCAAACACCTGTTCTTCTTGGCCTAAAGTATGCACACAGCTATCCCTGGATCTGATGTATCTCTCTATCATTAATTTGCTATCTAGGATGGTGGGCTTCGCTAATGAATTTTCCTCTGGGATGTTTTGACCATCTCTGTTGGAGGGCTACTAAAAGGATCTGCCAATTATAGGAGGAAGATATTTCATCCCAAGATTTTCAGCTTATTTTCACAACATACTTGTCATATATATAGCTCAAACAAGTTGGTGGAAAGAGCAGGAAGTCATATTCGACAAACTGACCACAAATGTAATGTTGCTGTCGAGACGTAAGCAGTGATGATCGCAGATTATTTAAAGCAGGCAAATGCTGGGTTAACTTATGAGTCATGCGATAATATCACTTCTTCACTCCCGTAATGATATATAGTGTTAGCCAGGAAATTCTTAGTAACTGGAACAAACACTTGGGTTCAACATCGGGCCGCAAGATTAATAGCTCTTCTAAATAACATACACTAATTTATTTATACTGTACGCCAGAGGAAAATTGATGTAAGCGGAGGAAATTCCCAACAATTCCCTTTTCTTAATGTGATTAATTTGAGTTCACGGAGTTCTCTGCTGATGTGGATCTATCACTCAAATTTCATTTGTGAATTCATTTCAAATGAATTTATTTGTCCCAGTCTGCTTGATCTGTATATCCTGTTCTTGTGTTACAGATTGAAACTTTCCAATGAGGAAATAAAGAGAGCCATTCTGACCATGGACGAACAGGAAGATCTGCCCAAAGACATGCTGGAGCAGGTGAGTGTCCAGGCATGAACAGACTGCAATGTGAGGGACGAAAGGAAAAACTTTGTGTGATTGAGTTTAAAAAACAGTCGCAATTGCGAGATCAAGTCAACTGTGAGATACAATTTTAAGTTACAATTATGGGAAATAAACACAATTACAGAAAAGTCACAATTACAAGAAATAAAATCGCATTCGTGTGATATAAAGTCACAATTATGGAAACAGGTGCAATTATGAGATTTAAAATGACAATTGTGAGATGAAATTGCAATTATAGAAAAAAGTTGCATTTGTGAGGTGTAAATTCACAATTATGGAAACAGTCACAATTTTGAGACAAATTTGAAATTGTGAGATATAAAGTTGCACTTGTGAGAAATAGTCGCAATTATGGAAAAAAGTCGCAATTACGAGATGTAAAGTTGCAGTTGTAAAATATCAAGTTGCTCTTGTGAGAAATAAAGTCGCAGTTATGGAAGAAAGTTGTAATTGTGAGATATACTGTAAAGTTGCAATTATGAAAAATAAACAATCATGGAAAGTCACAATTATGAGATGTAAAGTTACAATTACAGAAACCAGTCACATTGTGAGATATAAAGTCGCAATTGTGAGATAAATTGTGTAATTGTAAGAAACGAAGTTACAATTCCTTTTTTGAATACTCCGAAACAGAAAACGGACTTTCAAAATAATGTCACATGAGACTGGTTGAGGATTATTCTCTATTATTAGTTATGTTGTAATTGATGGTATTTCTTCATTGCTCCAGATGCTGAAGTTTGTCCCAGAGAAGAGTGATATGGACCTATTAGAGGAGCACAAACATGAGTTGGACCGCATGGCAAAGGCTGATCGTTTCCTCTATGAAATGAGCAGGTAGGACAGTTAATCAAACATGGGGTTTTCAAATATAAACTGTCATTATAACAGTTTAATAGGACCGTTCATATATTGGTCTAATTTGAATCCGAAAAGTAAGACTTGGTTGGTCGAACTAGACAGTCTAAAAGTGTTAGTTCACCCAAAACTGACATTAATTACTTAGCCTAATGTCATTTCACACCCGTAAGACCTTTGTTCATCTTTGGAACACAAATTAAGACATTTTTGATGATTGCTTTTTGATGATTTGATTTTGCTTTTTATGGGAGATAAAAAAAACTCTCGGATTTCATCAAAAATATCTTAATTTGTGTTTCGAAGATGAACGAAGGTCTTACGGGTGTGGAACAACATGAAAGTGAGTAATTAATGACAGAATTTTCATTTTTGGGTGAACTAACCCTTTAACATTGTGGCTATGTTTATGCAACTGGCCCTTATTGGACTATGTAAACATACACATTGAGTAAAAATAAGTAAAAAATTGTGGCAAGTGTGAATGCCCCCTTTTCTCCCACAATTCCACTTTTATCATGAAGAGCTTTATTAAAATGTGATGGCTAAACTAGACCTGTTTACACCTGCTCACTTCATGCATTTTCTCTATCTGATTGTGAAAAGACCAGGTGTAAATGCCCTCCTAAACACATCCGAGATGGATTTAAATCCGATTACTCAAACCACTTCAGGAGTTAGTTTGAGACACATTCCAGATGAAACTGGACAAGTGTAAATACATCTTGTTGTTGAAGCCACATATGTAAATTTTACTCCTCCCTAAATGGTAAAAAATAAACGTGTGAGAGCGTGTTATAGGCTACCGGCTCCCAGTAGTCACATATGACAGTGCTACTGTAACACAGATATGACCCACCAAGGATGAGTAGCCTTTCTCTTTAGCAAGCCAACGCTCAACCTGAAAAAAAAAAAGTGAAAGTGACACGTGAAGGCCAAGTATGGTAATCCAGTCTCTGCATTTAACCCATCCAAGTTAGTGCACACACATTAGGTGTAGTAAGTAGTGAACACACAACCGCAGCAGTGGGCAGCCATTTTGCTGTGGCGCCCAGGAGAGCAATTGGGGGTTAGGTGCCTTGCTCAAGGACAGTCATTTCCTGCCAGGTACTGAGAATCGAGCCCACAACCTTCAGGTTACCAGACGGACTCTCTAACTATTGTTAACTATTGGCCACGACTGCCCAAACTGAAAATAAAAGTTTGCAGCCGCATTCTGAAGCTCAACACACAATCATCTTCAAGTAGTGAGACTAAATTATCTTACCAGTGCTTATGCTGCTTTCTCCCCTATTGCTGTCTTTGACCTTGAAATTAGCTGATGATAAATAAATTACAGCTCATATCTGTTGCCTTCATTGTCGTGAACTCCATTAAATTGCCTTGGATTCTTTCATGATGTTAGCCTAGTACATTGTTGTGTGTGAGAAATATCTGATCCATGAAGGCCACCCACCACTGTACAGTGACTTATTCAGATCTGTTTCGTTTTTTCCACACACATACAGTGTCAGAAGCAAATGCGATTTCCTGCAGGAAGGAAGGAAAAAGGTTATGAATCCTGGGTGACACATTGATCTGGTCAGGCTAAGGATCCTGTTCAGCATCAATATTTGCTGTAACTAAATAAGTACTATCTCATCGTAGCTATGCAGCTGCCTTACACTTTTTAACAGAGGAGCTGAGCCAAACAAAGCACAGGTGCCTTGGCTCACTTGCTTTTTCTTTCTCTGTTTATGAGACCCTGGTGAGTTTTTCACTCCGCTGTGGCTGATGTGTTTGGAGCATAGAGGATGGAAGAGAAACCTTTTAAAGAATCAACGTGGTTGTCAGAGTTTAGTCCCTAGGCTGTGTTTGGGACCCTCGGCAAGTGCGGTAACCAAGGTGATTGTCCCCGGCACAAGAATGCTGAATGTAACACAGCAGCGTCAAGGTCAAATCACTGGTTCAGGCTGTTTGTTCTTTATTCAGTGGAACCATTAATGCTGTGTATACGGATCATATGCGTTTTATCATGTCATATGCGGGACAATAAAGTTTTACAGCTCATTTAGAATCTATTATGGGTGTGCAGTCCTTTTAATGGGCCTTTCTTTTCTATTTAATGTACTCTCCCTTTTTCCTGACCCAATCCTTTTTTGTCCTTCCAACAGAATAAACCATTACCAGCAGAGGTTACAGTCTTTGTACTTCAAGAAGAAGTTTGCCGAAAGGATTGCAGAAATTAAACCTAAAGTTGAAGGTGTGTGCATGTGCTCTTTAAATGCATTTGCATTGCAAAAAAAAATAAGTCTGTTAGTAGAGTACATTTTAAATCGTTTTTATTTATTTACTTATTTTAAACACAGTCCCATTTTTAGAGTAAAAAATACTGTATTCAAGTGCTGAATATTCAAATTAATGTGTGTGTTGTGTGTGTGTGTGTGTGTGTGTGTGTGTGTGTGTGTGTAAACTATAATATAAAAAAATAGGGTGATGAAAAATTACATGTCATGCATTTTATGATCATTTTCTCATTTTTAGTGCAATACATGTATTCAGTTGCATTTATTGTCAAATAAGTATTGTCAATAAGTAAGTATTATCAAATACCTTTAAGTATTATCAAATACCTATAAATAACTTTATAATACCTTTATAATAATAATAATAATAATTATATATATATATATATATATATATATATATATATATATGTATATGTATATATTCAGCCATAGGTAATCACAGCGTGCTGATATACAGCCATATCGCACAGCTACGAGTGTGATATTGCATTTATACAACAGTTCGACACGAGTGTGTAAATAAATAGGTAATGCACGTGCTTAGTCGACCTCTCTCTCATAATACTCTACAATGAGTTTCAATGAAGCGACTCAACGTTCCTTCGCTACTAGTTCTAAGTAAACAATAAGGTATGAGAGGCTGTGCTGTATCGTGAATAAGTCACGGCTGAAGGGCGTTCTTAGGCACGATGCTTTGTGACTTATTCACGATACAGCACTAGCCTCGAGTCCCCTATTGCTTTTATAAAATGGTTACCACACAATACAAATATTAAAGCCAAAAATATGTATCAATACAACTTTCATGAAGTAAACTTTCACTAAAAGCCTTCCTTCTGCCAGAAAAAATAGTCCCTGACCGTGAACAGCAATAGAAGTTACATTATTACACCATTAGATGGCGGCAAAGACCGTCTTTATGAGTGTGTCAGTCAGTAGCGAAGACTTTTACATTGAAAAGACTGAATTGTTGTGTACACGGAACAAGACGCAACTGACAAATGCTTTGACTGTCAGTCACGGGAAAACCCCTTAACTGTTAAAAGGACAAGATAATACATCAGACATTTAAACAGATTTTTTATTATGAACATAGGACTGACCTGAAGGAAAATGCTAAATCTGAATGCAGGTAATAAACTCACTCACTCTATCTTTTTCTCACAACACTCTTCTACATAATACAGTAAGCTTCAATGAACAATATCAGTTGAGAACATACAGTTTACGTTGCTAAGAGTGGTTGCTAAGGGTGTTGTGTTATGATACACAGAACCGTTGGGTGAAGTGGTCATAGCCGTGTTTTATCGTGAATGAAACACAGCTATTGACCAATCAGAATCAAGGACAGGAACTAACCGTTTTATATATAATTTTTTTCTTTTTCTTTTTTTTTTCTCGGCCGTAGGTAATCACAGCATGCTGATATACAGCCATATCGCACAGCTACGAGTGTGATATTGCATTTATACAACAGTGCGACGACACAAGTGTGTAAATAAATAGGTAATACACTCGCTTAGTCGACGTCTCTCTCAAAATACTCTACATATTACAGTAAGTTTCAATGAAGCGACTCAACGTTCCTTTGCTACTTGTTCTAAAGTTACATTTTAGAATTAATAAAAGAGGCTTAGGCTCAACTATTAAACTGTCAACTTGAGATTTGAATTTGTGGCGGAAGGAAGTAGTTCCTCACAAAAGAGGTTTTTTAAAGACAATCTGTTGTTGTTTCTTATTTATTTACACACTTGTGCCATCGAACTGTTGTATATGAGCAATATCACACTCGTTTTTTTGCCTTGCATGACTTTTCAGCACTGGCCAAGGCCTCAAAAGAGGTGCTGCACAGTCGGAATCTTAAGCAGCTGCTGGAGGTGGTGCTGGCGTTTGGTAACTACATGAACAAAGGACAGAGAGGCAATGCATACGGCTTCAAAATCTCTTCACTAAACAAGATTGCAGACACCAAGTCTAGCATTGACAAGTGAGAAAATCTATCTTAGTATTTATTGAAGAATAAAGAACACGCAATGATTTATATTCATACTTTTATTGTCACCTTTGTCCCATTGCAGGAATATCACTCTCCTACACTACCTGATCACTATTCTGGAAAAGAAGTACTCAAAAGTCATGCTTTTCTCAGAGGAGCTGCAGAATGTGCCGGAAGCTGCAAAAGTCAAGTAGGTATAGCTGCGGAGTGGCTATAGCGTGCGCTTCTTTCGTCGGCTTTACGATTTACAGGCCTGTAGGGTCTACTTGTGCTAAATGGATTTTGGAAATAGTTTTTGCGGTGTCACTCCCGCCCACCACTGGGCTTAAATCCATGCTGTGGGTCATACAAGCTTTTGGTTACTCACATATGCAGAGCAAAACCCTAAATTATAGTTGGAAGAAATGGGGCCCTTGGTTCTCCTGGCTCTAGGTGCTGAAATATATAAGTGGAAGAGAGATACATGGCCACCATAGCAGAGAGAGTGTGAATACAGCTCCACTCGATGACCTCTCGACTTCTGTGTGCTGCTGTGAAGTACGTGCCAACAAATATGGGCCAAATTGTGAGTGATACGCTTGTGACACTCTCCCCCTTGGAAGATAGTTTCTAATTTTGAGTCATTCCTCATTACTTTGCCTTAAAGGCACCGTCCAAATGTACAGTAGAATGTCCTCTAAACTACTTTTTAGTCGCACCAGCGAGACTAATGTGATCATGCTCGGTCCACAAGTGAAGTCACAAGACAAATTTTGCCCGTGATCTCATTTGAGGGGGTAGAAAGAATGAAATAAAGGACTTTGTTTGCCTCAGGCAAATCAGTCGGTGTCATTTATTCAAACAACAAATGAAAAATAACATGTTGAAGGATCACAAGCTACAATGAGTGGCCAATCAGCAAGTGGAGACAGGTTTTTCCATAACCACACAAGTACGTCTCTGTGTACTTTGATAGTTCAGTCTGTTACAATGCCCTATTTGTGTGTAGAGAAAGAATAAAGGCGGCACAGCTATCAGTCCCACTGAGGTCATTTTTGTAGCTAAGAATAGCTGAGCTCAAAACAGAGTCTTTCACATACATTATATTATTAATGGAGTCACTTAAGTGCTATCACAGGGGTTAAAGTTCAGATGAATGGCTGTTAAATATATCTTTGGTTCTTATCAGTGTGACCTGTTTGGATAAAAGGCTAAAAATGGCCAGCCTGCATGGCATATGGAGATAATTATGTTAGATGGCATAGGGGTGAGTGGGGTAAGATGTGTCATCCCTTAATATTGCAAACTTTGAATTGTTTTTGTTGCATGACTATATATTTAAAAGGGCCTGTCATATGTAGCTGACTGTGATTGAGAGATGTACATATAAAACATATTTTATATTTTATATACCATTTCCAAAATAGTAGCTGTGGGGTAAAGTTTGTCAGATGCTGCAAGTATTAACTAATAATAATTGTAAGCTTTCTTTCATATTGTTAACAATTAAATAAAAACCATATTACAAAATGTTGAAAACTGTTTCACAACTCTCAAATATTCTTATTATTAAACTTATTTTACTGATAATATAAAAAATGTGCTGCAAAATAAGACTTTGGGATTGGGCATTTAGTTATTTTTTCTGTTGTTTTGTTTTTAAGTATTTTTTCCTTTTAATTTTAAAATGAAATTGTTCACATTTCCCTAATTATCCAACTTACCACTTGACATGGCACAACTAACGCCTAATGTGGTGAAAAATGTCATTGGACCACTTTTTTTTTTTTATTTCAAAAGACTTTCAAATCACATGAGCAAATATTTTATTCACAATCGAACATAGATAACATAACAAATGTTTAAACTGAGAAATTTTACAATTTTATGCACAAAATGAGCACATTTTTTGAAATTTGATGCCTGCTACAGGTCTCAAAATAGTTGGGACGGGGGCATATTTACCATGGTGTAGCATCTCTTCTTTTCAAAAAGGTTTGAAAACGTCTGGGCATCAAGGTTATGAGTTTCTGGAGTTTTGGTGTTGGAATTTGGTCCCATTCTTGCCTGATATAGGTTTCCAGCTGCTGAAGAGTTTGTGGTCGTCTTTGACGTATTTTTTGTTTAATGATGCGCCAAATGTTCTCTGTAGGTGAAAGACCTGGACTGCAGGCAGGCCAATTCAGCACCCGGACTCTTCTACGATGAAGCCATGCTGTTGTAATAGCTGCAGTATGTGGTTTTGCATTGTCCTGCTGAGATACACAAGGCCTTCCCTGAAATAGACGTCATCTGGAGGGGAGCATATGTTGCTCTAAAACCTTTATATACCTTTCAGTATTCATAGTGCCTTCCAAAACATGCCAGCTGCCCATACCGTATGCACTTATGCACCACCATACCATCAGAGATGCTGGCTTTTGAACTGAATGCTGATAACACGCTGGAAGGTCTCCCTCCTCTTTAGCCCGGAGGACATAGCGTCCGTGATTTCCAACAAGAATGTCAAATTTGGACTCGTCTGACCATAGAACACTTTTCCACTTTGAAACAGTCCATTTTAAATGAGCCTTGGCCCACAGGATACAACGGCGCTTCTGGACCATGTTCATATATGGCTTCCTTTTTGTATGATAGAGCTTTAGTTGGCATCTGCAGATTTGTTGCCATTTGTTGCCCCCGGGCCAACTTTTTTGAGACCTGTAGCAGGTATCAAATTTGAAATGAGCTCATTTAGTGGATAAAAGTGTAAAAATTTATGTTTAAACATTTGTTATGTTATGTATGTTATATTGTGAATAAAATATTGGCTCATGTCATTTTATTAAAAAAAAAAAAAAAACGTCCCAACATTTCCGGAATTCGGGTTGGAAACAGTTTTAAAATCATACCTGTTTGTTATCTTATAATCCAACAGTGTACAAAACAATAGTCGCAAAATGGCAGCAGCTGCGTTTGTATGAAACAAGAGAGAGCGAGTCCACAATACTGGATGACATAATTAAATAACTATACAAAATATTGATTAGACTGAGTTTTAATATTTTATTAGCTCACTAAATGCAAAACTTTGGGAAAAAAACGTTCCTAGCAAGTGTATAGCACTGCTGACTTCAGTAACCCGGATGAGCCTGTGTTATCTGTTTTCAGCGGTTGTTATCGTGGCGCGATTGACCAATCAGAATCAAGTATTCCACAAAGCCGTGTAATGATTCAGACATCCTGACAAAAGTATTCCTTTTTATCTACTTAGCTAGAGGACAAGTTGTCAAAAGTGGCACAGCTTACCCCACTCTTCCATTCTTGACTACACATAAAATTATTGTGATGTCTATGACCGTGTCTTTCCAGCATGACTGAACTGGAGAAGGAGATCAATAATCTTCGCAGTGGCTTGAAGAGCGTAGAGAGTGTAAGTGCTGCATGATTCTTCTTTGTTCTCAAGCTTAAAAGCAATTCATCTACACAGGCTCTCTCTCATGCAGGAGTTAGAATACCAGAAGAAGCGACCTCAGGAGTATGGGGATAAGTTTGTGTCTGTAGTCAGCCAGTTCATCACAGTGGCCAGTTTCAGCTTCTCCGATGTCGAGGACTCCCTCGGTGACGCCAAAGAACTGGTGAGTGTGTGGACGTGTGTGTTGGACTGCATGTGTTTGTTTGTGTGTATATCTTTAAGGTGCACATCCTGGTCAGCTGAAGAAACAGGCTGCAGTGACCCTGGATGTCCTGCTGCGCGCAGGAGCTGACCTTCAACCTCTCACTGAGAACACTTCCTATGTAGTGACCCTGGCACTTTCACTGGCCCCTGGGGGCCCTACAGGACGTCGAGGAGGAAAAGAACATACAACTCTTATTGCTTTCGCAAGCTCCATCTGTACAAAGGGAGGCACACACACATAATATCTTCCAGGCCTGTGAGGGGAAACGGGTATATAGGTTTTTGAAAGCCAAAATGCAGCAAATTCATGATAATGTTGTGCTTTTATGACAGGAATGTGAATGTTTTGTATGTAAAAAATCTCTGATAAATAGGACAGCCCACATCAAAGTTTTTAGAATTGTACTATTTATATTCATGTTGGTTTCATATTTCATGATATCTTAAAGGGTTAGTTCACCCAAAAATGAAAATTCTGTCATTAATTACTCACCCTCATGTCATTCCACGCCCGTAAGACCTTCGTTCATCTTCGGAACACAAATTAAGATATTTTTTTAAAAATCCGATGGCTCAGTGAGGCCTGCATCGCCAGCAATAACACTCCCTTTTTCAATGCACAGAAAGCCACTTAAGACATTTTTAAAACAGTTCATGTGACTACAGTGGTTCAACCTTAATATTATAAAGTGACGTAAATACTTTTTGTGCGCCAAAAATAACAAAATAGCGACTTTATTCCACAATATCTAGTGATGGGCGATTTCAAAGCGATGCTTCATGAAGCTTCGAAGCTTTACAAATCTAGCCTGGCAGCATAATACAGCATTTTTAACAGTTTTCGCTGATCCGTTTGAACGAGGTTAATTTTGACAACATTGTCATCTGTACGTGAACCACAAAGGAAAAACTTTTCCGTTTTTAGCACATCATTGTCATGTAAACATATGCTTAGTTTGAGTTTTAGTAATTTTATGTGCTTATTGACCTTGATACACAGCCATGAGATTACGCAGGGATCGTCTCTATGATATCATTTCCTGTTTTGTTTGTCCCCCCCCCCCCCCCCCCCCCCCCCCCCCCCCCCACTGGTCACAGTGCACAAAAGTTCAAACGTTTTTGTAATATTAATCAGCATTGAAACAATTTTGTTAACAGTTTTCTTTTCAAAAATTTAAAATTTAATGAAGCATTTTTCTTCATTATGCCATCATTTTTTATTTATTTTATGCCTATTTATGAGCTGCATTTTTAATGTATTTTTGAATTACCTGATAGAGAGGTCATGCATGTCAATGCACAATAACATGCCATATGCACTCTATAGCAGAAAAGCTTTAGCTCCAACCTAACCTAGGCCTCCTGTCTGAAGTCTGAGACAGATAAGAAGAGATATAAAAGCAGGGCAAAGGAGAAATAAAAATATGCCCCTTGGCTCAGGCACATACAGGCCCACGGAGGAGCTGTTCCATATGGCAGTGATAAAGGCACATCAAAGGTATTGTGGGAAGGCCAGGCCTCCTCCCCTGTGGTGAGACGGCACGAGGCAACAGCAGTGCCATGGCAAGACTCCAGTCCCCTGTGTTTAGGCTGTAATCAGCCACTGGAGAAACCTTGGTTAACAAGACCACTTTATGCCTTGCTACCGGTGACCGGATAACTAGCAGTGCGTCACACAGTTCATTTACTAGAACTTCATTAGACCCCCAGAGTTTGTTATGCTACTGTTTGCCCATTACACTGCACTTTGTTTTTCCTCTCGGTTTGCCCTTTTTTGCATTGTAAAACATTTTTTTTCATTGCAAATTGTGATGAAAGATAAAAAAAAGTTGATGAGTTTGCCACTTGACTACCCCATTGTCACTTTTTATGACGTTAAGTAAAAATATGGCTTTTTTTGTGATAAAATGAATATTGTTGTTGAAAACTGTGCTGTAAATATTACCGTGGTACCGTAACATTATTTAGCAGCATTATTCATTATTCAGACATATAAATTATTAAATAAGTGTATTTAACTTTTTCCTTTTTCAGTTTATCTTTAAGATATTTTATCTTACAAATATTTTTGGTACTTTATTTATTTATTTATTTTGAACTAGAAAATTGTCTCTCTGCTGTATTATGGAACAGTAACCAGTCCCAGGAACCACTAATGGTCTGAAAATTATAAATGTCGTTTATAGCTATAATTTTTAAAACTGTACACAAAATTATGTTGCAAGAAAAAAAAAAATCCATTGTTGTGCCACAGTATGTTTGTGCCTCTAAAATATTTTAAGAAAATGAAAAGAGTGCTTCTTAAGTGTTTTTTCATGATTTTCTTGAGGGATTCATGTTCATGTCATTACACTGAAAGTAAAGTGAGCAGGAAATGGCTTTCATATGACCAGTGCTTCTGTTCACCAGTTCTTAAAGGCAGTCAAGCACTTCGGCGAGGATGCTGATAAGATGCAGCCTGATGAGTTCTTTGGGATATTCGACCAGTTCTTGCAGTCGTTTGCAGAGGCCCGTCAAGAGAATGAGAACATGCGCCGACGCAAAGAGGAGGAGGAGCGCAGGGCACGAATGGAGGCTCAGGTCTGTGAACCTTAAATATGAAGTTTTGGAATATATATATATATACTCCTATATACTCACTGGCCACTTTATTAGGTACACCTTGCTAGTACCGGGTGCTGGAAACATTCCTCAGAGATTTTGGTCCATATTGACACTATAGCATCATGCAGTTACTGCAGATTTGTCAGCTACACATCCATGATGCGAATCTCCCATTCCACCACATCCCAAAGGTGCTCTATTGGATTGAGATCTGGTGACTGTGGAGGCTTAGTGAACTCATTGTCATGTTCAGTAAACCAGTCTGAGATGATTTGAGCTTTGTGACATGGTGCGTTATCCTGCTTGAAGCAGCCGTAAGAAGACTGTGGTCATAAAAGGATGGGCATGGTCAGCAACAGTACTTAGGTAGGCTGTGACTTTTAAACTGTGCTCAGTTGGTATTAAGGGGCCTAAAGTGTGCCAAGACAATATCCCCCACACCATTACACCAGCAGCACCAGGCTAAACTCTGGATACGAGGCAGGATAGTTCTATGCTTTCATGTTGTTTACACTAAATTCTAACCCTACTATCTGAATGTTGCAGCAGAAATCAAGACTCATCAGACCAGGCAGCGTTTTTCCAATCCTCTATTGTCCAAATTTGGTGAGCCTGTGCGAATTGTAGCCTGAGTTTCCTGTTCTTAGCTGACAGGAGTGGCATCTTGTTTGTTAATCTGCTTAAAGGTTCGATGTGTTGTGCGTTCAGAGATGCTCTTTTTCAGACCTCGGTGTAACGAGTGGTTATTTGAGTTACTGTTGCCTTTCTATCAGCTCAAACCAGTTTGGCCTTTTTCCTCTGACCTCTGGGATCAACAAAGCATTTTCACCCACAGACCTGCCACTCACTGGATATTTTCTCGTTTTTCTGTCCATTCTCTGTAAACCCTAGAGATGGTTGTGTGTGAAAATCCCAGTAGATCAGCAGTTTCTGAAATACTCAGACCAGCCCGTCTGGTACCAACAACCATATTCAAAGTCATTTAAATCACCTTTCTTCCCCATTCTGATGCTCAGTTTGAACTTTTTCAGATTGTCTTGACCACATCTACATGCCTAAATGCATTGAGTTGCTGCCATGTGATTGGCTGATAAGATATTTACGTTAATGATCAGTACAACAGGTGTTGAACCTAATAAAGTGGCCTGTGAGAGTGTGTGTATATAAGTTAAGTAACTGACAGCCAAACCACTTATCTCGTCAGGTCCATAACTCATCTCTTCATTCTTCACCCATTTACTGCTAAATATGATGTCCTCTGTTTTGATGTCTTTCAGCTCAAGGAGCAGAGGGAGAAAGAAAGGAAGGCTCGAAAAGCCAAAGAGAATGGAGAGGACGACGGGGGCGAGTTTGACGACCTGGTGTCCGCTTTGCGTTCTGGAGAGGTTTTTGATAAAGACCTGTCGAAGATGAAACGCAATCGTAAACGCATAAACAGCCAGACATCAGACACCGGCAGGGAGCGTCCAATTACCAAGCTTAACTTCTAAACAGCAGTCCAGCTGACCAACCACTGAGACGAATTTCATTACAACCAAACAGCCTCCTTGCAGGGCTGAATGACTGGAGGACACTCATTAGCTCCTCTACTCAGATTAAACACGATCTGGGGTAGCGGAGGAAACCATGTTTACCCAAAGACAGTCAGTTTATCATGTGTCATGTGACTGTAATGGAGAATCTGTCTAAATGCAGAGAAAAGACTCTAAGAACTTAAAAATATGGCTGCCAAATGAACCTAATTTAATGATGCAGGAGCACCAGGATTATTATCAGAGATTGAGATAAATGTGAGTTTACTGATTGGTTATCAATCAGAAGCTCATGTTCATTTGACCACATGAACTTGCAATTCTTGTCAACCCCTTTTTTCTTACTGTAACAAAACAAATCGCCAAAAGTGACACTGGCGCTTGGCTCCCAACCGAACTACTCCATTTTTTCATTTTCTGACTGATCCAAAGTGGAAACGGATGGTTATTTAAAGAGGTTTAATGACAAGTGTCTGTATATACGTCACTGAAAAGCTGTAAAGTGACTGTGTACCCCTTTAAGAGAGGGGTTTGCCCTTTTTACTAAAGGTGATTTTTTTTTTTTTTTTTTTTAAATACATATAGAGTGTTTTTAAGGAATATTACTGACATCAATAACTAGGGCTGGGGTTGCTTATTTCAGAAAGATGACTGCATTGTGATATCCAGTACAGGCTGACTGGGAATGATTTTTTTAAAGGTGTGTTTTTAGGGGCCTCTGGTGCCCATGTTGCGTCTTAAACACTGTGGACGGTCATTGTACAGACTCTGCAGTTTCTGATGTCAAGTGTTGGTCTCTCTGTTCGAGGATGTGAAATGTAGTCATATTTAAAATGATCTGTAAGTAACTGGATCAAGGCAATACTCTTCTTCCTTTACGTTCTTCCTTCCTGTCTGGAGTCTCTCCTGGTTTTTCATCAGCAGCCTAGTTGTATGACAAAGTTTCCTTTTTCAGTGCAAGATACCTCCATTGGACTTTTATAATTTAAGGAAAACTCAGCCTTCCATTGTAAGTTGAATCATAAGAGAATAAATGGAAGAATCTGAAAAGTATTTACTGCTGTATGCTGTCAATTTAAGTCACATTTGACTGGGTTAAAAAACAAAACAAAAACACAAACCATACTGTTTAGTAAAAACATTGTCACCACACTGTTCATTCAGTTTTTGCTGGATCAAATGTAGTCAGATGATGCCTCCTGGTGGCCATTATTCACAATTCAAAAAATGACAAAATATTATTTAAACCAGAACTGATTATGAAAATTGTTCATTTATACACTTATATCATTATAAAATGTTTAGGAAATTTCAAAAAAGTAATCAGTACATTAAATGAAAGAATCTTAAAGGTTTACAAAACTAGTCCTGTGACACGTAACAGTCGCAGCACAACATATATTCAACGTTTGAATGTGTTTTTTTAATGATTTCCTTTACAAAGAATCTATATCAGACGATTGATGTGCTCCCAAGATCAGAAGCCGTACCTGCAATCAGGCAGAAATAGATGTTTAAACCTTTACATCCTTTAAGTCAGCGCAGAAGGAAGCCTCCACTGAGGGGGTCGTTGTTCTCCTGGGTAAAGCTGGCCACACCGCTGTAGTGAGCATGACCTCTGACCTCCACTACCACAGCCCTGAAGTTCCCACACATGGTCTCCTTGAACAACAGAACAGCTGCAAATCACTGATTTTGTTAAAGAATCAAGCATATAAAATACATTTCCAGGACTAGACTCTTAAAGGGCACCCAATATGTAATATAAGTCTCTTGTGTCCCCACAATGTGTAAAGTTTCAGCTCAAAATACCCCACTGATTATTTATTATAGCTTGTCAAATGTGAGCAAAAACACGCCGTTTTTGTATGTGTCCCTTTAAATGCAAATGAGCTGCTGCTCCCGCTGCTTTCCAGAAGAGGGGTGGAGCTTTAACAGCTCGCGCTTCAGTTTCTCAACAGCAACAAAGCTGGAGAATCTCAGGCAGCCAAAATGATCGTCAGTAACGGTGTTCAGCCTTACATTGTTCAAACCGCAGTCGGACACTGATGGAGAGACTCAGGAAGAAGTTACAACTTTTAGAATGCAACTGGACGTTTCTGAATGGTTAGTGGATAAATTTGAGTTAATTCACCTCATTGACTAGCACGTGCAAATCCAGCATTGAATTGACCCTCGTTTGTGAAGCAGTCCGGCGTAAAATGACGGCATGGCTAGGGCTGTGACGGATTTTTTTTAGCACTGATGGAAAAAATCTGCATCCCGTCCGTCATTTTGACTGATTACTGAGGCTGATGTTGCTTGTAACTGTAATTCCCACCCCTGTCCAGTTGATGGTGAGTGCGCTCCAGTGTGGCAGCGAGTTCAGTCTCCAGAATAAAATGAAAACGATACACACAGGCGAGCACCCAGTTTAAGTCCATTTTATAATAATAAAGTTATAATACTTATACTTACTTACTTAATTAAGTTTCTAATCCAGTTCGTTTTCTTTTAAATGGTTTGTTTTGTTATTTTTCTTGCTGACTATAAGTTTATGGTCAACGACTGGCTTTTCTGAGGTATAATGTTACGTGATTGTTTGCAACACTGATTGAACTGACGTGATACAGATTTCGGTAAGCTACTGTATCTTTCAACATATTTTTTGATTTTCATTCATGTTTATTTCGTTCTGTACAGTAGTAAAGAGGAAAGGATGATCGCAATCACTCACGATCCTCGACAATTGTTCAAGATGAAAAGTGACACAGTCTTTGATCAGCTTTCTTTTCATAATATAAATGAATGCATAGACTATGCCTATTTGCTTATCCTGTAAGTGCATGAATAAAAATGAAAATGTGGACGAAATCAGAAGCTATTAAATGTCTTAACAGTAAAATATAAAAATTAATAAAATTAATTAATAAATTTTTTTTTACGATCCTGTCTATCAAAATGACGGCGAAACGCAAGTCTAACGCAACCTCAGATATATATATATATATATATATATATATATATATATTATATAAACCAACCCGGACCCCACCACCGCAAAACCGGCGGTTGTTGCCACCGCGGTAGTAAAAAAATTGTCACTGTCACAGCCCTAGGCATGGCAACAGTACAACAACTCTTCCTCTTCTCTAAAGCAGCCCAACATGGCCTCGCCCCCTTTGTTGCATGTTCTAGGGTCCAAGGTTTATGTAAATTTTAGGGTTAGTGATGTCACTAACCCAGGAAGAAGCTTGGTGTAGTCCCTACCAGCCGTTTGTTGTAGTCCTTAAACAGAGAATTCTTTAAAAGAAAATATCTCTCTTTGCATTGAACTTTGAGCATCATAACTTTGCAGATTTTGTTTATGCTCTAACAGCAACATTACAAACTAACTAAAGTTAAAAAAGTGAAATCATAATCAAACACCCCTTTAAATGACTAAGCTGTATTATATAATACCTCACTTGTTAACAGTGAAATTGATATAAAAAATCTGTTTTTATTTGCTACAGGTACCTCTTTTGCTGTTCCCGTAAATTCTGATCCTGTAGCTCCGCTCTGGAAGCTTCTGGTCTGGTTCAGTCCGATCAGACCTTTATGGTACTGAAGAGCTATACGAGCAGTAACGCCAGACCCTGTAGGGCTTCTGTCCACCTGACAAGCCATATAACAGACCTCTGTCAAACAGACTGAAGGGCAAAATTCCAGTTGATATAATTTTAGGATATCAACTTGAAGGGCAGAACTTCCTGTGTATGGATTCATATAAACATGTCACAACTGGTTTTACCTGCGCGTCAGCAAACACACACACATTGGCCGTGGGCTCTTCAGAATAAGCATCTTTGCCGTCAGTAAGGATTGTCCCATAGAGGAAGGCTAGATCCTCACTGACTGGATGGTACAGCTTTACCTATGGTCATTATGATAATTAGTCCAATAAATTATGCAAATTGTAGATTAACAGTGTGGAATAAAGTAGACTTGTGTTTCTTTCCCTTACCAGAAAAAAAACAACTTTAAATCTAATGAATCAATCAAGAATCATTAAAGAATCAAAAAAAGGTCCTATTCAAAACTGAAATTCAGAAATAAATGAATGATTTTATCCAACGATTCATAGATTAATCTTGTTTGATCCCATTAGGATTAGTTAAAAATGATTCTTTAAGAATTTTGTTTAGCTGTTTTCGTCTTAAAAATCAGTGGATTGGATTCATTTGACCAGTTCTCTTTATTAATCACTTAAACTTTCAGTTTTCATTTTTAGTCTTAGTTAAGAATAACAACACTGGACCAGTTACCTGGGATTTGACAGCATTGCTCACAGCAGTGGCTGCATCCACCAAATCTCTAGTTTTGGACTTGTTGACATCCAATCCAAACTTCTCAGCACTCACAAAAGCATAAAGAGCTCCACCATAACTGATGTCCACAGTGATGGACCCATATCCTGGAACAGAGACACTCACATCTAGAAAAACAAGGATGGCAAAGAGTTAAACAGTTTTTTCAAAGACAATTCAAAAATTATATTATATTATAAAAACAAATATGACAGAATCATTGACTAATATAATATACACCAATCAGGCATAACATTATGACCACTGACAGGTGAAGTGAATAACACTGATTATCTCTTCATCACGGCACCTGTTAGTGGGTGGGATATATTAGGCAACTTTGTCCTCAAAGTTGATGTGTTAGAAGCAGGAAAAATGGGCAAGCGTAAGGATTTGAGCAAGTTTGACAAGGGCCAAATTGTGATGGCTAGATGACTGGGTCAGAGCATCTCCAAAACTGCAGCTCTTGTGGGGTGTTCCCGGTCTGCAGTGGTCAGTATCTATCAAAAGTGGTCCAAGGAAGGAACAGTGGTGAACCGGTGACAGGGTCATGGGCGGCCAAGGCTCATTGATGCTCATGGGGAGCGAAGGCTGGCCCATGTGATCCGATCCAACAGACGAGCTACTGTAGCTCAAATTGCTCAAGAAGCTGATGCTGGTTCTGATAGAAAGGTGTCAGAATACACAGTGCATCACGGTTTGTTGTGTATGGGGCTGTATAGCCGCAGACCAGTCAGGGTGTCCATGCTGACCCCTGTCCACTGCCGAAAGCGCCAACAGTGGGCACGTGAGCATCAGAACTGGACCACGGAGCAATGGAAGATGGTGGCCTGGTCTGATTAATCACGTTTTCTTTTACATCATATGGATGGCCGGGTGCGTCACTTACCTGGGGAACACATGGCACCAGGATGCACTATAGGTTCTGCTGGGAAGCCTTGGGTCCTGCCATCCATGTGTATGTTACTTTGACATGTACCACCTACTTAAGCATTGTTGCAGACCATGTACACCCTTTCATGGAAACAGTATTCCCTGGTGGCTGTGGCCTCTTTCAGCAGGATAATGTGCCCTGCCACAAAGCAAAAATGGTTCAGGAATGTTTGAGGAGCACAACAACGAGTTTGAGGTGTTGACTTGGCCTCCAAATTCCCCAGATCTCAATCCAATCGAGCATCTGTGGGATGTGCTGAACAAACAAGCGCAATCCATGGAGGCCCCACCTCGCAACTTACAGGACTTAATGGACCTGCTGCTAACATCTTGGTGCCAGATACAACAGCACACAATTCATAAACTGTCCATTCCTCGACGGGTCAGGGCTATTTTGGCAGCAAAAGGGGGACCAACACAATATTAGGAAGGTGGTCATAATGTAATGCCTGATCGGTGTAATATAATAATATAATACATTGTTCCGAAATGACGCCAGCTGAACTTGCAATTCAAACTTGCAATTTCTTTTATGTTCTTATTGTCATGCTCTGATCATAGTTGTCACCTGTAGCGAAAGCAAAGGCTGGCACGCTGAGGAATCTGACAGCTCCGGTTTTCCCATTGGAATATTGTGTAAAGGCCTTCACTAATCCGCATGGGCAGTGTATGTTTATCTGCGTCTCTGGTGAAGTGGGTGCTTTAATCAAACCATAATCCACCGCAAAGCGCCCAAGCGCAATGACAGCATGGCCGCACATGGTGCTATAGCCTTCATTGTGCATGAACAAGACACCGAGATCAGCCTCTGCTAACTCACTTCTGACCAGAAGGGCTCCGTACATATCATAGTGACCACGGGGCTCAAACATTAAGACCTTGCGAAGATGATCAAGATGCTCTCTCACATAACGTCGTTTGGCAAGGATGGTGTCCCCCTTCACCTCTGGATACCCGCTCAGGATAATGCGCAGCGGCTCTCCACCTGTGTGCATGTCCACTACTGATAAAACAGACCCGGAGTGAGGGGGCAACTTTGGGAACTCCATAGATCACTCTGTAATAAAAAATTAATGAATGAATACATAAATAATAAAAAACAGATTTGCAATAGTCTCAAAACAGAAGCAGAGCTAAAGGCTTCACATTGCTCCTGGTCCATTTTTTACTGGGTACTTTGATTTAACATGCAATGATTTTTAAAGTGTTGCAGATTTATGCTAATGAGAATTGTCACAAGTATTTTAGTTCAAAAGACAGTGCAGGTTTTTTTTTTTTTTAGTGCTACCTAAATAAATGATTATTGGACTGGACAGTATTTTTGACCAAATAAATAAACTATTTACTCAGTTTATAAATAATCATTTATCATAAATAATCATTTATTTTTAATAATCATCGGCATTTATTTACCAAATAAACTTTGGAAATTAAGTCTTAAATTCGATATAAATAAAAACCTAAGTAAACAGCTTATTAGCTTAAAAAAAATACTTTGATTAAAGTAAAGCTGAGGGGTGACATTGTACAGAGGTACATTTGTTAAAAAGACGATGTTCTTTTGTAATGTACTCTCAACGTAATCAAAACAGGTAAACTACTGTCAAATTGCTAAATGTGATTCCAGTAATATAATCCTCTTACAACTGTTGTCCAATCTTCACTAAAACTGAGTCATATTATTATCAGACCATTATTGACAAAAGTGGTCTAAAATGTAAATTTTGTAGTCGTCAAACTGTAACAAAAGTAGTCTATTGAGTTGTTTTGAATCTGCTTTGGCACTCAACTTAATGTATGTCTTTCTGGTAACTTCAAAGCTGTAGATGGAATATGACACTATGATTACTGATGATTACTTTAGCTGTAAAGGATTGTTCATGCATCAGTAAAAAAAAATCAACATATTGTTTGCTCTTCATACATTTTGGGACCATAAAAAGCCCCGTTGTACTCTAATCCTAAAGGCTAATACAGAAATACACTGCAACACAGGTGACAGAATTGTGTCCAGCGCTAGTTTTAATGAAATAATTTGAGAGATGCAAAAAGCAACTTACCGTCACAGCTTTACACTGTTGATAAGCTACCTAAGAGAGACAGCAAGTTTAGTAAACACGTTAACGAAAATATTAGCCCATGTATTATGTTTTTACGACTGTTTATTTAAAAAAAATGAAATGTGAATACTTTTAAATGCAACAATTATTTTACAAATCTGTTCTTTTTACGACTTTTCTGGGGATTTTGCTTTTCCAAATTTCATGTGCACATTGAGCAGTGGCTCTTTACTGCCTCTCTGTGGTCTGGATGAGAATGACACATCACTTGCCTTGACGTCACAAGCTGCTTTTTTTATTTTTTACAAGATAAAGATAACAATTACTAATAAAAAACAAAGAACAATAAGGGTTGTGTTACATTATCACAAAGCTTATTATACTAGCTTATATGTAATACACCATAAAAGTATAGAGGACGAAACCTGCAAAAACAATAAATACGTGAATAAATAAATCTATAAATGAATCCACAAAATTATACATAAACACATTAAGTAAAAAGATTCATAAATCCACATATTCCTGCATAAATAAATATATTAATAATTAAATGTGCCAGCAGATAAATAATTTAATAAATAAAACAAATTTTGGGGAGAAATTAAAAAAAAAAAAAAAAAGAGTGTTGAAGGAAATGCAAAACTGAAAGCTTCTTAAACCTAAATAACCAATGGTGGTGTCATGCACCTAATTATATTATTATTGTCCACAGGCTCTAGTCTCAATTATTGTAGGGTTATGTTTTTGACAGACTCTGCAATGCACTGAAGTTTGCAACCATGTAGATTTTTATTTACAATTTTATTTAGTTTTATTTCAGGAAGCACAAAAATAGGTCTTTGCCTTTTCACTTCAAAGGATTCTCATAGGCCGTGACGGTTTAAAAGAATTTCATTTATTCAAATGATATATACATATATACAGATTGGTCTTATAAAAAGCACTATATAAATAAAGATGACTTGTCTTGACTTTTAAAAACAAAGCAAAATGACTTTCAAAACAAAGCAAATGTGGCTGTGATGACTTGATGATGTCTCTCGTGTTCTTGCTCGGACATGGACAGGCTCTGAGTTCCCTGTCAGGTTGGGGTTGGACTTTAGGCCTCGGCTCAAGTCTCGAGCTCAAGCCCTCCACCGAGGACAGCATGTATGTCATTTCCTATCCAATACAAAGATTATATGAACAAGTCAACTCATGAGGGATTTTTTTTGAGCTGAAATTCTGGTTGCATCACTGATTCTGTTATTTTCCTGTTTATTACTGTGAAGCCACTTCGACACAATCTGTATTGTATAAAGCGCTACATAAATGAAGGTGACTTGACTTGACTATAACAAGAACATTACAATGAACACAAATTTAAAAAATCTCACTACAAATAATCCAGAATTGAAGACAAATGATAATAATCCTACTCTGTCTGTTACACTTCCTCACACCTGAAATCACTGATCGAGTGAATCTCCTGAACTTCTTCAAACTACAGTAGACCATCACTAAACCATTCGTGAAGTGACATCTGCTCTAACGTCGGCCGTTCAGTTGGATCCCGGGCTAGGCACTTTCTAATCAGATCTCTGCATTCTGTACAAATTTTAATAGGGAGAAAGCTGGTTAAGTCATGACCATGTGACTTGGCATCTGTGAAAACAGCATCTAAAACATGATTAATATAATGTAAAATGTTCCTTATCTTTACTTTAAAAGTGAAGTATGTAGTTTCTGCGACACTCTCGCTATACGTTGAGCTATATATATAAGAAAATCTTATATACTTCACCTTTAACTGTTTCTGTACAGAGCCTTTGCTTTATGTGTGTGTTTATCAATGTTATCAATATTATTCACTCACCTTTGGATAAGTTGGAGTTGTGAAACGTAACTTTGGCTTGTGTGATTTCTGTTCTGTTGCAAAAAGGACGACATGCGTTCACCATGTTGTACAACAGCACACCTAGAGCCCAGACATTTACGGGGACGGCGTGGAATCGGGGTTCTGTCAAGACTTCAGGTGGGCAGTAATCCGGTGCTCCTGTAAGCAAGACATTTGCACATTTTTTTTTAAGCATCAAATAATTAGTAAGTCACTACATTCAGTTTTCCACACTCCTAAAATGCTCACCAATGTATGTGTCGCTCTCGTAGCCATCACTACTAAATAGCTGACCAGCGCCAAAGTCTATCAGCTTGAGCTCTGATGTTCTTCTCTTGAACAGGAAATTCAGCGCATGAATGTCGTTATGAAATACCCCATGCTCGATGCAGTGTTGTATTGCCACTACAGCCTGTAATATGATGACCCGTGATACTGGTTCATCCGGTCCGGGTTCACGATTGATGAAGTCCAGCAAGCTCTCGCAGGGTTCCGGGTACTCCATGATGAGAGTGAATTTTCGAGGGTGTTCAAACCACTCGTATAGTTGTATGACGAAGGGGCTTATGGGTTCTCGCCTCATCATTAGCAGCAGCGCCACTTCTGTAACGAGTGGTTTGGGATGCCCAGGCTAGAGAAAAGTAGTAGACAGATGGTTAGCTGGGTAAAAATCTGAAGAAAACATGTACTTTTCTGTGATCTTTTTAGGACACGTTCAAAAGAGCCTTTTCAGCTCAAAGTTATTTGGTGCCGCTAGGCTTATTTGTCAATCACATTTACACCTAATGCTTCTGACGGGTGTATTAACTACAGTAATCTGCACTTAAATACATATTCAGGTTTTGGCCAACTTACAATATCAAGATAACGAGCGTTGTCAATCTTGAGCATCCGCTTGATGGCAACCTGCAAAAATAACAGTAACAGGATTCAAACACAAGTATTAAACCATCTGTAAATTGTTTTAAATATGTTTTGATTCATGCAAGAGCAAAATGTTTGTACAATTCTGTAAGATTTACCTTTTTGCCATCGAATTTGCGTGTTCCCTCGTACACCCTGCCAAATCCTCCGGATCCAATCATCGCTCCCACGTTATAGAGCGACTCAAAGGACTCTAAAAAACGAACAGAAAAATATGAGAAATACATGAGCTTGCTAGATCCAGTGCTGCTTGTGTCGAGAAAATGATATTAATACGGGGAAAACAAGACGACAATACTGTTTAAAATGATGCTGGAGAAATAATGACTGGCGATTTACCATTATTTGGCTTGACGCCGGAGTGATCTGGAGCAGGTGATGGTGGCTCGGGATCAGGCTCTGGCTCCAGATCTGGTGGAGGAACAAAAGGCTCCACAACATCCACAGCACTACAGGAGCAACAGCACTGGAAAGGATGCTTCATGGCCTTCCATAGCCTGTTGAGGAAAGAACGAATTCTTTTCCCCTTCCTAAGTTCTGTAGGTTTTTCTGAAATGAAGAAAAACAATCGAAAACACAACTATTAGAAACATCTCTGACGTCAAATTAAGCAATGATACAATGACATAACTTACATTTTACTCTTAAATTCTTATCTGTAATGTTACAAATCCAAAGTAATGGAAATATTTCCAAGCTGTCCGCCTGACTTCTGCTTAATGCCCTCATATATGTCCTAAAATCTTATTTTACTATATTAATAGTCATTTTATTTCACAATTACCACGATATAGTTATTTTTCTTATTTTATCTTATCTTTATTGAAAAGAGAACATACATTTCCAGGCTTCGTTTGGCCAACTCTGGCACATGTGGCTCAGGTCTGATAATGGCAAAGATCACATGGGCCATATCTTAAAATATATTTAATATATTTATACTATATCAAATATATTTAAAAGAACATTGATTTTTATTAAATACATAGCAATGTCTTATTTATGACGTAACCAACACTGTAACACTCGGCACGACAGCCGTTTTTTTGTATTTGACAATTCAAGTCGCGAAATAGAATTCTATTGAGGATCGTATGCTGTCTGAGAAGAGGCTTTCTGTGCGCGTGTTTCAGGTATGTGTCAGACAGCGCAAGTACCATTGATCTGTACACTTTACACCGCCCAGCCTTATTTCAATCTCACCTGTTGAGCTCTTGTTCACAGGAGGAGCCTCCCTGGCACCCTGAGCAGTTAGGCCATATGAAGTTTCTGCTGGCTCGGCAGGAACTTGACCTGGCAGCGGAGGGCACAGCAACCCTTCGAGGCTGTCGGACCTGGACAAACACCTGTTGCTGCAACTGCTCTGGTCGTTTCGGCTATCCGCTCCATCGCCACTCCACCTCCAGACGAGTTCGTATGAGCCTCTGCTGCTAAGGCTTAACGACTGATGACCGCTCTGGCACTCCCTCTTCCTGTGAGCCTGACCTGTGGACACAGAAACAGCCAACTCAGAAGACAGAGGTGTTAAATATCCAGGAAGCTCCTGGCTTTGTGTCTGGGTCGGGTCTGGCAGCGGATCCTGATCACGGTCATATGAACTGGGTCTCCAAACATCACATTCAGACATCGCATAGCTATTAATGTTTTAATAATAATCAATAATCAATGTCAGTGGTCCATTACAAATTGTTACCTCAGTTACTCAAATTGAAAAGTTTATTTCACATGCAAATAATCAAATACATGTGATCACTTGGGGGATCAAATGGGTTACCTCGCACAATTTTCTTCACATTAATGTAGTCAATCATTGTACAACATCATACCATAATATACCATAAACAAATGAACGACTAAAGCACTCACCTCCTCTTTCACCCATCATGTGAGCCATCGACATCCTCCTGCAAACTGCAATAAAAACAATACAAAACACAATACAAAATACAATACAATAAAATACAACTCCCCTCAGAAATACTCCTCCCCCCCCCCAAAAAAATAAAAAATAAATAAAAATAAAAAATGAATTAAATTTTTTTTTAAATCAAACTCCTTCTAAAATAGGAATAGAACAATAAAATAAAAGTATCCTCAGAAATAATATGAAATCTTTCAAAAATATAACTCTATATAAAGGATATATCCCGCGAAGTCTTTCTAGAATAAAAGTCTCCTCTCAGAAATCCTCCAAACAGCTTCAAAATCACAAGATTCGCTCAGAAAATACTCTGCAAAAGTCCGTGAATTCGCCTCGTCTCTCAACCAACAGATAGCGATCTGTTCGAGTGTTTATGTTCAGTCAGAATTCATAACACGCGTCGCTATAGCAACTAAAATTTGAATCACTCATATGCACGCACGTGCACATGAGCAGAGCGCGTGAGCGCACATTGAATCTGAACACATTTATTGAATAGTTACAAACTTAATTTTGACGTTTCCTTTAAACCATTCAAGCGCGATAAGACAAACGAGAACGCGCTGTCTGTCAATGTCCTGACAAAAACGCGCTGCTGCACGTGACGGATCTTAAAGTGACAGCAGCCACTAATGGCCACCAAAGGCCGTCATTCATAAAAAGATGCCATTAAACAAGTATTTAAATACACTCTATGTTGTTTCTACATTAATCTGGAGATTAACTGTGAAATTATTACATTATAATTAGGCTATAAAATATATTAAAAACTTATCTTGTGCTATTGCAACAAAATTATCCCAATATAATAACACAAATACACTGAGTGAGCAAACATTTAGACTAGGTGAGACAGTTGTAATGGTAATTGAGCAATGTTTATATATTAATTAAAGCCTTAATTAAAATCTGTCATCAAGGTGATCTCTTCAGAAGAAATTACTGATTTCCTAGATTTCCAATGGATGGAGAGAAAAAAAAAAAAAAATAGATAATGTTAAAAATATCTATATGACAGCAGGCCTATATACGGCGGTTCTTCCCTGTGGTATTAAAAATGAAAATTAATGCTTTTCAAGGTATTGTATCAAAGTAGTATCGTGACAACACTAGTGTAGGGTGCCACAAATTTTCGAAAACTTTCAAAGGGTGCCATGACTGAAAAAAAGGTTGGGAAACACTAGTCTAAAGGATCATATAGACATTGCTTCTGCAAAGCGTGCAACAAAGCACAAGGGAGGATAAATCGGACATCATCTCATTACAAACTCTAGATAATAAAATTTGCCCTTTTCCGCATATATAACCATCAAGCCAATCAGCTTTCAGTATCACTAATGCGTCATCGAACCGGTTAGTAGTAGAACGGTGAAGAAATCCAAATGAATAAAGCCCATTTATGATTTTACTAATAAAGGAGTGGAGGATGACGTTCATCATGTATTTTACAATCATCATAAGCACTATCTTTCTCAAACAACGTTTAACTGATTATTTAAGTTATTAACAGTTTAACTTATCTGCGCTGTCATGTGCCAATTCGGACTGAAATATAGATGAGGTAGAAACCACATCAAATGTAGCTGCTAACTGACCTAAAGCGTGTATAGATGCATCTACTCTGAGGAAAATATAATCAGCAGATATAGCCAAAGACTATAGATATAGATATTTAGCGTACTACTATTTTCAGCGGTGTCAGCTGATGGCTCTTTTACAAACCCCATTTCCACAAAAGTTGGGACATTTGGTAAAACGCAATAAAAACCACAATCTGTGATTTGTTCATTCTCTTGAACCTTTTTTTTTTTTAACTGACAAAAGTACAAAGAAAAGATTTCCAATGTTTTCACTGACCAACAAAAAATAAATAAATACGGAGTCACATTCAAAAATTAATAAACCGTTAAAAGGGGAAAAAAGTCAACTTTCAGTTTAGCGTTTCCTTTAAAAAATTTTTTTTATTTATTATTTCTAAAACTGTGACATGTATGGTGTCAGAGAAATTCACTAAAATATAATGTCCACTACAATGGACAAAAGTCTATTCATGGGTCCCAGGAGGATATGATCTACTGTAGCCTAGTTATATTCAGCGCAGGTTTTCATATATACATGACTCTATTAATTTCAGTTAATACAGGTGGAGCTGGGGAAGGTGGAGGATTTCTGAAAGCGCGCTGCACCTACAGCAAATGCTAACAAAGTATTTGAAAGTTGAGCACGCAAGCTCATTGGCTACAGCAGGAACCAATCTGCTGTGCCCTGAGGAGAATAATGTGATTACAGGCAGGTTAAGGACCTATCAGTCTGCGCCATCTGGACTTTCATGACAGAACTTTTTGTTTTTGGGTAACTATTCCTATAAGCTTCAAGATTGACCTAAATCTTTCTAATAATACAAGAATAGCTTCTTAAACCTAAATAACCAATGGTGGTGTCATGCACCTAATTATATTATTATTGTCCACAGGCTCTAGTCTCAATTATTGTAGGGTTATGTTTTTGACAGACTCTGCAATGCACTGAAGTTTGCAACCATGTAGATTTTTATTTACAATTTTATTTAGTTTTATTTCAGGAAGCACAAAAATAGGTCTTTGCCTTTTCACTTCAAAGGATTCTCATAGGCCGTGACGGTTTAAAAGAATTTCATTTATTCAAATGATATATACATATATACAGATTGGTCTTATAAAAAGCACTATATAAATAAAGATGACTTGTCTTGACTTTTAAAAACAAAGCAAAATGACTTTCAAAACAAAGCAAATGTGGCTGTGATGACTTGATGATGTCTCTCGTGTTCTTGCTCGGACATGGACAGGCTCTGAGTTCCCTGTCAGGTTGGGGTTGGACTTTAGGCCTCGGCTCAAGTCTCGAGCTCAAGCCCTCCACCGAGGACAGCATGTATGTCATTTCCTATCCAATACAAAGATTATATGAACAAGTCAACTCATGAGGGATTTTTTTTGAGCTGAAATTCTGGTTGCATCACTGATTCTGTTATTTTCCTGTTTATTACTGTGAAGCCACTTCGACACAATCTGTATTGTATAAAGCGCTACATAAATGAAGGTGACTTGACTTGACTATAACAAGAACATTACAATGAACACAAATTTGAAAGTCTCACTACAAATAATCCAGAATTGAAGACAAATGATAATAATCCTACTCTGTCTGTTACACTTCCTCACACCTGAAATCACTGATCGAGTGAATCTCCTGAACTTCTTCAAACTACAGTAGACCATCACTAAACCATTCGTGAAGTGACATCTGCTCTAACGTCGGCCGTTCAGTTGGATCCCGGGCTAGGCACTTTCTAATCAGATCTCTGCATTCTGTACAAATTTTAATAGGGAGAAAGCTGGTTAAGTCATGACCATGTGACTTGGCATCTGTGAAAACAGCATCTAAAACATGATTAATATAATGTAAAATGTTCCTTATCTTTACTTTAAAAGTGAAGTATGTAGTTTCTGCGACACTCTCGCTATACGTTGAGCTATATATATAAGAAAATCTTATATACTTCACCTTTAACTGTTTCTGTACAGAGCCTTTGCTTTATGTGTGTGTTTATCAATGTTATCAATATTATTCACTCACCTTTGGATAAGTTGGAGTTGTGAAACGTAACTTTGGCTTGTGTGATTTCTGTTCTGTTGCAAAAAGGACGACATGCGTTCACCATGTTGTACAACAGCACACCTAGAGCCCAGACATTTACGGGGACGGCGTGGAATCGGGGTTCTGTCAAGACTTCAGGTGGGCAGTAATCCGGTGCTCCTGTAAGCAAGACATTTGCACATTTTTTTTTAAGCATCAAATAATTAGTAAGTCACTACATTCAGTTTTCCACACTCCTAAAATGCTCACCAATGTATGTGTCGCTCTCGTAGCCATCACTACTAAATAGCTGACCAGCGCCAAAGTCTATCAGCTTGAGCTCTGATGTTCTTCTCTTGAACAGGAAATTCAGCGCATGAATGTCGTTATGAAATACCCCATGCTCGATGCAGTGTTGTATTGCCACTACAGCCTGTAATATGATGACCCGTGATACTGGTTCATCCGGTCCGGGTTCACGATTGATGAAGTCCAGCAAGCTCTCGCAGGGTTCCGGGTACTCCATGATGAGAGTGAATTTTCGAGGGTGTTCAAACCACTCGTATAGTTGTATGACGAAGGGGCTTATGGGTTCTCGCCTCATCATTAGCAGCAGCGCCACTTCTGTAACGAGTGGTTTGGGATGCCCAGGCTAGAGAAAAGTAGTAGACAGATGGTTAGCTGGGTAAAAATCTGAAGAAAACATGTACTTTTCTGTGATCTTTTTAGGACACGTTCAAAAGAGCCTTTTCAGCTCAAAGTTATTTGGTGCCGCTAGGCTTATTTGTCAATCACATTTACACCTAATGCTTCTGACGGGTGTATTAACTACAGTAATCTGCACTTAAATACATATTCAGGTTTTGGCCAACTTACAATATCAAGATAACGAGCGTTGTCAATCTTGAGCATCCGCTTGATGGCAACCTGCAAAAATAACAGTAACAGGATTCAAACACAAGTATTAAACCATCTGTAAATTGTTTTAAATATGTTTTGATTCATGCAAGAGCAAAATGTTTGTACAATTCTGTAAGATTTACCTTTTTGCCATCGAATTTGCGTGTTCCCTCGTACACCCTGCCAAATCCTCCGGATCCAATCATCGCTCCCACGTTATAGAGCGACTCAAAGGACTCTAAAAAACGAACAGAAAAATATGAGAAATACATGAGCTTGCTAGATCCAGTGCTGCTTGTGTCGAGAAAATGATATTAATACGGGGAAAACAAGACGACAATACTGTTTAAAATGATGCTGGAGAAATAATGACTGGCGATTTACCATTATTTGGCTTGACGCCGGAGTGATCTGGAGCAGGTGATGGTGGCTCGGGATCAGGCTCTGGCTCCAGATCTGGTGGAGGAACAAAAGGCTCCACAACATCCACAGCACTACAGGAGCAACAGCACTGGAAAGGATGCTTCATGGCCTTCCATAGCCTGTTGAGGAAAGAACGAATTCTTTTCCCCTTCCTAAGTTCTGTAGGTTTTTCTGAAATGAAGAAAAACAATCGAAAACACAACTATTAGAAACATCTCTGACGTCAAATTAAGCAATGATACAATGACATAACTTACATTTTACTCTTAAATTCTTATCTGTAATGTTACAAATCCAAAGTAATGGAAATATTTCCAAGCTGTCCGCCTGACTTCTGCTTAATGCCCTCATATATGTCCTAAAATCTTATTTTACTATATTAATAGTCATTTTATTTCACAATTACCACGATATAGTTATTTTTCTTATTTTATCTTATCTTTATTGAAAAGAGAACATACATTTCCAGGCTTCGTTTGGCCAACTCTGGCACATGTGGCTCAGGTCTGATAATGGCAAAGATCATATGGGCCATATCTTAAAATATATTTAATATATTTATACTATATCAAATATATTTAAAAGAACATTGATTTTTATTAAATACATAGCAATGTCTTATTTATGACGTAACCAACACTGTAACACTCGGCACGACAGCCGTTTTTTTGTATTTGACAATTCAAGTCGCGAAATAGAATTCTATTGAGGATCGTATGCTGTCTGAGAAGAGGCTTTCTGTGCGCGTGTTTCAGGTATGTGTCAGACAGCGCAAGTACCATTGATCTGTACACTTTACACCGCCCAGCCTTATTTCAATCTCACCTGTTGAGCTCTTGTTCACAGGAGGAGCCTCCCTGGCACCCTGAGCAGTTAGGCCATATGAAGTTTCTGCTGGCTCGGCAGGAACTTGACCTGGCAGCGGAGGGCACAGCAACCCTTCGAGGCTGTCGGACCTGGACAAACACCTGTTGCTGCAACTGCTCTGGTCGTTTCGGCTATCCGCTCCATCGCCACTCCACCTCCAGACGAGTTCGTATGAGCCTCTGCTGCTAAGGCTTAACGACTGATGACCGCTCTGGCACTCCCTCTTCCTGTGAGCCTGACCTGTGGACACAGAAACAGCCAACTCAGAAGACAGAGGTGTTAAATATCCAGGAAGCTCCTGGCTTTGTGTCTGGGTCGGGTCTGGCAGCGGATCCTGATCACGGTCATATGAACTGGGTCTCCAAACATCACATTCAGACATCGCATAGCTATTAATGTTTTAATAATAATCAATAATCAATGTCAGTGGTCCATTACAAATTGTTACCTCAGTTACTCAAATTGAAAAGTTTATTTCACATGCAAATAATCAAATACATGTGATCACTTGGGGGATCAAATGGGTTACCTCGCACAATTTTCTTCACATTAATGTAGTCAATCATTGTACAACATCATACCATAATATACCATAAACAAATGAACGACTAAAGCACTCACCTCCTCTTTCACCCATCATGTGAGCCATCGACATCCTCCTGCAAACTGCAATAAAAACAATACAAAACACAATACAAAATACAATACAATAAAATACAACTCCCCTCAGAAATACTCCTCCCCCCCCCCAAAAAAATAAAAAATAAATAAAAATAAAAAATGAATTAAATTTTTTTTTAAATCAAACTCCTTCTAAAATAGGAATAGAACAATAAAATAAAAGTATCCTCAGAAATAATATGAAATCTTTCAAAAATATAACTCTATATAAAGGATATATCCCGCGAAGTCTTTCTAGAATAAAAGTCTCCTCTCAGAAATCCTCCAAACAGCTTCAAAATCACAAGATTCGCTCAGAAAATACTCTGCAAAAGTCCGTGAATTCGCCTCGTCTCTCAACCAACAGATAGCGATCTGTTCGAGTGTTTATGTTCAGTCAGAATTCATAACACGCGTCGCTATAGCAACTAAAATTTGAATCACTCATATGCACGCACGTGCACATGAGCAGAGCGCGTGAGCGCACATTGAATCTGAACACATTTATTGAATAGTTACAAACTTAATTTTGACGTTTCCTTTAAACCATTCAAGCGCGATAAGACAAACGAGAACGCGCTGTCTGTCAATGTCCTGACAAAAACGCGCTGCTGCACGTGACGGATCTTAAAGTGACAGCAGCCACTAATGGCCACCAAAGGCCGTCATTCATAAAAAGATGCCATTAAACAAGTATTTAAATACACTCTATGTTGTTTCTACATTAATCTGGAGATTAACTGTGAAATTATTACATTATAATTAGGCTATAAAATATATTAAAAACTTATCTTGTGCTATTGCAACAAAATTATCCCAATATAATAACACAAATACACTGAGTGAGCAAACATTTAGACTAGGTGAGACAGTTGTAATGGTAATTGAGCAATGTTTATATATTAATTAAAGCCTTAATTAAAATCTGTCATCAAGGTGATCTCTTCAGAAGAAATTACTGATTTCCTAGATTTCCAATGGATGGAGAGAAAAAAAAAAAAAAATAGATAATGTTAAAAATATCTATATGACAGCAGGCCTATATACGGCGGTTCTTCCCTGTGGTATTAAAAATGAAAATTAATGCTTTTCAAGGTATTGTATCAAAGTAGTATCGTGACAACACTAGTGTAGGGTGCCACAAATTTTCGAAAACTTTCAAAGGGTGCCATGACTGAAAAAAAGGTTGGGAAACACTAGTCTAAAGGATCATATAGACATTGCTTCTGCAAAGCGTGCAACAAAGCACAAGGGAGGATAAATCGGACATCATCTCATTACAAACTCTAGATAATAAAATTTGCCCTTTTCCGCATATATAACCATCAAGCCAATCAGCTTTCAGTATCACTAATGCGTCATCGAACCGGTTAGTAGTAGAACGGTGAAGAAATCCAAATGAATAAAGCCCATTTATGATTTTACTAATAAAGGAGTGGAGGATGACGTTCATCATGTATTTTACAATCATCATAAGCACTATCTTTCTCAAACAACGTTTAACTGATTATTTAAGTTATTAACAGTTTAACTTATCTGCGCTGTCATGTGCCAATTCGGACTGAAATATAGATGAGGTAGAAACCACATCAAATGTAGCTGCTAACTGACCTAAAGCGTGTATAGATGCATCTACTCTGAGGAAAATATAATCAGCAGATATAGCCAAAGACTATAGATATAGATATTTAGCGTACTACTATTTTCAGCGGTGTCAGCTGATGGCTCTTTTACAAACCCCATTTCCACAAAAGTTGGGACATTTGGTAAAACGCAATAAAAACCACAATCTGTGATTTGTTCATTCTCTTGAACCTTTTTTTTTTTTAACTGACAAAAGTACAAAGAAAAGATTTCCAATGTTTTCACTGACCAACAAAAAATAAATAAATACGGAGTCACATTCAAAAATTAATAAACCGTTAAAAGGGGAAAAAAGTCAACTTTCAGTTTAGCGTTTCCTTTAAAAAAATTTTTTTTATTTATTATTTCTAAAACTGTGACATGTATGGTGTCAGAGAAATTCACTAAAATATAATGTCCACTACAATGGACAAAAGTCTATTCATGGGTCCCAGGAGGATATGATCTACTGTAGCCTAGTTATATTCAGCGCAGGTTTTCATATATACATGACTCTATTAATTTCAGTTAATACAGGTGGAGCTGGGGAAGGTGGAGGATTTCTGAAAGCGCGCTGCACCTACAGCAAATGCTAACAAAGTATTTGAAAGTTGAGCACGCAAGCTCATTGGCTACAGCAGGAACCAATCTGCTGTGCCCTGAGGAGAATAATGTGATTACAGGCAGGTTAAGGACCTATCAGTCTGCGCCATCTGGACTTTCATGACAGAACTTTTTGTTTTTGGGTAACTATTCCTATAAGCTTCAAGATTGACCTAAATCTTTCTAATAATACAAGAATAGCTTCTTAAACCTAAATAACCAATGGTGGTGTCATGCACCTAATTATATTATTATTGTCCACAGGCTCTAGTCTCAATTATTGTAGGGTTATGTTTTTGACAGACTCTGCAATGCACTGAAGTTTGCAACCATGTAGATTTTTATTTACAATTTTATTTAGTTTTATTTCAGGAAGCACAAAAATAGGTCTTTGCCTTTTCACTTCAAAGGATTCTCATAGGCCGTGACGGTTTAAAAGAATTTCATTTATTCAAATGATATATACATATATACAGATTGGTCTTATAAAAAGCACTATATAAATAAAGATGACTTGTCTTGACTTTTAAAAACAAAGCAAAATGACTTTCAAAACAAAGCAAATGTGGCTGTGATGACTTGATGATGTCTCTCGTGTTCTTGCTCGGACATGGACAGGCTCTGAGTTCCCTGTCAGGTTGGGGTTGGACTTTAGGCCTCGGCTCAAGTCTCGAGCTCAAGCCCTCCACCGAGGACAGCATGTATGTCATTTCCTATCCAATACAAAGATTATATGAACAAGTCAACTCATGAGGGATTTTTTTTGAGCTGAAATTCTGGTTGCATCACTGATTCTGTTATTTTCCTGTTTATTACTGTGAAGCCACTTCGACACAATCTGTATTGTATAAAGCGCTACATAAATGAAGGTGACTTGACTTGACTATAACAAGAACATTACAATGAACACAAATTTGAAAGTCTCACTACAAATAATCCAGAATTGAAGACAAATGATAATAATCCTACTCTGTCTGTTACACTTCCTCACACCTGAAATCACTGATCGAGTGAATCTCCTGAACTTCTTCAAACTACAGTAGACCATCACTAAACCATTCGTGAAGTGACATCTGCTCTAACGTCGGCCGTTCAGTTGGATCCCGGGCTAGGCACTTTCTAATCAGATCTCTGCATTCTGTACAAATTTTAATAGGGAGAAAGCTGGTTAAGTCATGACCATGTGACTTGGCATCTGTGAAAACAGCATCTAAAACATGATTAATATAATGTAAAATGTTCCTTATCTTTACTTTAAAAGTGAAGTATGTAGTTTCTGCGACACTCTCGCTATACGTTGAGCTATATATATAAGAAAATCTTATATACTTCACCTTTAACTGTTTCTGTACAGAGCCTTTGCTTTATGTGTGTGTTTATCAATGTTATCAATATTATTCACTCACCTTTGGATAAGTTGGAGTTGTGAAACGTAACTTTGGCTTGTGTGATTTCTGTTCTGTTGCAAAAAGGACGACATGCGTTCACCATGTTGTACAACAGCACACCTAGAGCCCAGACATTTACGGGGACGGCGTGGAATCGGGGTTCTGTCAAGACTTCAGGTGGGCAGTAATCCGGTGCTCCTGTAAGCAAGACATTTGCACATTTTTTTTTAAGCATCAAATAATTAGTAAGTCACTACATTCAGTTTTCCACACTCCTAAAATGCTCACCAATGTATGTGTCGCTCTCGTAGCCATCACTACTAAATAGCTGACCAGCGCCAAAGTCTATCAGCTTGAGCTCTGATGTTCTTCTCTTGAACAGGAAATTCAGCGCATGAATGTCGTTATGAAATACCCCATGCTCGATGCAGTGTTGTATTGCCACTACAGCCTGTAATATGATGACCCGTGATACTGGTTCATCCGGTCCGGGTTCACGATTGATGAAGTCCAGCAAGCTCTCGCAGGGTTCCGGGTACTCCATGATGAGAGTGAATTTTCGAGGGTGTTCAAACCACTCGTATAGTTGTATGACGAAGGGGCTTATGGGTTCTCGCCTCATCATTAGCAGCAGCGCCACTTCTGTAACGAGTGGTTTGGGATGCCCAGGCTAGAGAAAAGTAGTAGACAGATGGTTAGCTGGGTAAAAATCTGAAGAAAACATGTACTTTTCTGTGATCTTTTTAGGACACGTTCAAAAGAGCCTTTTCAGCTCAAAGTTATTTGGTGCCGCTAGGCTTATTTGTCAATCACATTTACACCTAATGCTTCTGACGGGTGTATTAACTACAGTAATCTGCACTTAAATACATATTCAGGTTTTGGCCAACTTACAATATCAAGATAACGAGCGTTGTCAATCTTGAGCATCCGCTTGATGGCAACCTGCAAAAATAACAGTAACAGGATTCAAACACAAGTATTAAACCATCTGTAAATTGTTTTAAATATGTTTTGATTCATGCAAGAGCAAAATGTTTGTACAATTCTGTAAGATTTACCTTTTTGCCATCGAATTTGCGTGTTCCCTCGTACACCCTGCCAAATCCTCCGGATCCAATCATCGCTCCCACGTTATAGAGCGACTCAAAGGACTCTAAAAAACGAACAGAAAAATATGAGAAATACATGAGCTTGCTAGATCCAGTGCTGCTTGTGTCGAGAAAATGATATTAATACGGGGAAAACAAGACGACAATACTGTTTAAAATGATGCTGGAGAAATAATGACTGGCGATTTACCATTATTTGGCTTGACGCCGGAGTGATCTGGAGCAGGTGATGGTGGCTCGGGATCAGGCTCTGGCTCCAGATCTGGTGGAGGAACAAAAGGCTCCACAACATCCACAGCACTACAGGAGCAACAGCACTGGAAAGGATGCTTCATGGCCTTCCATAGCCTGTTGAGGAAAGAACGAATTCTTTTCCCCTTCCTAAGTTCTGTAGGTTTTTCTGAAATGAAGAAAAACAATCGAAAACACAACTATTAGAAACATCTCTGACGTCAAATTAAGCAATGATACAATGACATAACTTACATTTTACTCTTAAATTCTTATCTGTAATGTTACAAATCCAAAGTAATGGAAATATTTCCAAGCTGTCCGCCTGACTTCTGCTTAATGCCCTCATATATGTCCTAAAATCTTATTTTACTATATTAATAGTCATTTTATTTCACAATTACCACGATATAGTTATTTTTCTTATTTTATCTTATCTTTATTGAAAAGAGAACATACATTTCCAGGCTTCGTTTGGCCAACTCTGGCACATGTGGCTCAGGTCTGATAATGGCAAAGATCATATGGGCCATATCTTAAAATATATTTAATATATTTATACTATATCAAATATATTTAAAAGAACATTGATTTTTATTAAATACATAGCAATGTCTTATTTATGACGTAACCAACACTGTAACACTCGGCACGACAGCCGTTTTTTTGTATTTGACAATTCAAGTCGCGAAATAGAATTCTATTGAGGATCGTATGCTGTCTGAGAAGAGGCTTTCTGTGCGCGTGTTTCAGGTATGTGTCAGACAGCGCAAGTACCATTGATCTGTACACTTTACACCGCCCAGCCTTATTTCAATCTCACCTGTTGAGCTCTTGTTCACAGGAGGAGCCTCCCTGGCACCCTGAGCAGTTAGGCCATATGAAGTTTCTGCTGGCTCGGCAGGAACTTGACCTGGCAGCGGAGGGCACAGCAACCCTTCGAGGCTGTCGGACCTGGACAAACACCTGTTGCTGCAACTGCTCTGGTCGTTTCGGCTATCCGCTCCATCGCCACTCCACCTCCAGACGAGTTCGTATGAGCCTCTGCTGCTAAGGCTTAACGACTGATGACCGCTCTGGCACTCCCTCTTCCTGTGAGCCTGACCTGTGGACACAGAAACAGCCAACTCAGAAGACAGAGGTGTTAAATATCCAGGAAGCTCCTGGCTTTGTGTCTGGGTCGGGTCTGGCAGCGGATCCTGATCACGGTCATATGAACTGGGTCTCCAAACATCACATTCAGACATCGCATAGCTATTAATGTTTTAATAATAATCAATAATCAATGTCAGTGGTCCATTACAAATTGTTACCTCAGTTACTCAAATTGAAAAGTTTATTTCACATGCAAATAATCAAATACATGTGATCACTTGGGGGATCAAATGGGTTACCTCGCACAATTTTCTTCACATTAATGTAGTCAATCATTGTACAACATCATACCATAATATACCATAAACAAATGAACGACTAAAGCACTCACCTCCTCTTTCACCCATCATGTGAGCCATCGACATCCTCCTGCAAACTGCAATAAAAACAATACAAAACACAATACAAAATACAATACAATAAAATACAACTCCCCTCAGAAATACTCCTCCCCCCCCCCCCCAAAAAAAAAAAATAAATAAAAATAAAAAATGAATTAAAATTTTTTTTTTTTAAATCAAACTCCTTCTAAAATAGGAATAGAACAATAAAATAAAAGTATCCTCAGAAATAATATGAAATCTTTCAAAAATATAACTCTATATAAAGGATATATCCCGCGAAGTCTTTCTAGAATAAAAGTCTCCTCTCAGAAATCCTCCAAACAGCTTCAAAATCACAAGATTCGCTCAGAAAATACTCTGCAAAAGTCCGTGAATTCGCCTCGTCTCTCAACCAACAGATAGCGATCTGTTCGAGTGTTTATGTTCAGTCAGAATTCATAACACGCGTCGCTATAGCAACTAAAATTTGAATCACTCATATGCACGCACGTGCACATGAGCAGAGCGCGTGAGCGCACATTGAATCTGAACACATTTATTGAATAGTTACAAACTTAATTTTGACGTTTCCTTTAAACCATTCAAGCGCGATAAGACAAACGAGAACGCGCTGTCTGTCAATGTCCTGACAAAAACGCGCTGCTGCACGTGACGGATCTTAAAGTGACAGCAGCCACTAATGGCCACCAAAGGCCGTCATTCATAAAAAGATGCCATTAAACAAGTATTTAAATACACTCTATGTTGTTTCTACATTAATCTGGAGATTAACTGTGAAATTATTACATTATAATTAGGCTATAAAATATATTAAAAACTTATCTTGTGCTATTGCAACAAAATTATCCCAATATAATAACACAAATACACTGAGTGAGCAAACATTTAGACTAGGTGAGACAGTTGTAATGGTAATTGAGCAATGTTTATATATTAATTAAAGCCTTAATTAAAATCTGTCATCAAGGTGATCTCTTCAGAAGAAATTACTGATTTCCTAGATTTCCAATGGATGGAGAGAAAAAAAAAAAAAATAGATAATGTTAAAAATATCTATATGACAGCAGGCCTATATACGGCGGTTCTTCCCTGTGGTATTAAAAATGAAAATTAATGCTTTTCAAGGTATTGTATCAAAGTAGTATCGTGACAACACTAGTGTAGGGTGCCACAAATTTTCGAAAACTTTCAAAGGGTGCCATGACTGAAAAAAAGGTTGGGAAACACTAGTCTAAAGGATCATATAGACATTGCTTCTGCAAAGCGTGCAACAAAGCACAAGGGAGGATAAATCGGACATCATCTCATTACAAACTCTAGATAATAAAATTTGCCCTTTTCCGCATATATAACCATCAAGCCAATCAGCTTTCAGTATCACTAATGCGTCATCGAACCGGTTAGTAGTAGAACGGTGAAGAAATCCAAATGAATAAAGCCCATTTATGATTTTACTAATAAAGGAGTGGAGGATGACGTTCATCATGTATTTTACAATCATCATAAGCACTATCTTTCTCAAACAACGTTTAACTGATTATTTAAGTTATTAACAGTTTAACTTATCTGCGCTGTCATGTGCCAATTCGGACTGAAATATAGATGAGGTAGAAACCACATCAAATGTAGCTGCTAACTGACCTAAAGCGTGTATAGATGCATCTACTCTGAGGAAAATATAATCAGCAGATATAGCCAAAGACTATAGATATAGATATTTAGCGTACTACTATTTTCAGCGGTGTCAGCTGATGGCTCTTTTACAAACCCCATTTCCACAAAAGTTGGGACATTTGGTAAAACGCAATAAAAACCACAATCTGTGATTTGTTCATTCTCTTGAACCTTTTTTTTTTTAACTGACAAAAGTACAAAGAAAAGATTTCCAATGTTTTCACTGACCAACAAAAAATAAATAAATACGGAGTCACATTCAAAAATTAATAAACCGTTAAAAGGGGAAAAAAGTCAACTTTCAGTTTAGCGTTTCCTTTAAAAATTTTTTTTTTATTTATTATTTCTAAAACTGTGACATGTATGGTGTCAGAGAAATTCACTAAAATATAATGTCCACTACAATGGACAAAAGTCTATTCATGGGTCCCAGGAGGATATGATCTACTGTAGCCTAGTTATATTCAGCGCAGGTTTTCATATATACATGACTCTATTAATTTCAGTTAATACAGGTGGAGCTGGGGAAGGTGGAGGATTTCTGAAAGCGCGCTGCACCTACAGCAAATGCTAACAAAGTATTTGAAAGTTGAGCACGCAAGCTCATTGGCTACAGCAGGAACCAATCTGCTGTGCCCTGAGGAGAATAATGTGATTACAGGCAGGTTAAGGACCTATCAGTCTGCGCCATCTGGACTTTCATGACAGAACTTTTTGTTTTTGGGTAACTATTCCTATAAGCTTCAAGATTGACCTAAATCTTTCTAATAATACAAGAATAGCTTCTTAAACCTAAATAACCAATGGTGGTGTCATGCACCTAATTATATTATTATTGTCCACAGGCTCTAGTCTCAATTATTGTAGGGTTATGTTTTTGACAGACTCTGCAATGCACTGAAGTTTGCAACCATGTAGATTTTTATTTACAATTTTATTTAGTTTTATTTCAGGAAGCACAAAAATAGGTCTTTGCCTTTTCACTTCAAAGGATTCTCATAGGCCGTGACGGTTTAAAAGAATTTCATTTATTCAAATGATATATACATATATACAGATTGGTCTTATAAAAAGCACTATATAAATAAAGATGACTTGTCTTGACTTTTAAAAACAAAGCAAAATGACTTTCAAAACAAAGCAAATGTGGCTGTGATGACTTGATGATGTCTCTCGTGTTCTTGCTCGGACATGGACAGGCTCTGAGTTCCCTGTCAGGTTGGGGTTGGACTTTAGGCCTCGGCTCAAGTCTCGAGCTCAAGCCCTCCACCGAGGACAGCATGTATGTCATTTCCTATCCAATACAAAGATTATATGAACAAGTCAACTCATGAGGGATTTTTTTTGAGCTGAAATTCTGGTTGCATCACTGATTCTGTTATTTTCCTGTTAATTACTGTGAAGCCACTTCGACACAATCTGTATTGTATAAAGCGCTACATAAATGAAGGTGACTTGACTTGACTATAACAAGAACATTACAATGAACACAAATTTGAAAGTCTCACTACAAATAATCCAGAATTGAAGACAAATGATAATAATCCTACTCTGTCTGTTACACTTCCTCACACCTGAAATCACTGATCGAGTGAATCTCCTGAACTTCTTCAAACTACAGTAGACCATCACTAAACCATTCGTGAAGTGACATCTGCTCTAACGTCGGCCGTTCAGTTGGATCCCGGGCTAGGCACTTTCTAATCAGATCTCTGCATTCTGTACAAATTTTAATAGGGAGAAAGCTGGTTAAGTCATGACCATGTGACTTGGCATCTGTGAAAACAGCATCTAAAACATGATTAATATAATGTAAAATGTTCCTTATCTTTACTTTAAAAGTGAAGTATGTAGTTTCTGCGACACTCTCGCTATACGTTGAGCTATATATATAAGAAAATCTTATATACTTCACCTTTAACTGTTTCTGTACAGAGCCTTTGCTTTATGTGTGTGTTTATCAATGTTATCAATATTATTCACTCACCTTTGGATAAGTTGGAGTTGTGAAACGTAACTTTGGCTTGTGTGATTTCTGTTCTGTTGCAAAAAGGACGACATGCGTTCACCATGTTGTACAACAGCACACCTAGAGCCCAGACATTTACGGGGACGGCGTGGAATCGGGGTTCTGTCAAGACTTCAGGTGGGCAGTAATCCGGTGCTCCTGTAAGCAAGACATTTGCACATTTTTTTTTAAGCATCAAATAATTAGTAAGTCACTACATTCAGTTTTCCACACTCCTAAAATGCTCACCAATGTATGTGTCACTCTCGTAGCCATCACTACTAAATAGCTGACCAGCGCCAAAGTCTATCAGCTTGAGCTCTGATGTTCTTCTCTTGAACAGGAAATTCAGCGCATGAATGTCGTTATGAAATACCCCATGCTCGATGCAGTGTTGTATTGCCACTACAGCCTGTAATATGATGACCCGTGATACTGGTTCATCCGGTCCGGGTTCACGATTGATGAAGTCCAGCAAGCTCTCGCAGGGTTCCGGGTACTCCATGATGAGAGTGAATTTTCGAGGGTGTTCAAACCACTCGTATAGTTGTATGACGAAGGGGCTTATGGGTTCTCGCCTCATCATTAGCAGCAGCGCCACTTCTGTAACGAGTGGTTTGGGATGCCCAGGCTAGAGAAAAGTAGTAGACAGATGGTTAGCTGGGTAAAAATCTGAAGAAAACATGTACTTTTCTGTGATCTTTTTAGACACGTTCAAAAGAGCCTTTTCAGCTCAAAGTTATTTGGTGCCGCTAGGCTTATTTGTCAATCACATTCACACCTAATGCTTCTGACGGGTGTATTAACTACAGTAATCTGCACTTAAATACATATTCAGGTTTTGGCCAACTTACAATATCAAGATAACGAGCGTTGTCAATCTTGAGCATCCGCTTGATGGCAACCTGCAAAAATAACAGTAACAGGATTCAAACACAAGTATTAAACCATCTGTAAATTGTTTTAAATATGTTTTGATTCATGCAAGAGCAAAATGTTTGTACAATTCTGTAAGATTTACCTTTTTGCCATCGAATTTGCGTGTTCCCTCGTACACCCTGCCAAATCCTCCGGATCCAATCATCGCTCCCACGTTATAGAGCGACTCAAAGGACTCTAAAAAACGAACAGAAAAATATGAGAAATACATGAGCTTGCTAGATCCAGTGCTGCTTGTGTCGAGAAAATGATATTAATATGGGGAAAACAAGACGACAATACTGTTTAAAATGATGTTGGAGAAATAATGACTGGCGATTTACCATTATTTGGCTTGACGCCGGAGTGATCTGGAGCAGGTGATGGTGGCTCGGGATCAGGCTCTGGCTCCAGATCTGGTGGAGGAACAAAAGGCTCCACAACATCCACAGCACTACAGGAGCAACAGCACTGGAAAGGATGCTTCATGGCCTTCCATAGCCTGTTGAGGAAAGAACGAATTCTTTTCCCCTTCCTAAGTTCTGTAGGTTTTTCTGAAATGAAGAAAAACAATCGAAAACACAACTATTAGAAACATCTCTGACGTCAAATTAAGCAATGATACAATGACATAACTTACATTTTACTCTTAAATTCTTATCTGTAATGTTACAAATCCAAAGTAATGGAAATATTTCCAAGCTATCCGCCTGACTTCTGCTTAATGCCCTCATATATGTCCTAAAATCTTATTTTACTATATTAATAGTCATTTTATTTCACAATTACCACGATATAGTTATTTTTCTTATTTTATCTTATCTTTATTGAAAAGAGAACATACATTTCCAGGCTTCGTTTGGCCAACTCTGGCACATGTGGCTCAGGTCTGATAATGGCAAAGATCACATGGGCCATATCTTAAAATATATTTAATATATTTATACTATATCAAATATATTTAAAAGAACATTGATTTTTATTAAATACATAGCAATGTCTTATTTATGACGTAACCAACACTGTAACACTCGGCACGACAGCCGTTTTTTGTATTTGACAATTCAAGTCGCGAAATAGAATTCTATTGAGGATCGTATGCTGTCTGAGAAGAGGCTTTCTGTGCGCGTGTTTCAGGTATGTGTCAGACAGCGCAAGTACCATTGATCTGTACACTTTACACCGCCCAGCCTTATTTCAATCTCACCTGTTGAGCTCTTGTTCACAGGAGGAGCCTCCCTGGCACCCTGAGCAGTTAGGCCATATGAAGTTTCTGCTGGCTCGGCAGGAACTTGACCTGGCAGCGGAGGGCACAGCAACCCTTCGAGGCTGTCGGACCTGGACAAACACCTGTTGCTGCAACTGCTCTGGTCGTTTCGGCTATCCGCTCCATCGCCACTCCACCTCCAGACGAGTTCGTATGAGCCTCTGCTGCTAAGGCTTAACGACTGATGACCGCTCTGGCACTCCCTCTTCCTGTGAGTCTGACCTGTGGACACAGAAACAGCCAACTCAGAAGACAGAGGTGTTAAATATCCAGGAAGCTCCTGGCTTTGTGTCTGGGTCGGGTCTGGCAGTGGATCCTGATCACGGTCATATGAACTGGGTCTCCAAACATCACATTCAGACATCGCATAGCTATTAATGTTTTAATAATAATCAATAATCAATGTCAGTGGTCCATTACAAATTGTTACCTCAGTTACTCAAATTGAAAAGTTTATTTCACATGCAAATAATCAAATACATGTGATCACTTGGGGGATCAAATGGGTTACCTCGCACAATTTTCTTCACATTAATGTAGTCAATCATTGTACAACATCATACCATAATATACCATAAACAAATGAACGACTAAAGCACTCACCTCCTCTTTCACCCATCATGTGAGCCATCGACATCCTCCTGCAAACTGCAATAAAAACAATACAAAACACAATACAAAATACAATACAATAAAATACAACTCCCCTCAGAAATACTCCTCCCCCCCAAAAAAAAAAATAAATAAATAAATAAAAATAAAAAATGAATTAAAATTTTTTTTCAAAATCAAACTCCTTCTAAAATAGGAATAGAACAATAAAATAAAAGTATCCTCAGAAATAATATGAAATCTTTCAAAAATATAACTCTATATAAAGGATATATCCCGCGAAGTCTTTCTAGAATAAAAGTCTCCTCTCAGAAATCCTCCAAACAGCTTCAAAATCACAAGATTCGCTCAGAAAATACTCTGCAAAAGTCCGTGAATTCGCCTCGTCTCTCAACCAACAGATAGCGATCTGTTCGAGTGTTTATGTTCAGTCAGAATTCATAACACGCGTCGCTATAGCAACTAAAATTTGAATCACTCATATGCACGCACGTGCACATGAGCAGAGCGCGTGAGCGCACATTGAATCTGAACACATTTATTGAATAGTTACAAACTTAATTTTGACGTTTCCTTTAAACCATTCAAGCGCGATAAGACAAACGAGAACGCGCTGTCTGTCAATGTCCTGACAAAAACGCGCTGCTGCACGTGACGGATCTTAAAGTGACAGCAGCCACTAATGGCCACCAAAGGCCGTCATTCATAAAAAGATGCCATTAAACAAGTATTTAAATACACTCTATGTTGTTTCTACATTAATCTGGAGATTAACTGTGAAATTATTACATTATAATTAGGCTATAAAATATATTAAAAACTTATCTTGTGCTATTGCAACAAAATTATCCCAATATAATAACACAAATACACTGAGTGAGCAAACATTTAGACTAGGTGAGACAGTTGTAATGGTAATTGAGCAATGTTTATATATTAATTAAAGCCTTAATTAAAATCTGTCATCAAGGTGATCTCTTCAGAAGAAATTACTGATTTCCTAGATTTCCAATGGATGGAGAGAAAAAAAGATAATGTTAAAAATATCTATATGACAGCAGGCCTATATACGGCGGTTCTTCCCTGTGGTATTGATAATGAAAATTAATGCTTTTCAAGGTATTGTATCAAAGTAGTATCGTGACAACACTAGTGTAGGGTGCCACAAATTTTCGAAAACTTTCAAAGGGTGCCATGACTGAAAAAAAGGTTGGGAAACACTGGTCTAAAGGATCATATAGACATTGCTTCTGCAAAGCGTGCAACAAAGCACAAGGGAGGATAAATCGGACATCATCTCATTATAAACTCTAGATAATAAAATTTGCCCTTTTCCGCATATATAACCATCAAGCCAATCAGCTTTCAGTATCACTAATGCGTCATCGAACCGGTTAGTAGTAGAACGGTGAAGAAATCCAAATGAATAAAGCCCATTTATGATTTTACTAATAAAGGAGTGGAGGATGACGTTCATCATGTATTTTACAATCATCATAAGCACTATCTTTCTCAAACAACGTTTAACAGATTATTTAAGTTATTAACAGTTTAACTTATCTGCGCTGTCATGTGCCAATTCGGACTGAAATATAGATGAGGTAGAAACCACATCAAATGTAGCTGCTAACTGACCTAAAGCGTGTATAGATGCATCTACTCTGAAGAAAATATAATCAGCAGATATAGCCAAAGACTAAAGATATATATATATATATATAGCATACTGCTATTTTCAAGACTGTCAGCTGATGGCACTTTTACAACAATCAGCCAATGGCGGCATAGAGCCCGCCTTCTGCAGTTTGATTGACACCGTCTCATTAGCATTAGAAAAATAAATATGGCGCTACATTCAAAAATGAATAAATGGTCCCCCCTCCAAATGTCAATTAGGCTAAATCGGGAGATCAAATCCAGTAGAAGGTCTGTCCATGGAGTTGTTTATAGTTTAATGAAAGTCTCCACCCAAAAGAATATTTAGATTTAAAAATAGTCTAAATGTGTTTCTATTGAATTTTAAATTATTTTTTGTAGCATTAAATACGTAAATGTTACCCAGGACAAAGATGAAATCATTTAAAGCAACCAATAAAAAAGGCCTTCAGGATCAGACATTCTCTCTATTATTTTACCCTTAAATTTTTGTTTTAAAGTTAGGACACCTGCTAAAAATGAAGAAAACAACTCATGATCCCACTGTGATTTCCAAATCTTAAAATCAATGGAGTTCACATGTGACTCTTCTATAAAACAGAAATCAGTATTAAGAGTTTTTGCATATATTGCTTTACGTTTGATGTCATTACACAACCCTTTTGCATTAACTGAGCCAATAGAAAGTTTAGGAATCATTTGAACAATATAACACCAGAAATGTAACAACAAGTGAGTTAGCCCATGTAATCCTGTAAATAATAATAATAAAAAAATATTTGTAAATAAACAAGGTTGGGGTCGCAGGGAAAGGAGAAAATGATAATATAATAATAATAACACATGCAAAGTGAAAAAGTATAATGAAAAATTGATAAAAATATTAAAAAATAAAAATATAATAAGCGAATAAGTAAAAATAAATATGAGGGGGAAAGGGGGGTAAAAAAGATTAAATTGGCTAAATAAAGTCAAAATCCATAGCTGTTTCATTTTATTTATCCATGGCACATGCATTTTGTTTCTTTATAGCCTAAGTAATGTTGTCCAATGACTTGTTTGCATTAGGTATTTTATTTTATTTTTTTTGTTAGGCAGAAGATTTTTTTTGGTAACACTTTACAATAAGGTCTTATTTGTTAATGCATTAACATGAACTAACAGAGAGCAATAACCTTTGTTAATAAAATATTTGTGTTCATGTTAATTCACATGCATTAAAGGCACCATAGATTTTCGCCGCTACAGGTCGCTTATTCAAAACAAAGGCATAGCTTGATGATGCCTTCATATCCAAGCTTGAATCAGATGCAAAATTCTATAGATGGTCGGCATGTAGCCCTTGTGTGACTCTCCATATAGGAAATGAAAGACTTCCAGTCCATCGGCTGTCGTTTGTTGTGAGCAGTGGAAAGGCGGCTTAACCGTTTGGGTGTGTGTCAGTATGTTCGGTCCATAAACATGCTGCTGCTGTCTGTCATTAATGTTAATCAAGCAACAAAAGAAAATGAGAAAATCACTCACTGCTCCTGACTGAATAACTTTAGTATCTTTATATGGATCATCAATCTATATTTAATAATCTATGTAGTCATGCTATATTTAATTCATACAGTGAGGACTTTTACCTCTTAGTAACAGCCAGTTACTCTTGCACTTCAAATGATTGCTTGTAAATTTTGTTTGTATTTTTGTATTTTCAAATGACTTATTTTAATTAAATTTTTCAAAGCAGTATTTTGTATTTTAATTTAAATACATTTGATGAGTAAGTATTTGTAATTTGTAACTAAATACTTTTTGATGTATTTGTGCCCATTTCTGGTCGTTGATGCATTTGAATGTCTGAGATTCTCCCTTTTAAATCTAGATGTTTTGGTTTGCAGTGAAGGACACCGCTGTTTCCATGTGGTGAAGCCATATAAAGTTGGACACTATCCATCCAGTTTGTGTCTATACTAAAAGCCAGTGTTTGTGCATTTTTTTTTTCTTTTCATTTGTCAGTTTGATAATGTCTTTATAGTATTGAGGTATGTGTTTGGAGATCCTGCCCAATATGCTTGGGTGCAACTTCATTTTAATGACTGTAATGTATTTTTGGATGTAAATGTGCATTACCATGACTAAAAAACTTTTATGATGTGCCCATTAAATGTGTTATTTTTGCCTTACAAACATTACTACTGTAACCATAGTTTTCATACAATGTAAATACAACAATTCAACAATATCTTAGCCACATTTTACATTTACATTTTTACATCCACCAGCTTGGAACGGTCAAGGTAAAGGTCCGTCAAGGCCTCTTTGGGATGACACCACAAGGCTGAATCTTTGTGGCCCATTTTAGCTGATATGGGGTAGAAAACTCTTTTTCATAAAATAGGTAAATTATTTTTAACATATACTGTATGGCCCAGTTTCACAGACAGGGTTTAGCCTAAGCCAGGATTAGGCCTTAGTTCAATTAGGGCATTTAAGTCCTTTTTATAAATGTTCACAAAAAACAACAACAAAAAAACATTACTGGCGTGCATATTGAGACAAAACAATGGCACTGACATATTTTAAGATAATCAGTGCAAGTTACTTTCAGTTAAAACCGCTCAAACACGCATTTTAGTCTAGACTAGCTTAAGCCTCGTCTGTGAAGCCGGGGGTATGACTGCTATAACAAATGCAAAACATTGCAAACTTTTGAAACCACTGTCATAAGAAATGGCTAAAATATGCTTCCTTTAAAATAAAATGCAATAAGAAGTGATAACATCCTCTTCAAAGGATGACCCACATATTAAAATATAGTAGTCTAGTGTTTTTATTTAAAAGCAGTGGTTGCAGTAACTGGTATTTTGGCAGTATTTTTTTGTAAGAGATTGACAGAAAACAATGTTAAGCGTTATTTTCTTTGTTAGACTAATAAATAAAAAACACACACAAAATTAAACACACACAACTATACTTTATTATGAAAATACCTGGGATGATGAGTCTACCTTTTATGAGTCTACATTGTACTTTCTGCACGAAGGCGCCCTCTGGCTTCGAATATGAGTGAAAACAAATGCCTACATTACCGCAATAACCAAATTCAGATATGATATTTGATGTGAAACGGTACTAACCGTCTGGAACTTTATCTTGAAAGCACTAACAGTTTCATCCCTATTGCAGAGTGTCAGAGACATTGCCCTATTTGTTCTCTAATCAGTTATATAAAGACAGCAGAATGTTGTCAGTTCTCAGACGACCAAATAAGCGGTAACACTTTGAAATAAGGTTCATTTTTTTTTAACATTAGTTAATGTATTAACTAACATGAACTAACCATGAGCAATTCTTTGTTACTGTAAGCCTTGTTAGTATTTGTTAACGTTAGTTAAATACATCTATGCATTGTTTGTTCATGTTATTTCACAGTGCATTAACTAATGTTAACAACTACAACTATTGATTTTAGTAATGTATTAGTAAATGTTGAAATTAACATTAACAAAGATTGATAAGTGCTGTAGAAGTGCAATTCATTATTAGTTCGTGTTAACTTTAACTAATGTTAACTAATGAACCTTATTGTAAAGTGTTAGGATGAAAGCAATACTAATAGCAATCCTAGTGGTATTTCAACATAGATCACATCCCTCTATTTCGCTAACGAATGGTTATTTTATATCGGTTCCTTTTTATGAACCATTTCGCAAAAACTAACTTTGAGAGTTAAAACAAGACGTGAAATGTTGAAATCACAAACAGCAGCAACAACAACAACAACAACAACAACAACACACATATACAAACAGTGCTAAACAGCAGTATTTAGCTAACATTAAAGAACAAAACAAAACAAAAAAATACAACGTAATTCCACACGCTCATAAGTGATGATTCAAATGATTCATCTTTTTGAACCCGTTCATTGAAACGAACCGTTCGGACGAACCGATTCTTTAAAATGATTCGAACTTCGTGTAGCTCAGAAAGGTGTGTGTCCTACTTCAAGAGGATTGAAGGCGGAGTTAAAACACTTCAAACAAACCATTGCCGCGACGCTGCGCTGAGCGTTTGTTTTCATTTCGACTTCCAGTTCTTCCAAAGGTGCTGTTTGGAAAATAATTGAGAGGAATTGTCAACAACTTGAGACAGCAAACAGCGTTCATTCACTGTAAGTTTGCAAAACATTCTATGCTAAATGAACGGTTGAACTACAAGCCAAGAAGTGTGCCATGCTACCTCTTTTACTGTCAGGTACTAAAATTAACCACAACATCAGTTCATTGTAAGGTTTTCACATCTCGTGGTTTGTATAGCCTAGTTAGTTTTTTTTTTTTTTTTTTTAATAATTATTATTTAATTTTATAAAAACCAGCTGTGACTGTGCAGACACTATAGTATGTTAGGCGACGTGTATTTTACCTGACAGTGCAAGTTGCAATAATGTTAATGAACTGTATTATGCAATTAAATTGTATAATAGAGCTTACAGGTTGTCATTAGTTTCACATTACTGGACTAATGGTGCTTTCCCATTTTTAACTTTTAATGTATCTTTGTGACTGTATGGCAATAACTATTTGTTGTGACACAACAGCAGTTGAGTGTTTATGTTCATTTATACAAGACAACTAGAAAAGAGACAGATATTGGAAGTTTAGAAATTTTGTTTCCCTAATTTCTTCTGTGCAAGTGGTCTGGTCAGGTGTAAAGATCAAAGATGAACAGATTGTACCAAACACATACACCAGGAGTGGTCCCCCATGTCCTATGTCTTATTATTTTTCTGGGGCATGAAGTTAAACAGCACTGTCCTTAAGTAATATGATTCTTTCTAACTCTGATTATTACTGCCATCCCCACCCATGCCTGTATCACACCGCACCTAACAGGTCTTTTCAGTGTGAGGCTTTGTCTGGTCTTGCTGTTATACTAATTAGCTGGATGTTTTGGGGCGCTGTCATTTTTATGTCATAAATGGTTTTTTTTTTTGCAGGATTTCTGCTTTTGCATTATGACCCAGAAATGTGTGTTTAGTTGTGTGAAACTGAAGCCACCTTTTAAAGAGTGTCACATTGGAAACCATGTCCTTGGAATAATAATAACACTACAGGCAGTGTCATCTGATACAGTTTCACTCAAAGTCGAACAGTTAGAATGAGGACCTGTGTGTCATGTTATGACACTGCACATTATGAGCTGCATTTATGAGACCCTAATACAGCTGTGCTGTATTGTCACTGTAGTTCATCAGTGGAATTAAAATTTAATTAGCATGTAGATGCCATCTGTTTGACTGAATATAAGGACTTTTAGTTGGTGAATCTCACAAAGCCTGTCAAGAACATTTCCGGGTCATATTTTACACTAAAATCAAAAGTAAAACAATTGAAATGAAGGCTGTTTTAGGACCATTACAATTTGTTTATGATTTAATTTGTTTTGTTTTGTTGTATTTTACTTTACATTCAAAATTATTATACTGAATTATGATATATAATATTAGAATATATAATAATAATTAAGACTAAAGGCAGTCTTATGCTGTTTTTTGTTGGACTGCCTTTAATTTATACTGATTTATACTGATTTTAAGTGTGTGTGTGTGTGTGTGTGTGTGTGCAGATATATGGCTTAAAATCTGTAAAAGGGTAATTAAATGTAAAAATGAAACAAAAGCTGGCAAAATGCTCATAGTGGTTGCTCGACAAAGGAAATGATTAGACCAGAAAAAAAAAAGTCAGCACAACAAAGCTTAAATAGTACAATAATTTAATAAAGGACTCTCACACACCAGTGATTACATCTAACAAATCATGTAAAATGTATCATATTTTATTGGGAAATTAACATTTTATCAAACTTTTTAATTAAACAATTGAGAAGATAGTGATCAAACTACATTTTATAAAAATTATGGATTGAAAGATTAATGATTAGTCACAAGTATTTGGTGAAGTGATTGATGCTCATGAGTGTGTTATGGTGATGTTTTTAGTTCTATTATATTCCAACCAACAGTCTGCCTGAGTTTTTGATGTACCAGATAACATGTGTGAGGGGTGAACTTTGTTTTGGGTAATTATAAAACGTGCTGAAGACGTTTTTTGCGTAGTTCATTATACTTATTTTACAGAATAAAGTTTATTTCGTGGCTGAAATAAATTACATGTTACTCAGACACTGATATGTTTGGCTTGTCAAAAATGTTACATTCAGCTGTCACAAATTCGTTGACTTTTACCAGGAAAGCAGTTTTTTTTCTTCTTTTTTTTGGATGCACACAGTTGTTTTTATTGTCTCTTATAACAAAAATCTTTTTAAAACTTATTCCATTATGACCCTCTTAGCAGATTTTAACTTGTATATATACAGTCATGTGAAAAAGAAAGTACACCCTTTTGAATTCTATGGTTTTATGTATCATGATAGAATAAAAAAATTATCTGGTCTTTAGCAGGTCTTAAAATTAGGTAAATACAACCACAGATGAACAACCACACATGACATACTGTACTGTGTTATTATTTATTTAAAGGTGCCCTAGAATTGAAAATTGAATTTACCTTGGCATAGTTGAATAAAAAGAGTTCTGTACATGGAAATGACATACCATGAGCCTCAAACACCATTGTTTCCTCCTTTATATGTAAATCTTGTGCGTGAAAAACACCACGGAAAAACAGGCGAATCTCAACATAACACCGACTGTGACGCAACAGTCGGGGTCATTAATATGTACGCCCCCAACTTTTGCATATTCCAGCCCATGTTCAAGGCAGTATTAACGTTGTGGAGCTGCACAGCCGAATCATCAGACGTTCTGCAGGTATTGTGAATCATGCAAGCAATGACAATAGGGAAAATGGCAGATGGATCGATAATAACTGTTCATGATCCATGATATCATGATATATTTAGTAATATTTGTAAATTGTCTTTCTAAATGTTTTGTTAGCATGTTGCTAATGTACTGTTAAATGTGGTTAAAGTTACCATTGTTTCTTACTGTATTCACGGAGACCAGAGCCATGTCGTTATTTTCATTTTTAACCTGAAAACGCTTGTAGTCTGTATAATTCATAAACGCATCTGCATTCTTATCGAGTCTCTCCAACTGTGTGTAGCTTTAGCCCCGTTAGCCGTGCAGCGCTATCAAACTCAATCAGAATCAAATGTTAGCAAACATCCACAAAATACATGCCATACTTAAGTGATCTGATATGCTGCATCACCAACAGTTTGTAATGATCCATTTTGAGAGTTATATTGTGAACTTGGAGTTGCGAGCTTGGAGGCGGGGAGCACAGGCATTTAAAGGTGTACACACCCCAAATCAGAGCATTTTTAAAGGAACACTCCACTTTTTTTGAAAATAGGCTCATTTTCCAACTCCCCTAGAGTTAAACAGTTGAGTTTTACCGTTTTCGAATCCATTCAGCCGATCTCCGGGTACCACTTTTAGCATAGCTTAGCATAGTTCATTGAAACTCTTTGGTCATTTTTTAACGAGATGCTAACGGTCTAAAGAGTTTCAATATTTTTCCTATTTAAAACTTGACTCTTCTGTAGTTACATCGTGTACTAAGACAGACGGAAAATGAAAAGTTGCGATTTTTTTTAGGCCGATATGACTAGGAACTATACTGTCATTCCGGCGTAATGATCAAGGAACTTTGCTGCCGTACCATGGCTGCAGCAGGCGCAATGATATTACATAGCGTCTCTCACAAATGTTTCCATGGTTGCAAGGCACGCTCCCTGTGCAAGCAGGGGGTCACAGGTGCTGCGTAATATCATTGCGCCTGCTGCAGCCATGGTACGGCAGAATCGGCTGAATGGATTCGAAAACGGTAAAACTCAACTGTTTAACTCTAGGGGAGTTGGAAAATGAGCCTATTTTCAAAAAAAGTGGAGTGTTCCTTTAATTCCACCCCAAAATAGGCAGTTAAAACATGGTATAATAAAAAATATATGGGGTATTTTGAGCTGAAACTTCAGAGACACATTCTGGGGACACCTTAGACTTATATTACATCTTGTAAAATGTCAATTCTAGGACACCTTTACCCCCTGTAGTCAATCATTTTATCCCTTAAAACTCATCTTTGATCACCAAAATGACATATTTAAACTTTTTTTTTTTCCTGTGAAAAAAAAATTCTTCATGCCTTAAAGTGGCTTGAATGTAACTCTACATCCTTGCCTCATTTAATATACACTCTTTACAACATCGGACACAATTAATATGATTAATATCATATCAACAGAAAAATATACCCGGATAACCTGGCTTATCTCGAGACTTCCCTGCTAGTTTGCTGTTAATGATATGCTAAAGCTTGTAACATCACAGACGCCAGTGATTTCAAACCGCGGGTTTAAGACTTTAAGGAGAAAATACTCAGCAATGGTGTTGACATATGAATGTGCAGATGGTTTGTCTTAAAGCATATTAAAAACACCACATAGACATATAAACAACATTAAAAACTTGATTTTCACCACAGACAAACCAAGTACACCCTATGATTTAATTGCTTGTAGAACCACCTTTAGCAGCAATAACTTGAAGTAATCATTTTCTGTATGACTTTATCAGTTTCTCAGATCATTATGGAGGTATTTTGGCCCACTCTTCTTTACAATGTTGCCTCAGTTCATTGAGGTTTGTGGGCACCTGTTTATGCACAGCTCTCTTAAGGCTCTCGTCACAGCATTTCGGTCGGGTTGATGTCTGAACTTTGACTGAGCAATTGATTGCTACACCTTGATTCTTTTCTTTTTCAGCCATTCTGTTATAGATTTGCTGATGTGCCTGGGATCATCGTCCTGTTGCATGACCCAATTTCGGCCAAGCTTTAGCTGTCAGACAGATGGCCTCACATTTGACTCTAAAATACTTTGAGTCGACCATGAACTCCTCTTTATACCAATGATTGCAAGGTGGCCAGGTCCTGTGGCTGCAAAACAAACCCAAATCATCACCCCTCAACCACCTTGCTTGACAGTTGGTATGAGGTGTTTGTGCTGATATGCTGTGTTTGGTTTTCGCCAAACGTGGCACTGTGCATTGTGGCCAAACTTCTCAACTTTGGTCTCGTCTGTCCAAAAGACATTTTTCCAGAAATGTTGTGGTTTGTTTAGATGCAACTTTGCAAACCTAAGCTGTGCTGCCATGGTCTTTTTAGAGAGAAGGGGCTTTCTCCTGGCAACCCTTCCAAATGAGCCACACATGTTTAGTCTTTGTCTAATTCCCTTAAAATAGCCTGAATGTAACTCTACACCCTTGCCTCATTTAATATACGTGGATTGATGAATATGCAAATTAGCCCCACCTCCACTCGCTCGCGCCAGCTCAGAGATCCACTCGGTTAACTTACTGAGGTAAACGCTGCACAATGGTATCGCTCTTTACAACATCGGACGCATAACGGTAATTAATAAGATTAATATCATATCAACAGAAAAATATGCCGGGATAACCTGGCTTCTCCCGAGACTCCCCTGCTAGTTCGCTATTAATGATATGCTAAAGCCCGCCAGCCCGTTGACATGATTGTTTACAGGTTATTTGTAACATCACAGACACCACCTTGGGGTGAATTTGCTGGGACATTAACTGCTGGGAAGATGGCAACTGTCTTGAATGTTTTTCACTTGTGAATAAATTCCTCACTGTGGAATGATGGACTTTAAATTGTATGGAAATTGCCATATAACCCTTCCCAGATTGATGGCAGAAACAATTGCTTCTCTATGATCACAGCTGATGTCTTTCCTCCTTGGCATTGTGTTAACACACACCTGAATGCTCTAGACCAGCAAACTGCCAAAACGTCTGCTGAGTTGGTCACACTTGCTGATGATCAATTAATCAAGAGCATTTGATTAGCGGTGCCTGGCTGCTACTTAACATCTTAATTCCTATAGAAGCAGTAAGGTAGTACTAAAGCCAAGTTTACACTACAGGACTTTAAACATCGGCAGATCGCTGTGCTGTTCAGACTACATGACTTGCTGTGGAGTCTTGAAGTCGTTGTATTGTTCACACTACGTGACACTACGTAAATGATCTGCAGCAGGAGGTTACACACTACATGAGCTGACGACAACTGTTGCCCAACGACTTTATTTGAAAATGGATGTTGGGAGGAAATTGGATTAAATTTTGAATTAAATTTAATTAAAATTAAAATAACCCTTTCACACATAAGTTTAAAACATTCTGGCTGACCTCCCAGAGTTAAGGCGACTGTTATTTTATTGTTTCCATGACGATGCGTCATGCTTGTCATGTGACACACCGCGGCCACACAGATGTATTGCTTTTCTCACCATGTCATCAACTATCTGATATTCCGATTCTCAAATATGTGCAAGTGAGTGTTTTGTCGTTTAAAAACCTATATAATGACCTTGATCTTAATATATAACGTGAATTCATCCATTTGTCCCGAAATACATGTGGCCGGTGAACTGGGAGAAGAATAGAGTGAGTGAGCTTTATAGTTACTTACACAATGTGCATCTGAAATGAATAAACGTCGGCAAATTATATTTGAATGGATTGTTATTGCTGCTTCCATAGACATCAGTGTATATTTCATTGGCTATTGCGTCGCGACACGTGACACCACAGGATATCGAGTCGGCTGACAGCCGCTAGATATTTGTCTGCCTGTCAGTGAGGTGTCGGCGACGCGTCAGTGAGCCTCTTTGATGCGTCCTTGAGTAGTTCACACATAAAGATTGGCGAGCGCCGATCACCCGCTGATTTTCCCCCGATCACAGCCCGACCTGTTGGCGAGCTCGTTAACTTTCAAATCGGGCTGAAATCGGGCTTAATCCTGTAGTGTAAACTTGGCATTAGTTTTTCACACATGGCTTCTACATTTTGGCCTAGTTTTTGTTACATAAACCATGACATGGTGTAATAAGTCATGTGTTGTTGTTGTATTTACCTAATTTTAAGACCTGCCAAGGACCAGATGATTTTTTATTATGTCCTGATATGTAAACCATAGAATTCAAAAGGGCGTACTTTATTTTTCATATGACTGTATACATTGATTCGGGGGTATAATTAAGTGTTTAATGCAGCTCCACAAATTCACCTGTGCTTTGTTTAATCTTGGTATCAGTTACAAGGAATGCGGTTTGGATTACAGAAAGAATACAATTAGGTTTAGTGTTAAATGCTTGTTTAAGGGAATTAAGGTAAATGAAGGTGATTCACGTTTATGTACAACACACAGTGCAAGTATTGGCTGACACAGAATGCTTTTTGCGGGTCATAAATCTATCCTATGAATAGCATCAGATTCCTCACCGGTCAGTCCATCTATCTCGCCCTTTCTCTTTCTCCTCTCCCAGTTCATCTGTGCACGTATGTGGAAAAAGGTACATGGATTGCCGGTAACAATGTCTGCATATTCCCAAGGCTGTATTTGCCCTTTTGATGTCAGTATTGGCAACAGTGAATGAGGCTGCTGTTTCCACCACCTCTTTGGCTGTTTTGGATGGTGACTCTGAATCTCATCCAGAAACAACAGGTGTGTGTGTGTGTATGTGCTGAATGAGTGACTGTATTCTGGAAGAATCAGGAGTGACTACTTAGTCATTTTCACATTTAATGACAAGGTCATGAGTGTTCAGGACAGTCCTTCACGGTGCCATTACCTGTTATCCTTTCAAGTAACCCTTTAAAAGTTCACACGAAGGATGAGCAAACTTTTGTGTCTGTTAACATGCAAGAACAGCTTTTTTGTGTCCTTTTAGACAATATTTACCCCCCTTAACTATAATTGGTTTCTATAATTGATAATCGTTTTTGACAATTTTTTTTAATTGGTTATCGGTTATTTAATATTCGGTCTACCTGTGGTTCTCTAAAATATAAAAGTGTGTGTTTAACAGGAAACAATACAGGTAAGGTAACTTTTTAATTTTTAATTTTAATGTGGTGTTTTCATAATTTTTTTTCTTAACAGACAAAAATGTTACAGAAATACAAATTATTATATTATTTTATATTATATTATATTATATTATAAAGTGAATAATCATAATTTAAAAAGTATTATTATTATTATTATTATTTTAAATGATGATTATGATTAACAGTCATAAAAAGGGTATGGAAAGATCACATTTAAAATACGAGAATGTATTAAGCCTATAACTCCTCTTGAATATGCACTTGTCAATGTAGCATTTCAGTAATAATGATTAGATTAAGTCATAAGCCCTCAGGCTGCCTGTGTGTCTGTGTTTGTTTATTATGTACTTCCCTTGAATCATACTTCCGTCTTAATTCACTTAGTAACTCTTCTGTATTCATTTATTAGACTTTATTGGCAGCCAGTATTATGCGTGGGTTTAGAATATGATTAGCCTAATTTCCCCAGGACACTTCCTTCTATGATTTCCTTCTTCATGTTGGTACTTTATGCTGATGTTGTTTATCTCTTTATAAGCCCTCTCTCTCAAACTAATTCACAGTACCATCATAATTATTTGTGTAATTCAAGAGTCTGTTGACAAAGCTCTTTATGTTGTATCACCACGATGTAGTATTTGATACCCCGCCTCAGATGTTTGGTTTGGGCATTTTTAATCTATACATTAGACAAAGGATCAACCTCTGTGTCATATGAAACTACTGCTGTCTTTGCTGACTGACACTGAAGTCCCATGTTTAATATCAAAATAGATGGTAACACTTTATTTTGATGGTCCCCAAGAGACATTCTACTATAAGTAATTTTGCAACTACATGTCTACTAACCCATTCTACTTACCCTAACCCTAACTCTACACCCAACCCTAACCTAACAGTCTACTAATACTCTAATGACTGGTAGTTGACATGTAGTTGCAAAGTTACTTATAGTTAGTAGAATGTATAAGGTGTACTATCAAAATAAAGTGTTGCCAAACAGGCAACAATACCAGTTCACTTTTTTTTTTTTTTTTTTACTTTTATCAGAGTGTCCAAGAGTACAGGAAGTAAAGTGTTGTGCTTACTGACTCAAAAAGGATGTGATCTAATGAAATATGTTTTAAATATAAGATATATGCAATATATATTAAAAGCACAATATGTAAGATTTTTGGATTAAAATATCCAAAAGCCACTAGAACAATGTTATATATTTTGTTGGCTTGTGTACTTATATTATCCCAAATGTTTCCAACAATGTTTAAAACAAGATGATATTTTACAGTTTTTTTTTTTTTATTTGCTTTGGTACTATTTTCACAAGTAAGGTGTATATTTTCAAAACTCTTAGTACAAAATCTCAAACTGATCACACTTGTAAAACAGCTAGTCATTCTTTCAAAACCTGATCTCATGTTTTATTCTAGTTGTACAAATTTTCATTCTACATAATCACTGTTTCAAAACTCAAGACCATTGTGATATGTAATGAGAACATTTGGTTTAATCACCAAAACACAACAGTATGTTCTTCTTTCAGTTTAGTACTTTTAACAATCAGTTAATTCAATAGCAAACAATGCAAGATACATGTTTCAAATCACCCTTGTTGCTCAAATAATTATCATTATCATAGTTATCACAGGCTATAGATGCCACATTAGAAAATACACTTGCATTACCTAAATTACATAATTGACACACAATCCATAATATTTGTAATAGTATCTATTCAGTATTCAGAGTTTGCTGCCAATACAGTAAATGTTCTAACTGTACCATATGACTGAATCTATACAGTAGTTGATCTTTACAGATGAAGGGTGAGTTACAGTAATGTGGCAGTCTCTACAATGGTAATGCCTCGGTTTACAGTGTCACATGGCATTCTATAATGTAAAATGATGTTGGTTTTCCATGTTTTATGGGGACTTTCCATAGACATAATGATTTTTACTTTATAAATGCTATATTCTATCAACGGCCTGGTGATTGTTGTTGTTACACTTTACAGCACGATCAAATCCTTGTTTAATATTGGCCAAACAACATTTAATTCAATTGTCCACTTAATCTTAAATATTTGGCCACTTCTTTAGGATAGAAATGCTATAGCCACATTTCTTGGACATCAAAACATGCAAACTCAGAGCGAGGGTTTAAACTTTTATTTTGAAATCACTCTGTAACCTGCAGTGTATATATTTAATTGAATCGCAGCCTTTGTGATTACACGATAACACTATGATACAGTTTTAATATGCTGCGGCTGCAGCCTTAGAAAGCGATCTAAAAATGCGGTCAATTGATTCTCAACCGTGGAATGTGCGACTTCTGTATTTTGCTGGTTAAATGACATGATTAAATTGCAGTGGAGGTTTTTTTAAAATTGAATCGAGGAATCGTGACAGCTCTATATTGTAACAAATATCACTTCAGTTCTACTTTCTGAGTATGGAAGCACTGTAAAAGGTTTTGCCACATACTCAACATTGACAAGAAATATCATCACGTTTTAATATTGCGAGATCTCGTGCCACGAGATCTCGTCACACCCCTAGTTGCAACATAACTTTCAAATGTATTTTTAATATGATTGTTTTGACCAAACAGCGTTGCGTTACCCTACAATTTTAATTCATCAAATAAAGTGACCTGTATGAGTAGTAATTCAGCACTCGCGGCTATTTCATTAGAATTAAATAAAATTTAATGATCAAACGTAACTGTAAGAAAGTTCAATTTCAGGGAAGGAGGCGGGAACCAGCAAACATTAAACATAACTTTAATCGTAAAATAAACATAAACAACAAAATGAAAGGAGCAACTGCAAACGACTGCGGCATATAAGCATAATAAAACAGTAACGTAAAATGTCCCAGGCCTGGTTCTCTCTCGATCTTCACTGTCAGCATTCCTTCTTCTGTTCTTCCAAAGCTCCTCCATGGTACTCAAAACCAGTGTGTTGTGCAGGTGTCTCTCATTAGCATTCACTCCACCGGCCGCGTTCCGCTCCCACGGCTCTCGGCCCCACCATGCTTCATACCACAATGATGTTAATAAAACTTGAATACATTAGCTCATCCATGAACATGATTTCTGAGTCCCGTCGGATTGCTTTCCGTCGCCTGTGGAGGTGAAGACGATAACTCCCATGATTCCACGCTCATTCACAGCGTCATCAAGCTACACCTTTGTTATTGTTTTGAATAAGCGACCTCTAGTTGCGAAACTGACATACTGTGCCTTTAATTCCATTGTGGTGTTTATGATAATAGCAGAATACTCTATATATACTGTATATATGCACTGTCATCATTTTGTTTTGTTTTTGTTTTGTTTTCACACTTTCAGTGGGAATGAGTGTGTGAGAGTGTCGAGGTAACAGTCATGGCGTCAAGAGGAGAAACCTGCACTCCTGCTGAGGATGAGAGGGGCGTCCCACTGGACATTGATGATGTACACTTGCTCTTACAAGGTCAGTCTTAACTCTTATAAGCTTTTGGTGTTTATTTATTTTTTTGTATTAAAATGGTTTCCTTAATCTGTTTGGTTAGATGTGCCATCTGAACAAACAAACAAACAAACAAAAAAAATGGACTTCATTTGATGAGTCTAAGAGGCCTAAAAGTAAAAAAGTAAAAGTGGCCTTCTAAAAGAAGTGCAGAGTTTAATTGTTAATACTTCAGGGTTCTATCATTCAAGTTACACACACACGTATACACACACACACACACACACACACACACACACACACACACACACACACACACACACACACATATATAAATAAAATAAAGAATTTGAAACGAATTAAAGGATTCTCCGTCGTCTGTTGGTTAAAGAATTGATCCCATCATAAATGCACTTATCACCACCTGACATAGAGTTTGTTATTTGTTCTATAGTCTCCTTCCAATCTGTCTCCTCTTTCTGAGGTTTAGGGCGGATTCCAGGCAGCAGGAGAAATTGTAAACTGTTGACTCACTAAGTTTTCAAACAAAAACATGTTCTAAAAGGGTGTGCTAGAAGTTTATCATATAAGTAACTTGTTTTCCTTTTTCTAGAACCTGTTGATCACTATCTTGAGTAAACATTATATTGAGTACGCACTAACTTTATAGTTAAAGTGTGTAGTTTCTGCTTCATCAAACACATTGCAAAAATGATTGTTTTCCCAGACACTCTTCCTTTCTGCCGTTGGTTAGCCAAACAGTTAGTCCAGCCTAAAACTTGTAGCATTTCACCTTTAACACC